>NC_064282.1:40397975-40490824 GCF_019186545.1 Solanum stenotomum
GGACAGATTTTACGAAAATGGGCATAACTTCTTCGTCCGAACTCCGAATGAGGTGAAACAAACTGCGGTAGGTAGCTAACTCAAAGAGCTTTCCATGGATATGTTATGGGCCACCCAATTATTTGTGTGATAGGAGATATGACCCTCCAAAGTAGACCCTCGAAAAAGGCTTCACTTGGAAATTTCGGATTTTGATACGGTTGCTCTAAAATTTGGGTTAGACCCATTTCCCACTCAATTTGACCCCCTAAACAAGAATATGAAGTCGGATTTTCGAAAAACGAAACGGATTTTTTTTGATATAGCTAAACAAGTTTCCGGTAACTTCTGAAGCACATTTTTAAGAACCTTTTGGGTCATTTCAATTGGGTTGCTCGAAATTGGCGTGACTACGCATTGGAGTGCTCGGGGACTGTCCGGGGATTTTCGTTTGAGGTAATTTTTGAGCTTTAGCTGCTATCCTCTCTTCTTCGTTAGCTTTAATTGCAATTTAAATGCATGTGTTGATTCCGGGCTATTGCAAGCCTCAAATTTTTTTTTGTTTTAGGACACAAGTTCAGGAAGGTAATATGAACCTTTTCACGGAGTCAATTTTGGGATTCTAGATTTGGGTCCCACAATCCCATTTTAGAACCGATTTTTGATCCGTCTATGAAAAATGCGATTTTGGTGTCAAAATGATCGTATAACATTGTGATTTGGAGCGCGCTAGGTTGGCCTACAGGTAGGTTACGACTTCCCTCTACTTAGACTAACTATGATTAAGTAATTGTAAGTTGATTTGTATGAATTTGAGGTTGAATTCATGGTTAATCATGTTAAGTTCCTAGAATCCATGTCTTAGGCTACTCTTTGGGTATTTCAGGCGGTTAAAGCATGTATATTGTGTTTAGTGATCATCCTCACATTACAGTGTGCCTTATTTGTGATTTGTGAATATTGTTGGAGCATGTTTGGCCTTAGTCTAGTCTTAGGCTAGTGATTGCCATAGACTTGCATCCTTTTGGAGCCATTAGGCCTTGTAATCTCTCTGATGTCGCTTCGGACGGCTTAGCTCCTTGTAGACAAATGTAAAAAATATGAGTATGATAGTTTGGGCCTTATCTAGTGTCACGCCCCGAGGCTACCCCCTTGACGTAAACATGGGACTTAGGATCACGGGGTGACCCCAAGTTAACTCTGTTGGCATATTATAAGCATACTAAGATAAACTGAAACGAGGAATACTGTGCGGAAGCTTAAAACTCATAATATAAATTGAAGTGGGGAATACCCAATACTATCTGAATAAGTAAACTGTGAGTTTAGTAACAACTAGAGGATCAAACTCAAAGCTAAAACTTATTCTAACTGTGTGTGAATTAAAGCCTCTAACTAACTAGAGATGATGGGACATGCCCCCAGCTAACTCTAGCAAAACTAAAACTAATAAGGAAAGACTGAATAGAAAACATGTCAATCGTCCTCTAGGAATGAGAACTCACCATTGATGCTGTTGAATACAGATCGGGAATGTATCTACACGTGATCTGAATGCTGAAGACCTGAACCTACATCACGAGAAGATGCAGCGTGGAGTATGCATCAGCACTTGAAAGGTATTGAGCATGCAGGAAAGGATAAAGCGGAACAACATATACATAACTGAAATAAAGCATACTGATCAAGGATATAAGATGACCATGAAGAATATACTAAACATATTGAATATGAACTAAACTGAATACAATGAACAAGTTCATAACATACTGAAACTGAATACTGAACTGTAACTGATAACCTGGTCAATGCACTAGAATCTGACTGTGGAAGCTACTAATAACCGACAAAAAACCACGTGAGCTAAATGTGGAGTCTGATGTATACGCTCCATCGAGAGGACCCAATATACCTTGCCAAGGGTATAAAGGCATGACTGGCGTGATCACTAAATATGATGCCCATAGAAGGGACTTAACCTATAGGGGTACACAGTTCTTGGTCTATGAGGGTGACTGACCCTAGTCCAACTCGGTATTAAGCCTACTCCCAAGAGAATGTATAAAATACAACATAACTGAAATAAACTGGATAGTACGAGATTCTGACATGCTAACTGAAAATACAACATTAATTCATTAATTAAACGAATCTACACTACTAGAATTCTGAATTTCATGCAAGAATTAAGCAACATGGTTACAAAAACGTAATATTCTGATTAGGATTAATCTAACAGCTAAATCACAACAATAATATGAAGTTTTAGAAATCCTAAGTCTAAACATATTGAAGGGAATCAAAAATCTGACTGAATTCTGGGACTTGATTCTGAGAGGTCTGAACCACAGACCATGGTCTGACCTACGGTTCGTAAGTCCTGGCGTAGGGCCAGATTGAGCTGAATTTTTCTAGGGTTCTAGGGTGGGGGTTGCATGTGGCCAACCATGGACCCCACTTACGATCTGTGGGTCACCCTACGGTCCGTAGGTGGCCTCCGTTGGTGGCGCCGGCAACTTCTGAAAATCTGCATTTTTGTAATACTAGTATACGGGGTGTTACATTAGCTCCCCCTTGGGAACATTCGTCCTTTAATTAAGTCTAAACTAGCTGAGTATAGAGGGAAAGAGTTTCAAACCCTATTACTAAGTATTGGAAACTGAAATTTGACTGAAATGAGTTCCAAGAACAAGGAAATACATAGAAAATGCAAGTATAACTGAAGGAACATGCTATTAAGTTTGAATTTATGCATGAGCCACTAAAAGACTGGAGAGGAACTATTATTTCAAGCTAGAATGGAATCAGAAGGAAAGAGGTGAGGATACTTGGCCTTCATGGCTGCTTCTACTTCTCAAGTAGCTCCCTCTACTGACTGACTCCTCCACAAAACCTTAACTGAAGCGACTTCTTTGTTTCTCATCCTTCGAACCTGACGATCAAGAATTTCAACTAGCACATCCTCCTAAGTAAAAGTGTCCTTCACCGCCACACTTTCCAATGGTACTATGGATGTTGGATCACCCACACACTTTTTCAACAACGAAACATGAAAGAACGGATGTACTGCTGCTAGTTATGCTAGCAACTCTAACTCATAAGCCACTTTGCCAATTCTTTTCAAAATCCTATAAGGACCCATATATCTAGGACTAAGCTTCCTTTTCTTGCCGAATCTCATCACACCCTTCATAGGTGACACTTTCAGGAAAACCCAATCATTAATTTGGAACTCCAAGTCCCTTCTCCTTACATCTGCATAGGACTTCTGGTGACTCTGGGCTGTCTTAAGTCTATCTATGATTAGTTTAAGTTCTTAAATATTACTTCTGAAAAGGTCATATTTGTACCTTAAGATAATTCTAACAAAAAACTTATCACATATATGAATTTGTATGAATAAGAACACATAAGTGTATATGTCTATCAAATAAACCTAAACTCTGCTTTTTCACAATATCAATAATTAAAAACACAAACTTCTTATTACATGTTCAAAGAAAAGAAATGGAAACCTCATGTGCACACCAAAAATAAATACAACAACACAATGTCATAATTGACCACAAACATGTACAAAAGCAACTAAGCCAAGAGGCAAAAGTACAAAACAATCGGATCTAGGATCTAACATCAATTAGCCGATGAACAAATTGAAAGTAATACCATAATTCTGGTTTTTACGAAATTTGATGCCAAAGATTCAAAAATAACATGCATCAAATAATAAACCACTTACCCATGAAACTAAAGTTCATATAGAATCCAAGAAAATTCACAAACACATTTTCAGAGCAAAGGAAAAAATTGTAATAAAAATATATAAAAAATTCAGAGGAAAAGTTTAAATCCCTAGAATAGAAATCCATACCAATTAATAAATAAGTTACAAATCTAAATTGTTTATATACATCCATGTACGTAGATGTTGGTAGGGGTAGAAGCATATAAATAGGCTACATGTAAATGGTCCCTTATATAGATTCACCAAGATGGTGAATAGCTTAAATAAGGATTGTGCTTGTCGTTCTTTCTTTTCTGTGCTATTAATGTAATATTTATATCCATTTATGAGGAATCTAAGTCATACCGTGTGAAATCTCTTTCTAACATCAAATCCGAAAGCAAAATGCTCAAAGTACTCGAAATGTCAACAATCACGAAGGTGAAATACTCGAAAATATGAAATCAAAATTCATGATTTGAGACAAACTTCAAAACATAATTACTTTTTCACACACTAACCACCACCAATATACTAATCCTATTTATAAGCCCATCAAAAACCTCATTTAATATTTAACATTGAAAAAAACGAACAAAGTTCACAACTAAAAACATCAAATTTAAGGTAAGGTTTACAAAATAATGGGTTAAAATCAAACCTCGATGAAGAGAAGTGATGGTTAAGCTTTGAAGCGTCGATACAGCAGCCATGGTTGCAAGAAATTGAAGCAATTGAGGGTTCTCTACATGGAGATGGCTAATATGAAGGGAGAGTGGGAAAGATGAATCTGAAACAGAGCACATAGAGACTCAACTAGTGCCTGTTTGGAAGGATACCCTGGTAATTGGATTTGGTGTAATTGGTGTAATTACATTGTCTTGTCCTGTTTGGAAGGACAGGTAATTACTTGGTCAGCAGGTAGTTGGTGTAATTGGCAGGGGGTAATTACACTCTACAATTCACAGGCAGAGGTTGTGAATTGCTGGTAATTACATGGTGTAATTACCACCTGATTACTTTTTAATTTCTTTTTTTAATTTCTATTTTTATTTTTTTGTTTTAAATTTTTTTACTTCTATTATTTTAAGTTCTTTTTTTTATTATTATTCTAAAAATTTGCAAAAGTTTATTTTATATTATTTTATTTCATTTTCTTCTTGTTCTCAACCTTACTTTACGTGATTCAATGTAATTTTCTTGTATTATCTATTTCTTTATGCCATGCTTATTTTCTCATTAGCATAATTTTATTAGTATTCTAATTTTTAAATTAAAATAGAATTTATTGTTAATTAAGGTTATAGACTTACGTTTTCTTTATTAAGAAAAAATAAAAATAAATCATATTTATTGCTATGTTGAAATTTGTTATAAGAGTATTATGTTAAATTTTTTGTTTTGAATTTATAACCTATGTTATATTTTCAGTTTCATTTGTTTTAGTAATATTGAATTTACATTGCACGTGATTTTTAATTAGATTTGATAGATTATATTTTTGTCAAACATTTAATAATTTATGACATTTTATTTATATATTATTCTTTTTATCAAACATGCATTTCACGATGTTCGTAGAAACTTCATACTTTTAGTTGTTACGATCAATTCAATTGAAATATATTAATTTGAAAAAATATAAATCAATTATTTTTTCATAATATTAGTTACAGAAAATGTGTTTATTAATTAATATATTTTCAAAAAAGAATATATATCTTAAATATTTAATTTAATGTCATTTATAAAGTTTCTTATTTGTCTAGTATAAATTTTAAATAATTAATTTTTATTTTTAAAATTTATTATAATTTTATGATTGCAATTGTGCATCCAAACAGAACATGTGTAATTACACTGTGGCATCCAAACAAGACATGTGTAATTACAGTGTAATTACACTGTGACAACCAAACATGTCAATGTAATTACTAGACAGTGTAATTACTAGGCTGGTAATTACTACCCTAGTAATTACACCAATTCCAATTACCAAGTGGCTTTCCAAACAGATCCTTAGTGTTTGCTTCAAACTAATGACAGTAAACAAATCAAGGTGGGGGATTTCTGTACATTAAAAAAATAACTTTGAAACATACATGAGTAAGAGCTAATTTCAATTCTTTCCACGTGGGTATATAGTGACTACAACCAATAAAATTGGGCCAGAGCCAAACAAAGCTAAAATTTAAAGGCTGCACGGTACACTTTATACTCCTATTTGTACTACCATATGATGTTGTGTTCGTCCCAATCTTACTAGCTTATATATAAGGGTAATATATATATCAAATACTTACTTACAAACAATATCTCTAAAGTGCATCTCCCTTTGCGTACATACAACATTCCTAAATACATAGAAAATGGTTCCACTCATTATGATCCTAGCAAGATCTTTTCTAGCAAATGTCATGCTGATAAACTCTACGGTGCAGGGGCCCACTTAGACACTTTCGAATGCTCGAACACTCATGTATCAAACTATCTATATGTATATAGAAATTAAGAGGAATAGTATATAATTAAACAAAGAGCATCCATAAATAGCCTCATTGGCGTAATGGTTGTTTGAGGGTGCTTAAGGTCATATTTTAGCTTTTGCATCAAGGGGTTCAATTCCCAACACATTTTTTAAAAATTTGAAAAACTAACTCTTTTTTCCTTATTTATCACTGTATTCACTTAGATTATTCTTTTATTTTTTCTCCCCTATTCCCTAGGTTGATTGTCTTTTTTCCCTTCGCTCGCTGCGTTTTGTTATTTATTCTCCCTTATTTATCACTGTATTCACTTAGATTATTCTATTATTTTTCTCCCTTATTCCCTAGGTTGATTGTCTTTTTGCCCTTCGCTCGCTGCATTTTGCTATTTATTCTAAAATAGAGTTTATACAAAATAATTTTTTCTTTTTTTCTTTATTCAAAATAATATTTATTGTAGTTTTACTTATGGATTATTTTTGCTGTCATGTTCAAATATGATTGTGTTTTTTTACGATGTAGTGTTAAATTTATGCATTTACATTTTTTGATTGATAGCTAAGTGCGTCGGAGCTAGGTAGACGGTGATATAAATATATATATATATGTTGAACACCTTTTTTTTTTAATTGTTGAGCACTCTTTGACTTCTTCATCTTTTACATTTTATATTTTGAAGTCACATAGTGAAAATTTTGTCGCCTAACTGTAGCTAAGAGAACATCACAATCTTAAAATTCTAGATCTGCTACGGAATATTGAAGTAATCAAAAAATCTTGAATGTACTAACGTCACATGAGCTAACAATGCTAGTTTTATACAAAAATTGTTAGGCAGTATATAAAATATTTTAAAATTTTAATAATTATACTTCCCATACAATATCCATCTATAATCCACATTTGTTTTTATGCGATAACTATCCGAAAAGAGTATTAGGCAAAACTTTTGTTGGAGTAAAACCAATTCAATATTTTATAAGCTACTACAAATTCTCTGCAAAATTATGTGCGATAAAAACACAACTGATCAACAACAAAGTAACTTGTAAAATAGGCATTAGTATTCACAAGTTAAAATTTATCAGACAAAAGAAAAGTATCCACAGGTCTAAATTCATTAGACGAAAGAAAACACATATAAGCACATTCTTATCAAAGAAACCTCGTTGTTATTATTTACATGGAGTTTAAGAAAGAATAGTCATAATATATAAGCATGTCATTTAACTTGGCTTCAATTGACATATTTGTCCTCAAACTTTGGATGTACACAAGTATGCATTTAAACTAGTCTAAAATTGAAAAAGTAAACACACACATCCTACATGACATAGTACACACAGGATGCAAGTAGGGCACAAATTGTCCATATAGGATGGATATGTCTATTGTTTAACATTATACAAGTTTAAGTGTCTTTTGTCCACCTAAAGTTGAAGGGCATAAATGTAAATTGAAGCCTAATTAAACGGTACATTTATCTATTATGAAATGGCTAAAGTGTCAAAAAGTACATGGTCAACAATGATATAATTATGAAAAAAAGAAGAAAAAGGCAGCAGGCACGAGTGCAAGGGCATTCCAATTCATTGAGCAGTTGAAAGTAGGATTACATATCAAGAAAAACAAATTATCAAGAAAGAAACGAACGATAAAAGTTAATTCACTCAATCGTCATTCAGTAAAGAGGACACTTGAAATCATGAAAATGACAAAAGAAAAAACAATTTTTCTACACAATTAAAGGTATTGATTTCTCTCTATCTGTTCCTTTCTTTGAACTTACAATATCGTTTAGACAGTGAATGTTTATGGTGAGCATCAAAACTTTGAGATCATATTTTTCTGTTAATAATTATTTCCACATTAAAAATTAAGGACATAATAAGAGCATATATGATTGCAGAAGAAATATAAAGGCATATCAGAATAGATAAGAGCAAATATTAAATTCAAATTTGGTTAGTCCGCTATGCCTGCAAAAAGTCAGATCAGTTGTCGAATGGCAACTCTTATTTGAAGCAGCGTATATTCCAAACCGTGTGATGAAGCATTCAGTCTCTTAGTTTTAAATTTTATTAAATACTCCCTTCGTTTCAAAAAGAGTGGTGTAGTTTGACTTGATACGGAATTTATGAAAATAAAGAAGACTTTTGAATCTTGTCATCCTAAATTAAAGTTATGTCAAACGTACAAAATTTCTCTTTAATCTTGTGGCTTTAAACATCCACTTGAAAAGTTGAAATTAAAATGTTACAAAAAAAAAAAAATCATTCTTTTTGAAACAGACTAAAAAGGAAAGAAGCTAAGAAGCTATTTAAGTTAGGAAGGTATGTCTGTAATTTATCTTACAAGTTAAAAAGCTAATGCTTTTAATGTATTATAGATAGATAAATAGATAGATATAGATATACACATTAATAAAATAAATGTATTTAAAAATTGTTCAAAGTACGGACATATGCACTAATTATATTCAACTTAAATTGGAAGAGTTGTAGCTTGTCTAGAAATATTGAACTTGTACACTATCCTTGCTTTCACACGGAATCTGTATCATGCTTTCTTTGTAACATATTGCTCTCAAACTTGTCGGACAACCCTGTAAATTGAATTCTTGCACTTTATCCAACTTTAGATCATACGAAATTAGAGAACCCTCTCTGCTTTCGCAAAGCATCAGATAATCCTTCCAAATTAGTAATGGAGATTCAATAAGAAGAGGTCTAACTGTGTATATCTTCATCCAAGAATCATATAACCCATACTCTTTCATCATCCAGATTTGCATTAAATCTTGTGCTGGATCATATTCAGGATTTGGATTAGGGTAACGAAGCATTGTTATAGAGTCGCTTAAAACCACTAAACCATAGTGTGGTCCATTGTAGGAATTGCAAGTATCAGGCATATTAATAGTGTTAAAAATCTCTGTACCCATATCAAAATAGAGAATTATCATTTTGTCTTTGGATCCAATTGCAAGCCAATAACAAGCGCTCTTGTAAAATACCATAGAACAAGGCGCCCAATAAATTCTAGGTAAATCTTGATCAATATTCTCTAATTCTCTCCAGAAATCAGTGATCATATCATATACCTCAACTTTTTGCTCTCTTGAATATGGGTCCCTATAAGGAGGATCATTATAAACTTTAGAAATCCTAACTACCTTGTAGTCATTTGCCATCGAGTCAAATCCAAACCCAATACCATCAACAGAACATCGAAAACCTTGTGGAGCATCACTAGGGTAAGGCGGTAGCAACCTATAATTTCTAGTAGCTGGATTAAATAATATGGTGTTAATCATATTAACCAAAGCTATTAAACCATGACAAGGTCCAATAAATTGGTCATAATCGTTAACAAAAGTGGATTCCAAATATGGCACATCTAGATCTGGTGAAACGGGGTTAAGATCATCACCAAAAAGACAAGACAATATAGTTTTATGTTGATAAGGATCTACTTGTAAAGAGCGCTTGAAGATAATGAATTCTTCTTTAGCAGTTTTACTGCAGTTGAGGTGGAGGTTGATGAATGTCGAGGATTGAATGAGAATGTACCAAGTTTTAGAGATGCACTTAAATCGAATGAGTGATTTTACTGGAAGCCTGAAAAGTATATAAATAATCACATCTTCGGGCAATTTCTTCAGAATTTCATGTGCCATCTTGGATTCTCTCAAAATGCATTTTGAATTATACTTGAGGAAATGATGTTTCTGTGTGTAGTCTCAGTTGTATCGCCGAAGCGCAAGGAAATCTCTATCTCATTTGAAAAATTATAATTCTTCCGTCAAATATTTTTTATTTTGTGGTTATGAGGATTTGAAAATACAATAACTTTCAATGACCAAACACATATACAACCTCTTTAATTTGCCTCAAAATTTATATTAACACTTTAACTCAGTCATATTTCATTTTAATCCTCTAACTCTATTTAGCATGTACCGTTTAATCACAAAAAGTTGTACCCAGTATAAATGTTTAGCATGTTAGACTAACATTAAAAGGGTTTAAAATATATATATTCATTTAAATAACGTCATGTGTTTTATTTCTCCAAGTCATTAAAATTATTTTTTATTTACTTTAATTAAATCAAGTTAATATCTTTAAGTAATATAAGAAAATAGATTAATTAGCTACAATTGGTTACAAAATTTATTGCTGAGAGTGATTAGTGATACAAGTTAATATAAAATTTAGTTTGTGTTACTATGAATATCCGTCTTTTTAAATTTATGTGGCATCAACAAAATATTTGATATCATTCAGCTAATTAATTATAATTCAAAATTTTTATATGGTATTGTTCTCCTCAATCTAACTCTTTATTCAGTATTGTAATATTTTATTTAGTCTTTTATAACGAAGAATATAATTGATGGTTTACACTTTTAGATTAAAAGAAAAGATAATATAAATTAAAATAAAAAGAATACTATCTTTGCATAGGGAGAGATATAGAAAATAAGGTAGATGAAAAAAATAAATGGATAAGTAAAGTAGATGAAGGAAAAAATGGGGTTGAAGAGAAGATGGAGAAATAAATAGGGTAGAAGGTTGTGAATGATAAGAATATCGAATATTAATGTAAGAAAGAATTCCTCACGTGTTTTAAAAGGTGAATAATTTTATTAATCTCTTTAGCCAACATTTTGTGTTTAAATGGTACATTGAAAATGAAGTTGAAGGGTTAAAACAAAACTCGATTGAGTTAGAGTGCCAAAAAAAATAAAATTACGGACAAGTTAAAAGGGATATATATGTGTTTGGACATTTTCAATATACATATATAAGAGAACTTTTGACCCACCTATGTGACGCTCTTACAAAAATAGGATTCTTATTTAACCCTTCTTAAAAGTCATAATCTTATGGAAAAGTCACAACTTTTCACGCCCTCACAAATCATGATTCGTATTTTTTAACCTTTCTTAAAATTCATAACCTTACGAAAAACTCACAACTCTTTAGAAAAGTCAGATATCTTCATAAAAGTCAAATTTTTTAACAAAAGTCACAATTTTTCACAAAAGTCATAATATTTTACAAAAGTCACAACTTTTGATAAAAGTCTCAACTTTTCATTTTTCATTCACACCTTTTAAAATTCAATACTTAATTCCAAGGCACCAAAAGAAGAAAGAATAAACAAAGAAAATTGATTTCAATTGCAATGCGACATTACTACTCTTGCGCCTCTTAGTTCACAACTTAGAATGTTGCTGGAATGGTTGAATTCATAATATTTGGTGCTTTCGTAATTATTATTTTTATATATCTGCACTATTATTTGTAGGTTTTTCCTCTATATGGGAGTCAAATTTAAATACATTAATTAAGCTTTTTATGAAGTGTGTTTCATTCCTCAAAGTTTTCTTTCCCCTATTACATGAAGCTTAATCTTTTAATGTAAGTCATACTGATTTATGTACTATTGCAATTTATTTATGCTATTTTGGTGACTTTTTTTTTAACTCTGTTAAAAATCCCAGTAAGAATGATTGAAAATTGATCTTCTCTTTTGACCCTTTTTATTGGCTTCTTCATATACTTTTTGGGAAAATTTCTTGTGGATTGTGCTATATTTGATAGGATACAACAACAAATATGTGATAACTAATACAAAACCAATGATGAAGTTTGTTAAAAGAACCAAACAAATTACTCTCTTGCTTGCCATAGTAATTATATTATTTTTATTGTTTTATATTAGGTACAAACATTTTGTATGTCGTTGCACTCTTCCTAGAATATTGGTATACAAACAATTAGTCCACTTCTTTTATCGCAAGTTGATAATTTGTCATTTTTCTTCCTCTCTTCTTTTTGGGCATAATAAGAGATTAAGTCTTTTTTTAAACTAACATATGGCAATAATATACTATAGCAAAAATATTTTTTATCAACAATAAATATGCATATTAACAAAGAGTGTTAGAGCATTTATCGATATTAATTAATTGTCATTAGATTCAATGTCTCTATAGACTTTAGGGACATTTAAAGAGAGTACTAATTGCCTATGAAAATATATATATATTTAACGACAATTAAGCTATTAATTACCATTAAAGATCATTTTTGTTGTAGTGATAACTCTTTCTTTTGGCTTCTTTCAATTAAATTTGTGAACTGTAAGCCTGGATACAACCTGACAAACTATCTTTTTGAAAAATATGTTAAATAACATGTTGTTTTCTTTTTTATTGTTAGGAAATTGAGGTCGTATTTATTATTATTTGTGTATATTTGTGAGTTCATGTGCTCACAAAAATATGATGTGAGATTTTAATATGTTATGTATCAAAATTTTGGTTTAGGATATCATGTTGTGAACAGTTCCATTTTTATGTCACCTACAACTTGGTTGATCATTGCATTATTTCTTGCTAAGTGCATATTATAACCATGAAAATAACAATGATTTAATTCCAAATAAGTTGGGGCCGGTGATATGAAACCTAAGCAATAGTAATGACTATTCAAAGACAATGAGTAAATTTTTTTATGTTATTAACAATTTTAGGTTATTTTTTACATATACATGATACGACATACTATAATAAAAAAGAGGTTGATGGAGGTTCATAAGAAAGGAGCCGAAGGTCCTCAATTTGAATTTAGTTAATTATTTCTTGTATGGACGTGATGTTCCACTTTACTTTGGAGTGTTGTTGTTCGAAACTTTTTGGTCTCTTCTTTAATGGTTGATGTTGTTCTTTATAACTTTCTGGAATTTAGAAAATTTCGTTACTTCTGACCAACTATTTCCATGGATATTTTCTTAGACTTCTTTCTTATACTTAAAATCTCTCTATGCATGGCTAATAATTTTTGTGCAACAAAAACAAAAATTAAAAAAATATAGCACTTTAAAATTTAAAAGAAATATTTTGTCTTAAGATAAAATATTCTTGAAAATGTAGTGTATGTATCAAAAATATGAATATTATCAAATGATCATATGTGAACTTAGTAAAATAATTCAATCCCATGTGATGCACGAGTAATGTACCTAGTTGTTGTATATAGGAGAATGATATGGCATATTTCATTGGCCAAGGATTCATCTACCTTTTTGGCCTTTTCCTTCCTTTCTACTTTCACAATTTTCCATTTATTTTGTATTTTGTTATAAACCTCAAAGGCCATTTTTTAATCCTCTTAGTCACAATTCAATTCCTTACTCTTCTTTTTATTAATCCTCTCAGTAATAACTAGTGAATTTATGAAGATGTATTTATAATATCATTGCTACGACTTTAATAGTTGAAAAGTCACTATTAAAGTTACTCTTCCTATTACTAAGTATTGCACTAATTGATTATTTTCCCTTAAGAAAATAGTCACTATGTCTATCATTGGGAAAATTCATGCAATTGGGTCAACACTAGACTACTCAAACTTTACCCACATTAAATAAGGCCTAGACCCAACATATTTTTTCAATTCAATTACGCAATTTAACCAACACAATCACGATTCACATTTTGACAGACATTCACAATCAAAATCTCATGGGCACAGTACAAATCATACAATATGATGTTGCCCATCAAAATCAAGCACACAAAAACAGTTAAAGGAACCAATTACACACCCTATATGTATTTTAAACTCAAAAGCATCAACAATAATTTGAAAACCAATCTTAAAGTGGAAACTAATCAAGAAAAATGAGGGAATGGGGTTGGGTTGACACGGACTCCAAGCAAATGCACTCCTCAAACTTTTTAAATACTCACAAGAGACTCACAAACACTCAAAATATGCAAAGTAAGAGAATGGAATCGAAAAGGCTCTCAAATGTAAAAGATTTTGATTTTTGAATTTGAAAAGACCCTTGGTATTTTTTTATCAGGCACGTTCGGCGAATAGCCATTTGGTACTTAAGCTTGCCGAACATGCTTGAAAAATTATCAAACCTGAAGGCGGATTCGGCGGACATGTTGGAGTCCGCATAGTATACTTCGGTGAATCTCCCTTTGGAGTTCTAATCGCCGATCTTGATAGTACACTTTCCCATATTCAAGTTCAAAAGGCGGACAAGGATTAGTCCGCGCATTTCCTTTGGCAGATCTCCAATTGGGTTTTGCATCACCTAAGCTTCCCTTTTCAATCTTTCGACCTCTTCTCAACCTACACTCATAATGCACGTTATTCAAAATCAATAAATACAAAAGTAAAGACTTGAATTTCCTCTCAAGAATTGTCTTATTTAACGTCATGGAACTACATATTGCTTAAACTGAACAATCATTCTTGGGGTTCGTGATGGTGTGACTACACAATGTTCCCTTTCTCATTGGATTGAGATGAGTGGCAATTTAACCCAGTTGAATTTCCAGATGCTTAATGGAAACTGAGTGAGAAGTCATCATCCGTGATAGAGTGGAGAAGTCATTTTTCAATTCCTTCACTCGGACCCTTCGAACTTGTTGTTGATCCTTGCAAGCGTGTCTTCAGTTTGTCTTCTTTCTGGCCCACCTGGTTCTTTTGGGCATGGACGGTCATAGGGAGGCACCTACCTATCTTTTTACATCTCCCTATCTCTCCAATTTCAACCTTGCCAGTCCTTTCAACCACCATCTCTTCCAACCTTGGTTCCCACCTTGTCGCTGATAATTGGTATGAGAACCCCCCCCCCCCCCCCCCCCCCNATTTCCTAAGCATTGAACTTTCTCATTGTATAATCCTTCAAATCTGACATCATCCGGGCACTGCCCACTGTTGGTTCCAACAACATTTACCTACTTAGGTCCACCTCCCATGACATGTTTAGACAAAAATTTGATTTGGGTCATCATTTTGGCTATGTTTCCATCCATTTAATGGTCCTTATCTACTTGTTCTTTGCTCAAAATCACATGTAGAAGAGGTACTTGATCCTCTCTAGTGTGCACCCTACTTGGTTGACCTTAGTCATATCATCTAGCAACAATGCTGCCACATCGTACGATTGCCTCATTAATCCACCTTGGAGATGAAGTTTAACAATCTTCAAGGGTGGAAAGAATCTCTCAAAGAAGGCATCATTTATCTCTTTCCACGAAGTGATAGAATCATTTGGCAACTTTGTCAACCATCTTGTAGTCTCTCCCGTAAATGAGAATGGGAATAACCTCAATTTTACAGATTCTTGAGAGATATTTTTGAACACAAAGGATCCACACTCCTCCTTAAAACTCCTAAGTTTTTCATGGGGATCCACATGAGCTAGACACCCCAAAATTTCTTTTATATGGAGCAATTATATCATAGTTCGAGTGATGTGAAATACAGTCCTTCCTGTTGTGAGAGGTATCCGGATTTCTCCCATTTGAAAGACATTAATGAACATATCATTTAAATCACCTTTATTTTCATTTTGACCATAGTGACTATCATTGTCACTTCCATGGTCACTCTTCTTTTTCAACTTGCAAATCAGCCAACAATAACACCAAACAACAAATCTACTACAAATAAATAAAAATCAAAATATAATTTCTCAATTAGAATTCTCAATCACCACTCCCTAGCTGCGGCGCCATTTTTTTATAATGCTCAAATCACTCTCCAAAATCAATTAATAGAGTGAGCAATCATAGTCAGTAACAAATCCTACAAAATATCGGGGTCGAATCGCACATGGAATGACATATAATGGAGAATTCTTTATCAAGAAATTTAGACTTTAATTTAGCTTATTTGTAATAGTAAGAACATTTGTGTGGATGATACCACCAACGTAATATAAAGCTTTGGTTATCAATTATCGCAATTGAATGAATATAAACGAAATCAAGAGTTAACAAGCAATCTAGGGATTCGGGGATTGGAAATTGATGTCACATAGGGATGATTGTATTGCTCTATAGTGATGAACATTAATGAATGAGATAAGTCATTTTCATTGATGCTAACCATATTTCTATCTCAAAGTATCTATGCCAAGAATCTTCTTTCGGTCTCATCTAAATGTCAATCCTAAACAACTCAATACCTTACCCTATTCTCTCTTTCAAGAACATGGCAAATAGATCTGACTCATAACCTCTTTTCCAAGCAAGTTACAGACATCAAACCTAAATTTCTAATATTGAACTAATTATTCACTCCAATCAATATCTTTTAAGCATCAACCAAAGATGAGAAATAGGAATTAAATTTGCAACCTTAACCGTATAGTTAAGCCCATGGTAATTCGACTAAATTCACCTATGAACGGCAACAAAATAGAGCATTACATAATACTCACTACATTAAATCAATACCCAACCCCATTTGAGAACCCCCTAGATCTTGGGGTTTTAGCAACCCATTACAAAAAGTAAGGAAATTATACCTTACATAGAAGCAACAATGGGTAACTTGAAATCAAGCAATTATAAGTAAACTCACTTTGGATTCAACTTCAATTTATCAAATTCAAACTCCAAGTTGTAAAACCCCAAAAACTAGAAAAGTACTCTTTTAAGGTAAAGTGTTCTCAAAATCTCTAAAACTCTCAAAAGAGATTATGAACTCAAAAGCGGAACTCTAAAAATGAACTTCCTAAAAGTAGTATCTTTTGGGCTATTTATACTTTCCCAAAATTTGGCTGAAAATCCATTCTGTGACTGACTCGGTGACATTAGTCAGGCACGCCTAACCTGCTTGGTGAATCGCCCTTCTCTCCTAGGCTCTTATTATGATGCTCTATGCTTAGGTGTTCAAACCTCAGTTGGCGAACTCGATTGAGTTAGTCTCACACGTTCGACGAATCGTTGAGTACCACATTGGTTCTCCTTTCAAGCATTAAATCTTTGCTTTGCACATTATCGCTTTGGGTGATGTGCATTAGGATAGTTGTTCTTATTCGGTGCATTGCTCTGGAGTCAGTCAACCTTCTTTAATACACACAAGTTCTATGCACTGTTAATTTGGGCGAGGTCGTGCTTAGTTAGTGATCCATCCTTCATTTTAGGCGATTAATAATGTTTACTTTGCATTTGTTTTGTATTTTTGGCAATTCTTTTAAACATCGATTCTTGCCTTGTCCAATTGCCTTCATAGCTGCAAATCGTCAATATTTTATCATAATAAGACAAAGTTAGGCATTGAGGACACTAATAATTGAGCAAAATGGACCTTTAATGAGTAAAATCTACCACTCATCAACAACCCTTCAGAAAAGCGATAACTCTTTAGAAAAGTCAGAGTCACTCAGAAAAGCTACAACTCTTTGGAAAAGTACCTTTCGGAAAAAGTCACAACTCTTTGAAAAAGTTACTACCCTTTAGAAAAGTTATAATCCTTCAATATGAAAATGTGGCTTCTTCTAATATATTTTAAATTATAATATAAATAAATATAGAATATGTTCTAAATTTGGTGTTCTAAGAAGCAAAATAGAAAACTTAGAAAATTCAAAGTTTAAAATTATGAGAGAACCCTCTATTTATAGCCATTAAAAGCAGTATGAACATGTGCTTATTGTGCCTTATTAGAAAAGGCACAACCTTTTAGAAAGGTCACTACTCTTTCAAAAAGTCACAATCTTTTAGAAAAGTGATAACTCTTTGTAAAAGTCATAACCCTGAGGAATAGACATATGCCACGACCCAAAGTATACCCTAGGTGTAACATGGTGTATTGTTACACCCCAGCTTAATATTAGAAGTCCCACATCAGCAAAATACATGAGAGATGTTGGGTATATAAGTAAGAAGGCCTTGCCAACTATTGATGTGTTTTAAAGTCGTGCGGGCTTAGGCTCAAAGAGGACAATATCACTAGAAGGTTGGGCCATTACAAATGGTATTAGATTCATTCTTGGTCAGCCTTGTCGATGTGGGCCAGAGTTCACTAAGTCTAGGAAAATCCTGGTAAGGTGGGGGCAAACCTCATTGCTGAGTCTAAGCAAATCAAATACGGCGGGACAAACCTCAGCAAGGACGCCGATTCCATAGAGGAGGTGTATGTGACACCCCAACTTTAGATTAGAAGTACCATATCGGCAAAGCACATGAGAGATGTTGGGTATATAAGTAAGCAGACCTTACCAACTAGTGACACATTATAAAGTCGTGCATGCCTAGGCTCAAAGCGGATAATATCACTAGCGGGTTGGGCCGTTACATGTATAGAGCCCTAAGAGTCCTACACAAGCACTTAGCATACATCATACAAGATAATATAATTTTAAAGAATTCAACAAGATAGTCTTATATCATAAGGAGTTTGACAAAAGTAGAAGTATAACATAAGTCTTAAATCCACCTAATACATCATAATGAAAGTTATTGGGACATAACTCATACACCACATACAAGTCTAAAACGAAAATGACATAAAGAAATAAAAGAGTCTCGATCCTCAAAACATGAGTACTCACCACTCTTCAACCAAAGAACCCAAGGGATGTCTAGCCACGAGTGTGCAGAATATGAGCGTCATACCCTACATTAGTGAAAAATGTAGGTACAAGCATGCATTAGTACATGGAATGTACTAAATATGATAGCAATGCATAAGAGTGATGAAATCATGCTAAAAGGGACTTTACATGACATGCAATGTTCAAGATAAATCATAAAATAACATTTTAGAAAACATAAGTCATAATCATGGTCAATGCAAGATAAACATCTTAAAAATATTTTGAGAGATACTTTTAGAAAGTTACCTTAGTTCGTTATTGTGGGAATTTTGTCATTAACCAATATAGAACATGTGATACATAAAATGAAATCTGAAAAGGGGTTCCTTACTTGCCATGGTAAGAACAATGAGTCTGAGCTAAAGTGGATCCACTAGGTAATGCCTATCAAAGGTAATCGTCCTGTGGTGGCAGATATTTTATGAGACATGGGTAATCGTCACTAGTCCATTCGGTTCTAAGCATAAATCCCACAGAATAGTCACTAATCGTATTCATTTTTTTATCCATGTAAAGGCATGATTTAGTAACCAATCCAAACTAGAGTTCATTAGAATATTCCCTTAATCTTGATACAACTTAGGCAAGAAAACAACTCACCTTTATGAATCCTTTTTGTGAGAAAATCCTTTCACAATCATGATCATCATATTAAGTGAGAAATACATTCACAATAACATTGATACTTTCCTTTCAATGCATCCTTAAATCATGTCACAACCCAAAGTATCCCACCAAGACAAGTCAGTCTAATACCCAAGTAATATGGTGAAAGTAAAACAAGAAAAATAGACTAACACCATCTAATAATGCAAAAATCATAATCAACTCAAAATAAAACCCCAAATCCTGGTTGTAACACCCCGCAACTAGAAAGAACTAGAATTAGAAAGAAACCATTTTTGGAAAGTTTGACAAAGTTAAGCTAAGTATGAGTTTTGGGTAAACATAAAACGACCATAACTACTAGCTCAGCATGAGTTAGGTGTGCTACCAGATATAGTATAAAAGGACTTCGAATTATCTTTCCAACGCCGCTGAGTTTGTGCGATTTCGAGTTTGTATGAGGGAGATATGCCCATTTGAAGTTGGGTTGTCTAGATAAGGAAAGTCAAAACCGGATTTTAGAAAGGTATTATGGTTTTTCAGTACCGAATTAATTAAATTTGTTTTTGGTAATTAAGTTGGGGTCTAAACTGATTGGATTCAATTTACGCTTTATCAAAAAAAAAGTTAGGGTTTTGAGAGAAGATAAAAGAAGAGGAGAAATGAGAAGAAAAAGCAAGGAATCACCAAGTTCTTGAAGATTTGCTTGTGGATTTCACCAAGGGTTGATCCCTATGAGGTATGTGAAATCACATAACATTGGGTTAGTTCACCCACACACCAATCATGATATGATTCAGCGTAATTATGTTCTTGAAAGCATATAAATTAAGTTCTTGATGGGTTTTTGTTGAAGTTCTATTGAGTTCTTGAATCGTTGAAATTGTTGAGGAGTTGTTGATTCAAATTCATGAAATTAGATGTCATTTTGAGTAGATTCTTGCATATTTTGATTATGTAATCAAATCTAAGTGTTTGGGGAAGGAACCAATTATATCTAGAGGGTTAAGAGTTGAAAATTGACCAAGGAAGTTTGTCAAAAATTCTGGGGAAAAGGGGTGGGGCGCCGCGCCACTCAGAGAGCCCCACAAAGTGTTTTGTAGTTGGGGCTCTGGGGCGCCGCACCATCCAATGCGCCCCAACTTCAGTTCTGTAGTTTTGCCTCTGCTGCCCCGTACCACTCAGAGCGCCAGGGACGTCAGGTCTTCTATCTTTTCCCACTTCTGTCCGTTTAAGTTCCCTTGAAATGTACCTATGTTTCCTAGTTGATTTCTACACTTTAAGGTACGTCTACACAACATGAAAACATCCATAACATGAGATCATGAGCCTTGAATCCCTAATTCAATTCAAGAAAATTGAAGAGTCAAGTCAAGAGAAGTTCATAGAGTTTCCCAAAGGTCTTTTACAAATGTTTTAACCTTGTTTTAAGACTTGAGTTTTGAGTTTAGTAAAGAGTAAATATTGAAGTTCATTTCTTCAAAAGAGTATACGAGAACTATGTATACCCAAAGAGTAAAATGTTTTTACATTTAAACAAGAAAAGAAACTAATATTTCTAAAGGAGCCTTTGAGCTAGTTTTTAGTAAAGAATAAATGCTTTCACAATTAAGCAAGAGAGGAAACATTGATTTCCAAGAGAGCCTTATCTCAAACCACATAGTTATGTTTTTAAACATTTGAGCTAGTATATTTTAGGAGTAGTATTGAGCACCGATATGGGGGAGACTTCAGACAACTCCCAGCCCACATAAACCATGATCCATCATGGGTAGAAAATGGTCATACTTTTTAGATGATTCTTTAGTGCTTTTTAGCATAGACTAGTGGATCCACTTAGAAGTTAGGTTTTATACCCTTGGCAAGGTATAGGACGGCCCTGACAGCGTGAGGCGAAATGATGTATCATCACAATAGTTCTTAAGTGATGGTTGTTGGTTAGAGAAACTCCCACATAAGTGTTTTGTATTATTATATACACAAAGTTACTTGTATTTTTATATACATCCAGAGTTATATTGTATCTTTGCATACATACAAAGTTACTATTGCATTTCTAAATAAACAGAGTTGATATCCATGTTTTAAAGATTTTCTTTATACTACACTTATTTATACTGCTTTGTATTGAAATGAATTCAGTTCAGTTCAGTTGAGACCAGGTTTGTTCTTTTAGTTCCCTTTCCAAGGTTATATCTTGTTTTAGAATTCCCCTCCCCTGCTCGTACATTCAATGTACTGATGACATTTGTCCTGCATTGTTGTTATGATGTAGATACAGGTAACTAGGATCAACATCCAGTGCATCTTTGATTCTAGTTGAGTTTCAGAGTTTGTTGGTGAGCCTCATTGCTTCCGGAGGATCCCCTTTTATTGTTTTTTCCAGTATTTTAGTTCATTAGGATGTCGTGGGTTTTTTCCAGACGTCCATATTAGTATTAGAGCCTTCATAGACAGTTAGTTAGTTCATTTGTAACTATCTTGTTATTGGCTTATGTTTTGAGGCTTGAGTTGCCATCTTGGTTAGTTGAATGTTTCTTTTAAGATATTTTAAGTTTATTTCATGAGTTCATCATTTGAGACTATTATCTTGTGTTTAAGTCTTCCGCTGAGTAGTTAGCCAGTCCAAGGGTTCGCTTGGGGCCTGCAATGGTTCCCGAGTGCCAGTTCCGCCTAGGGTGTAGGCTCGGGGAGTGACAAACTTGGTATCAGAGCCTAGAGTTAAGAGTCCTAGGGAGTCTATGCAGTCGTGTATGTAGGGTCCTAGTTATCGGTGTGAAGCATGCCACATCTATAATTAGGAGGTTGCGACATTTAGGAATGTTCTCACTTCTTTCATACTCATTTTGTGCGATAAGTTAATCTCTATAAAGTTTCTTCTAACTCGTGCTTGCGCGTGACTTTTAGATCATGACTCCATGAAGAGCTCCCAGAGGCCGTCTCGCTAGAAGGAATGTTGAACCACAGGAACAAGGGGTACCTAATGCACTAGAAGTGCAACTCCAATGAGAGGTCACCAATGCTGAATTTTGTGAAGCTATCCAGATGCTAAGTCAAGTTGTGACCAATCAAGTTGGACATAGAGAGAATCGACTGGAAGGGGTTGATACGTCAAGGATCCCTGAGTTCTTAAGGATGAATTCTCCAAGCTTCACTAGTTAAAGTGTCACAGAGGATCCATAAAATTTTGTTGAAGAGCTTCAAAAGGTCTTTGAGATCATGCATGTTGTTGATACTGAGAGGGTGGAACTAGATGTATACCAAATGAAGTGTGTCTCTAAAATCTGGTTTGATCACTGGAAGAAGAACCGAGTTGATGGTGTACCACTTGTGAATTGGGATTGCTTTGAAGAGGCCTTCTTGGGGCATTTCTTTCCCAGAGAACTGAGACAAGAAAAGGTACGAGAGTTTTCTACTCTTAAACAGGATTGTTTGAGTGTTCTTAAGTGTAGTTTGAAGTTCACACAACTTTCACTCTATGCTTCAGAAATGGTTGCTGACATAAGAAGCAGGATGAGTCTGTTTCTTGCTGGGTTGTCTCATCTGTCTAGTAGGGAAGGCAAGTGTCACGACCCAGGTGTACCCCCTAGACGTAACACGGCGTACTCGACCCCGAAGGGGTCTAATACAAGCCCTTAGTGTCATCATAACATGAGATCATAGAAAAGTAGGGAAAATTTGAAACTTTCTTTAAAATATTCAATCTAAAACATTTCATAAAAGCGGAAGTCTTTACTAAAACCTTTGTCTCAAAACCATCTATGAATAACATGAATAAAAGTCTTGGGACACAGCCCATATAAAGTCTAAAACATAAGAAATGACATAAAAGGAACATAGTGGGTTTATCCTCAAAACTATGAGGACTCACCAATTCTTCAAGTCTTCAAACGCCTTAGCAACCTAGCCTCCAAAGCAACTCAATCTCCAACACCCTACATTTGATTAGAATGTAGGCAATATGCATTAGTACAAAATGTACCAAGTATGAAAGATAACATACCAACATAAAACATCCCAAATGATTAGTCAACACAAGACATAAGCATAGGAGACAATAAATATTCATAACATAACTCCAACATAAGCATCATATCATCACAAGTCAACATAAGACATACATAAATTCATACTTAAACCATTAGTCTTTCATATTCAAGAGAACTACTCCACAAGCCACCTCCAAGCATACTTGTGCAAGGCAAGGATAGCATCCCATAATACTATCTAAGCTAAGTACCTCTCTTTGGTCATTCTTGGTCATAGTCCACCTTCATAATCAAGACCTAGGTTTTCGTGTCATAAGAACACTTATACTCCTAAGTAACCCCAAGGCACACTTGTGCTATGCATGTGGGGCATCCCTAGGTGTCACTATAGACCTACTACAGATTGACAAGGAACTATGACTTAAGTCAATCATATCATGGAAGGCAACTATAGCAACAATCCAAGCTAGGCATACATCACATAAGAGGACACTTCATAAGTAGCTCCAAGTCATACTTGTGTAATGTATGAATGGCATCCCATACTACCACTCACACTAAGTACTCCTTTAGACTAGCTTACTCAATGCAAACTATTTGTCATTCTAGATTATCAAAGAATAGCATACTACTATGCTAGGCATAACTACCATGGAAAACACCTTACCATGCAATCCAAGCTATCCTAGGAAGGATACAAGTATACAAACCTAGCTACCATACATACTTTCACTAGGACGCAGACTACTTTTAGGGAAGTATGAATCCTCAACCTTAAGCTATCCTTAGGAGAGTATGGTGTGTTAATCCTAAGCTACCATGAAATGGTCTTGGCCTAACCAAGTCAAGCTACCATGAAGGTATTCTAACAATGCTAGTTCAAGATACCCATAAGAGAGTATATATCCTCAATCCTAGGCTACCATGCCTATACTAGTGCAAGCTACCATCAAAAGAATTCTACCAATGCTAGTTAAAGCTAATCTTCGGAGAGCTTAATTCCTCAATCCCAAGTTATCATGAGATCTACCATCCCAAGCAACAATGAGATCTACCATCCAAAGCTACCACGAGATCGACCATCCCAAGCTATATAATTCAACTATACATGAAGGACTCATAAGGCTCAACTTCAAGCTATTCTATTCTAACAAGCATGATTCATTTTAGGTAATTAGCCTTTCAATCTAGAATCATTCTATGTGAGAAGACCTTTCACATACTACATACATGCAAGCTAGCTCATCATATTAGACTTACTCTTTAAGCCCTAGTGATCAACATTATGACTTCAAGCTCTACATTTAAGCTTTACTCCACAATCATCATACTAGTCTAGATCACAAGAAACATTAGCCCTAAGCCTTAGTCATAGGCAATTCTAAGCATTATTCAACAAAGCCCCAATTCTAATCATTTCAATTCATATTCTATCATACATGCATAGACCTAGTTCAATTCATGATTTCATATTCCCATTCTTGGATAAGTTCTATTCATGATAACCACCCAAGAGAATCTAGCAAGAATCATCAATTTCTCATCCAAAAGCATAAACCCACATACTTTGAAAATTAGGGTTAACCAAGGAATTCACATAAATTATTCATAGTATCATGAATAAACACTAAAATAAACATATATGAGTTGTATCCAACCCTTTGGAATCATACCCACCTAAAACCCATACATTGGAAGTAACCCTAGCTTGATTGGGGCTCTTCTTCACAAATTAGGGGAAATTCTAGGGGACTCTATGGGTGGAAGAACCCATAGATGAAAATCTATACATACCTTTAATCGAAGCCCTAAATAAATCTCTCAACAATGGACTTTGTTCTTGACCCAAGCTTCAAGCTCTATCTCCTTCTTCAATGGAGGTTCTTCTTAGAGAGAGAAATATTATATGGAGAGGATGAAGATGGGTTTTCTTTTGATTCTAGGTTGAATGACTTAAATGAGGTAAACTTAGGTCTAAAAATCTTATATAGTTTCTAGGAAAGGAATAGAATAATGTAGGGTCAACTTTGGTAAAGAACTAAGGACCCTAAACATTTTAACTTAAAAATTACTAACCTTCCCGTCCTTGTTCGCCCTTTGCACCCTCATGGCTCGCCAAGGGCACTAGGCGACTCCACCAAGTGGACCCTTAGCTCGCCTATTTTTCCAACAAGGTCCATATTAGGGCAGTTTCTGTCACGACCCGGGAGCACCCCCTAGTCGTAACCGGCGTACTCGACCTCGAAGAGGTCTAATACAAGCCTCTTAGCATTCATTCATCGCATAGACACCAAAACCATAAGGAATTAAAAACTTTCTTCACACACGAAGATACTTTCAATAAATAGCAAGCGGAAGACTTTCTAGACTTTATACAATATGTCTCAAAACCATCTAATACTTGAATATAACATTGGGACTAAGCCCACTCAAAACTTAAGCAAATACTAGAGAGACATAAAAAGAACATGTTGGTTATTGCCCTCGAATCTATGAGGACTCACCAAGTCTTCATCTTCAACTCTTAAAAACCTATCAAGTAGCCATGACATATCACCATCTCCAAATCCCTACACTTTAGTCAAAAAGCGAAAGAAAGGGGTTAGCACAATTAAGTACTAAGTATGGAGACCATGCAAGAAAATATGCACAACGGACATTTACAAGAAATGTATGCTTTCATGTCCTTTGATAAAACCTTTCCTTTACAAGTATAAGAGACATAATACAAGTCAACATTAACATATTAGACCATAGCCAACCATACATATACTTAACATAAATCCATATACAACCCATGCTTAACTTTAGAAGGACACATGTCATTTCATTACCATAGGACCTCTACCTAATATAACCTTAAGACACACTTGAGTGAGACAAGAAGTGACCGCCCACACAATCCTCTTCAAGCACACTTAAGTGTTCCCCAAGATTACCTTAGATAAGGACTTTATAGGCAAAGTGCATAATCATACCCGATAGATAGCATATTAATGAGATGATATGTATAATGATGCTTACATAAAATAAATCATATTTAGTGGGGCATAGTACATGTGTGGTGAGTGACCATCAATATAGTATTTCCAAGGCCTACCACCCCCTTGGAGAGGCGAAAGAGGTACAAACCCCTCAATGTGGTTACCCGGGCCTACCACCCCCCGAGCTAGGAACCAAGGTACAAACCCCTCGATATGGTTATACGGGCCTACTACCCCCCGTACTAGGCAACCAAGGTACCAACCCCTCGATATGGTTATACGGGCCTACTACCCCCCGTACTAGGCAACCAAGGTACCAACCCCTCGATATGGTTATACGGGCCTACTACCCCCCGTACTAGGCTTGGTCGACTCACAACACTTATATAGAGAAAACAATATACATGTGTCCATTTCATCATCATTTCAGTAATTATATAACCATCCGATTCATAGGACGTACATTGGACCTTCCATTTCCTAAGAATTCTATAAATGGGCATTTTATCAAACACAAGGTGGGCTATTGTTCATGTAAATGAAATCTTGTATTTCAAGAATACTAAGTCCAACCAATTCCAAAATCCATATAAATCAGCCCACCAACAACATACATATATATCAACCTTCATAATTTGATCATGGAAGCATGAAAACCATAAACATCACATAATAATTCCATTTCATGATAATATGCAAAATAGACCATAATAGGATGTGTAGTAGTAATTCCATAATTCAAGAGTTCATAAATAATCATAAGGACCCATAAACTTGAAGTAGAAATAGAGGATAAATGGTTGGACTTGTGGAAAGGAAGGTTTCCACAATCAAACCCACATACCTCAACTTGTTCACGAGTATATCAACCTTAGAAATACAATTACATAACTTATTTAACTTCTATTAGCTCAGTAATGTTGACGTAAAATAGGATCATCATCATAAGTAAGCCTAGCATGTACAAATACAACTATGCTCCCAAAACAGTGAATCTGGCCAGCCTAGTACCTCATGTTGCATCTTAGATTTGAAAAGGAAAATGGCAGAACTAGACTTTATAACCTTCATGAAAGATGTAGATACATCTCTTAGGGTTGCAAACAAACAAGGATCACCGCAAAATATATTTTGTACAAAAAGATATAGTCAAGACACTAGCCGCTGGTCATGCAGGATTTCAATTCTCGGAATCTGGGCAGAACTTGCCCTATGTTGCGTCCCATATTTCGTATCCATAACAGTTAAATTAGAATTTTACATAAACATAAAAGTTGTAGGTATACGAGTTAGCTTTCCAAATCATATTTATTCACTGCAAACTAAGTTCTAGAGCAAGAGATATGCCTAAAATACCAAACACTATCCAGCTCAAAAACAGGTTTCGTCACTTACATCCGAAAGGAATGCCATATCCTATCGATTCATATTCAACAAAGCTTCTAATGTATCAAGAAGAGGCACCTAAGTCTACCAAGTCAAGACACACATCACATTATAAAGATCCTTCACATTCCATCATCATCACATATGAACAATAATAGAGGACACACTTTCAATCACAATACAATAACACTTTAAACAAGATCACCTTGAGATCACATGAACACCTTTATATTCACAACATGATTGCCTTTACTTCATTTGATTCTCATTCAAGTCCTTCACATCACATTCACATATATGATATCATGTCAACACTTCAATTCCTCATATAATGCCTCCAAGGCCATAAACACAATACATTCAATAAGTAAACACCTCCACCATAAGTGGATCACACATCAATCTATCACAATTCTATATCAATTCTACCTTAACAATGAAGTTAGGTCCACTTACCCTTTTTCCCAAGCCACAATCACCATTCCTCAACTCTCCAACAATTCACAATAGATAAGCATAGATAATAATAGAAGTCAACTATTCAACTCAATCCAAGCATACTTCCATCATCATTCAATCATAAATAATAAACCCACTTCATAAGCCAACTTTAGGAAACTTGCCAAGACATGGGTTCATGGAAATTTCTTTCTTAAAACCATCAATAGACACCATTAATAACGTAAATCATCAAAAAAAATCATTTAATGCAAGAACCCATGCTTAGAATCGAAATTAGGATTTTTGTGTTTTTGGAAGAACTTTGAATCATTTGAATTGAGCTCCTTGAAAGGAAGAATAATCAAGGATAAAGGATCCCCATACCTCTAAGTTGAAAACCCACGAGAATTGAAGAAGAAAGAACTCAAAATCTTCAATCCTAGCTCCAACTTCTTCTTCTTCTTCTTCCCCTCTTCTTCTCTTCTTCACTCAAGAACCCTAACTCTTACTCTTTTAAAATGGAACAAAAATGATCCACAATCAGCCTAACACAATAATATAACCTCAAAAGAAAAGATTTGTGAAAAGACCAAAATGCCCTTAAATTTCCGGACGGACTCCTTGCTAACTGCCCAACTTTCAAAGGGCATACCTCGCTCATACGAACTCGGAATCGAGCAAACTTGGTGGTGTTGGAAAGATCGTTCCAAGGGCTTTCCAAACATAACTGAAACTACTCCTGGATCATCCTGAGCTAGGAGTTATGACTGCTCAAAGTTGGCCAAAAACTCACTGATTTCCCACACTTAACCAAATTTCCAGGTTCTGAACTTTTTCCAAAAGTGACTACTTCCAATTTCAAGCTACTTCATATTCATTTTAAATTGTCGGATGTAACACAATTAAAATGAAATTACATAAAAACCCCTCACAGAACCACATTATAAAGTCAACACAAAGTCATAGGCTCTTGCTTAACCTATCATTTTCCAAGTCGTTACAGTTTCACTAGGCGATCTAGGGGTCTTTTGGACGATTCACCAAGTAGGTTGGCTAGCTATGACTTCGCTCGCTCTTTGTTCCCGAATCAAGGACAAAGTGGACACCCCACTAGGCGACCTTAGGTGCCCTTTGGCACATCACCAAGTGCCTTAGGAGATCAAGCTGCCCAATCGCCAACTAGACACCTAGGAGAACAAGTTCCCTTTCATTCTACTTTGATAACTTAGTCCCTTGCAACCCTATACCATTCCATAGATAGTTTTCTAAACTAGGGGATCTAACACAGATCTAGACGTTCATCTACTAAACCCCTCATTCAAAGTACGGAAAGTCTTATCTACGACTCTAATCACATACATCATACCTTAGAATCCTAGCTTTAGGCTCTAGTTTGATCTACTAGTTTACGCGGTGTTACAATATCTCCCCCTTGGGAACATTCGTCCTCGAATGACCTTTCTAAACACTTCTTAAAGGAAACAAATCTAGACTAGCAGCCCAATATGCATGCACTTCATCTAAATGCACACAATCAAGGATGAAAACTTCAACTCCAAGCTAAGCATAATCAATTCAACACAAGGGAGTAGGAACTAGATCTACCAACATGAAATTCTTTATCTATTGTATTTCAAGGAGGAAATACCATCTCCTAGCTACACCATGCTCAACATAAATTCATGGAGCCTAAAATGCACATTGACTCAAATATGCTACAACATGAGGAAAAACAATGCAAGTAAGTCATATCTAACAAGACCTAGGTATTTTCATAAACATGCATATGAGGAAATCATAGCAACACATAAGCACACAGTAGCCTTCTTAGATAGGTACATTATCTCCCCCTTGGAAGTAAGCATACACAAGCTTTTCTAAACATAATTCATACTAAAGACAATTTCAAATCTAACATAACAAGTCATAAAAGACAAGAAATCTGGAAATTTTCTAAACATAAAAGTAGCACATACCGGAAGGGACATGAGGAGATCACTCTTGATCTTCTCTAGATTGGAGAGCATAAAATCTATTCCTCTTTGGAGGCTCATCATCCCCACCACTAGAGGCAGCTTGCTTACCTTCTCTTATAGTAGCCTTTGCCTTTGGGCAATCCTTCTTCATGTGGCCACTCTCGCCACATCCATAGCAACCATCTATACCGGCTAAGCACTTACCCTCATGCCTCTTACCACACCTAGAACAAGTGGGCCATAGGGACTCACTACCTTTCCCTTGTGGCCTAGGGGTAGACACCCTCTCATCCTTATACTTAGAAGCATTAGAATAGCCTTGTCCGAAAAACTTTTGTCGATTCTTAGAACGACCATGTCTATCGGACCCATCATTATCCACCCTAGACCTATTTTCTCCCTAGCCCTCTCCTTCTTGAATTTTGACTCTTCTACCTACTGGGAAAACACCATCATCAACAAGCATTGCCATACAACATTCTTCTTCTACTAGATCAGACACCCCCTTCATGAACCTATTCATCAAATCCCTTGGACTTGCTACCAAGAATGAATCATACTTAGACAAAAGAGTGAACTTCAAGGCATACTCATTGACACTCATGTTGCCTTGCTTAATATTTATGAACTCTTCCAACTTAGCCTCCCTCAACTCCCAAGGAAAGAACCTATCTAGAAATGCCAACTTAAAAGTTTCCCACTCTATAGGGCCCGCCTCTACCGGCCTAGCATCTTTCCATTGCTCATACCAAATTTGGGCAACATCTTTCAATTGGTAAGCGGCTAGCTCCGCTTTTTCTCTAGAAGTTACCCTCATGATAGCAAGTGTCTTATACACCTCATCTATGAACCCATTTGGATCCTCCTCCACCTTGGAGTAACTAAACTACGGAGGGTTCATCCTCAAAAAATCCCTAATCCTATAAGCACCCATCCCCCTATAGGGTTTGCCAGAGCCACCACCTCTCTATTGGCTTGCGCCGTCATGGCTTGAGCCAACAATTATATAGAAGCCCTAAACTTCGCTAGAGTAACATTTCCAATTTGAGGGTCATTAGGAACTTGAGGAGGAGCCTGATGTGGAACTTGGGGAGGAATCTCTTGGTCCCCAATGTCTTCCCTTTCTCTCCTAGCATTTGCCCTTGTGTTTGCCATACCTTGAACAACGGGCACGGTTTAGAAAAAGGTCCTACTAAAGCCAAACTGTATGGCACGACTAAGAGAATGAAGAAGTGAGACTTTTCCTAAGCATCCAATAGCCTCCTATTCATAAATGTGTTGCGACTCACACCCATGAATAAGACTCTACTTAGACGTGGTTTGAGACATCCTAAAACTTATCCCAAAACCTTATGCTTTGATACCAAGTTTGTCGCGACCCAGGGGTACCCCCTAGACGTAACACGGCGTACTCGACCCCGAAGGGGTCTAATACAAGCCCTTAGCGTCATCATAACATGAGAACATAGAAAAGTAGGAAATATTTGAAACTTTCTTTAAAATGTTCAATCTAAAACATTTCATAAAAGCGGAAGTCTTTAATAAAACCTTTGTCTCAAAGCCATCTATGAATAACATGAATAAAAGTCTTGGGACGCAGCCCCTATGAAGTATAAAACATAAGAAATGACATAAAAGGAACATAGTGGGTTTTTCCTCGAAGCTATGAGGACTCACCAATTCTTCAAGTCTTCAAACGCCTTAGCAACCTAGCCTCCAAAGCAACTCAATCTCCAATACCCTACATTTGATTAGAATGTAGGCAATATGTGTTAGTACAAAATGTACCAAGTATGAAAGCTAACATACCAACATAAAACATCCCAAATGGTTAGTCAACATAAGACATAAACATAAGAGACAATAACATATTCATATAATAACTCCAACATAAGCATCATATCATCACAAGTCAACATAAGACATACATAAATTCAATGAGGTAAACTTAAGTCTAATAAGCTTATATAGTTGCTAGGAAATGAATAGAATAATGTAGGGTCAACTTTGGTAAAGAACTAAGGACCCTAAACGTTTTAACTTAAAAATTACTAAACTTCCCGTCCTTGCTCGCCCTTTGCACCCTCATGGCTCGCTAAGGGCACTAGGCGACTCGCCAAGTGGACCCTTGGCTCACCCATTTTTCTAGCAAGGTCCATAATGGGGCAGTTTCACTACGCGATCTTGGGGTCTTTTGGGTGATTCGCCAAGTTGGTTGGCGAGCTATGACTTAGCTCGCCCTTTGTTCCAGAATCAAGGACAAATGGGACACCCCACTAGGCGACCTTAAGTGCCCTTTGGCGCATCGCCAAGTGCCTTGGGAGATCAAGCTGCCAATTGCCAACTACACACCTAGGAGAACAAGTTCCCTTTCCTTCTACCTTGATAGCTTAGGCACTTGCAACCCTATACCATTCCATAAATAGTCTTCTAAACTACGGGTTCTAACACGTCTCTTGACGTTCACTACTAAGCCCCTCATTCAAAGTACGAAAAGTCTTATCTACGACTCTAATCACATACATCATACCTTAGAATCCTAGCTTGAGGCTCTAGTTTGGTCTACTAGTTTCCGGGGTATTACAACAAGGCATCTATGTTGATAGGAGATATGGACATAACAAGGCTAATGATCCATGTGCAATAGGTTGAGAAAGAGAAGCTGAAAGATAGGGAGGAGCTTCGAAATAAGATAGCTAAGATAGGGAATGAGTCCGGGCAGTAAAAGAGTAATGCGAACCTGTCATCTTTCCAATAGAAATAAAAGGGACCTGCTCCATCATCTACTAGTGCACATGCACCAAGGAACAAAGGTGAGTACAATAGTCAAAATTCACAGGTTTCAGAACTAGACCTGCCCATTGTCAAGGTAGTATGGCACAAGGGGGTAGTAAGCATCATGCATGTGTTATGGCTCCACATGTTGCTTTAAGTGAGGACAGAACGGTCATTTTATGAGAGAGTGTCCTAAGAACAACTAGGGTAATGGTAATTGAGGCAATAGAGCCCAGTCTTCTTCAGTTGCTCCACCAGATAGAGTTGCATCTAGACGAGCTACTTTAGAGGCAGGCGGAGGAGGAAACCGTCTTTATGCTATCATTAGTCGTCAAGAGCAAGAGGATTCTCTAGATGTTGTCACTAGTATGATCAAAGTCTTTAACTTTGATGTTTATTCTTTGCAAGATCCAGGAGCGAGTTTATCCTTTGTAACTCCTTATGTTGCGATGAATTTTGATGTTTTTCCTGAAAAACTTAGTGATCCCTTCAGTGTTTCTACACATGGTGGTGAGTCTATTCTATAAGAGAGAGTCTATCGTGATTGTACCATTTCCGTCAATCACAAGAGCACCATGGCTTATTTAGTTGAGTTAGACATGGTAGATTTTGATGTTATTCTTGGTATGGACTGGCTTCATGAATGTTATGACTCAGTTGATTATAGAACTCGAGTTGTCAAGTTCTAGTTTCCTTATGAGCCAGTTATAGAGTGGAAAAGTAGTTCAACAGTGCCTAAGGGTCATTTTATTTCGTACCTTAAGGCAAGGAAGTTGGTTTCCAAGGGGTGTGTCTATCACTTAGTCCGAGTTACTGACTTTAGTGTTGAGTGTGCAGACATATACAGAACATACTTATATGACATATATTTGAAGTGAGAATGACTTTGAAATAACAAGATAATGACGTTTCCACAGAAACCTACGAGAAGATACCAAAAAGAATCGTAAAGGATGCTACCACTTTATTTAAATAACAGTTTTTTCTAATATATTTTATCTAAGTATTTTTCGAGAGAATCTAAGATGATGAATTCTCAAACAAACCACATGTGCGAATGATATAAAAAATGATGCAGCACAACGTGGAACTTTTTCTTTGCAGCGAACTAGGACATAGTCCAAAGAAGAATATCAAACTCTTTGGATGTGAGTTGAGGAGCGACTACCACCACAATCAAACCTCACGCTAATTATAAGGCATGTGGGTATTTCTTTCGATTTTTTTGTTTTAGTTTCGCACTCAGAAAACCTTGACTCTTACCAGAGGCAACTTTTCAATATGAGTGACAATGCACCAAGAGCTTTAGAAATTATGTCCGTGTAAGTTCTTACTTATGGATGTGAAATGCACCACATTCATGGCTAAGATATAGCAAGCCTCTCTTTCATACTCGACATATTTTTCACTCTTCCAAAACCAAATGTTATCTTAGCATACTAGATTTCCTTTTCAACTGATCGAGTCAAACTATAAGCAGCTTGATTCCCATGTATAGGGATATGTAGGCGGGCTTGATGTTGAAAACTCGAATGTATTCCGACATTCTCTCTTAAATCTTATTCCCGAGCATTCTGAATTTTTCATAATTCGATATTGGGATAGCTTGTGAATTCTTTCAGAATGGTGCATTAAATCAAAGCGAATCGAACTACAAGTGGCCTGAATTCTCATATATCTTGAGTTATGTAGGAATTCCAATACTGGGGTTCGGCCATATTCCTAAAGTCCACACCAAAATCTCTTTCCTAAAGGATGAAGATGTGGTCGGTCAAAATTGGATTCATCAATTTCATTTGCCAAGAATTTCTTTCATCAATCCAAGTCAAACGAGAGACAAATGTTGACACCCAATTTTGGTTCTCCACTATATGGATTAATCATCGAGCTTCTTTAATTACAAACAATATGAAATAATTGATTTGTATGAAATTTCAAAATATTTTAAAGTTATTTTTAAGTCATTTTTATTTTAAATAATATATATGTTTTATACAATTATATATTTAATTAGTATATTTTATAAATATTCATAAATCGTCTCAAAAAATATTTTGTTTTAATTAAATATTTGGTTAGTTAGTTTAATTAATCAATAGTTTATATTTTTGAATCATTTAATTTATAATTAAGTCAATTATTTTATTTTATTTAGACTAAGAAGCTTGTTCGTTAATTATATTAATTCATCTTATTTAAATTTTAACAAAGTTTGTCAATTAAACTCAATTTGGTTAAATTCAAAAGTCCAATTGGTTATAATTGTAATATATTTGGCCTTCTCTCAATTGTAAAATTACCCACTTTGTTACCTCACCTTAAATCCATTTAAGACCAATTTTGGGTCATTTCCTCCCTACCCAATTCAATTCAATTCTTCGAAAACCCCATACGTCTTCCCAATCCTTTAGCCCATCTTCAATACAACCCACTTTCCTAATTCATTCATTACAACAGCAACCCATCAGCCCACCAAAGACCCATCTAATACAAATTATCCCATACTCATACAAGACACAAGCATTCAATACGCAGCCACAACAACACCGACGCCTTCACATCATCTTCTTCCTTTACCAGACTCCCAAACCTAGTGAGAATAACGTGTAGTACATCGACCCAAACCAGCATATCGGACCCCAAAACCCACATCCCTATCCTCTCTCCTTATCCTTTTGTACCAAGACCGCTTCGAGAATCATGAGGTTTCAAAATCTTACACCTCACTCATCCTTATATTTAAATCAAATGGTTCTCCTCTTGATTCCGTTGAGAATGGTACCATTTCGTACCAATTGGATTTGTCCAAGCCTTATCTTCCAAGAAGGAATTCAAATTTTGAATTTTGAATTTAACTTTGTTCTGGGTCAATGCAGTAATTGGAGAGGCAAGTGAAGAGAAACCTTCTACTAACCTTCTCTAGTAACCACCCAAACCAAAGAAGCTTCGAATATTCGAAGAGGGGGGGGGGGCAGAGGTCTAGGCCAACTCTTAACCATGCACATCTTCTTAGGATCTACCTCGATACCCTTGTCGGAAATAATGTGACCAAGAAAAGCCATATATCTTAACCAAAACTCACATTTACTAAACTTTGCAAAGAGTTCTTGGTCTCTGAGGACTTGCAACATAATCCTCAAATGATTGGCTTGCTCATCCTTACTCTTTGAGTAAATCAAAATGTCGTCGATAAACACAATCACAAACATGTCAAGGTAGTGTCTAAACACCTTATTCAGTAAGTCCATAAATGCAGACGGAGCATTATTCAAACCAAAAGACATTACCAGAAACTCATAATGACCATACTGATTTCGAAAAGCCATCTTTGGAATGTTGTCTTCCTTTACCCTCAATTGGTGATAACCCGACCCAAGGCCAATCTTAGAAAAGTAAGTTGTTGCTTGTAGTTGGTCGAATAAATCATCAATCCTTGGAAGAGGGTACTTGTTCTTAGTAGTGACTTTGTTCAATTGACGGTAATGAGTGCACATACGAAGGGAACCATTCTTCTTACGAATAAACAAGACTGGAGCACCCCATAGAGAGATACTCGGTCGGATGAAATTAAATCCTTATCCAACAAATCTTTCAATTCCTTAAGTTTTGTCGGAGCCATACGATAAGGAGGAATAGAGATAGGTTGCATGTCTCGGAAAAGGTCAATACATAATTCTATAAGCGTAAGAGAACATGACGAATAGAAGTTGGATTTTTTTGAACAAGATTCAGAGTGAACGAAACTTGGAGATGATTCCTACCACCACAATGGAATAGATCCTGGTGAACTACGACAAACAACAGTAGCATCGAGTTTGAAAAAAAAACTTGAGTGTTTGTCGTTAGGTCTGATTCCTCTGTATTTTCATCTATAATCCATATGTCCAACCTGTATATGCAAGTTGTGTCTCTAACTTTATCAAAGTGACTGGAAGGGAGGGGTTATATAGGATCAAAATTAGGGCTTGAAAAAGGGGGAGGGGGACAAGTTGAGGATTAGGGAAAATTTGAAATTGAAATCAGAATTTCTTTTGAGGATAAGAAATATGTTATATGCGAGTACAAATTATCCCTATTACTCAACAAATTAGAACAGAAAAATGGTGAGAGTCGTTTGATTCGAGGCGGGGACAAGCTAGAGACATGAGATGCCTCCACCTAGCCTCACTCATTGATTTAACATTTCAAGCACACCTCATCCAATTCTCGGTGTCAACGATCATAAATTAGTATAAAACACAACTAAATGAGTTGGAGTTGAATCACATAGAGAGCGGTATGTGTTTTAAATTCAATTGGGAAGTGCAAACGTGGTCAAATCAACCATAGGAATAGAAATTATCGAATAAAGACATCATTCAAATTAAGGGATGACACGAATGTCAGATGGGGGTTTTGGATTTAATTATCAACTACAAACAACAGTCACAAAACTACAAATTAACAATAATGAAACGGATTCTTGGGATGTGATCGATTATAGGCAATTATAGGCATATGGGTAATTGCAACTATTAGTAAATACGTATATATTAGTGAGTAGGCTAGGCTATAAGGGAGGTAGTTTTATCTCGAACAACTACCTTGAATCAGGTGATTCTTTCTAACATCAACAAGCATGCAAAATAAGAGCAGCCCATACCTTAATCCATTCACTCCCTCGAGCTAAATGTGTGGGATTGGGTTTAGGATTTACTCTCTCGAGCTAAACCCAGATCAACCCAATACCCACAAACCATTAATAAAAAACTTAAGCTCTAAAACCTCTCTCTCTCGCAGCCAAGAACATAAACATAAAACAACATTTGCAACTACAATTCTGAAATTTAACTAGAATTAATGATTAAACTCAATTTTAAATAGCATTTAAACTAACAATTATCAATACCCATAAGCTAAATCAACCCATAATCACATGATCACACCCCAAGAATTAGGGTTTTAGCGAGACATTATATAAAGGTAAAAAATAGTTACCAAATTGATTATCCATCAACTGGCTAAGAGTGATTTCATCTTTACAATAGTCCAACTTGATGAATCTCAAAGACCCACTTCCAAATTCTCAAAAGTGAATTTCTTCAATCCTTCAAAGCTAAGAAAAACTCTCAAGAAAAACTGTCTCCCAGATGAAAACTCTAAAATGTAATAATTGATTAAAAGATGAGATCTCCAACTAAATGTTCAAAATCATATTTATAGTTACCAAAAATGTGCTGTGAATAGTCATTTGGCGAATTAAGTCAGGCTCGCCGAACCACTCGGCGAGCCGCTCTTTGATCTCTTCCATCACCTTTTTGCCTTGTCATTCAGCATCCTTGGATCCTGTAACTTTGGGCCATCTATCACTGCTTCGAGGAACTGCTCGCCGATTCGCCAACTGTTCATTTCTATCGCCGACTTGGTTTCTTCCCCCAAGGCTTGGCACACTAGAACTTTAGGCGGTCAAATAGCCACTCAGCGATTCGCCAAGTGACCTTGGCGATCACCAGGCTTGCCTTTCTTCATTTTTTTCAGTTTGTTTTGTTCCTTTTTTCATGTTAGTGTCCTTGCTTTGTTCCTCAATCCATGTACCTGAATATCAAGGATTTTTTATCAGTTTATAGCACAAATCAAGCATTTGAGGACATTAAATCTATCTAAATAAAGCCCAAAATGTGTCTAAATATCAAACTCATCAACACCCCCAAGTTAAACTTTTGTTTGTCCTCAAGTAAAACTCAAGTTCAACAAGGATGTCTCAAACAGTACTACAAAAGACTCAACATGAATGCACACAACAAGACTCAACTACTCATGCAATGATCAATTGTGCACTCAAAGATTCAAGTTGTGACTTGATGTTTACGTAATCAAGACACAACTTCCAATTCATGTGTCTACGATCGTACAATAGTAAAGTAACCCAACCAAGGGTTGGGGTCGAGTCCCAAAGGAGTGGTTTTGCGAATTAATAGAAAAATAAAATTTAGTCCTAATTAGTCATAGCTATAAACATTATCGAATATAAACATACTAAATCTAAAGGGGTGACACAAGTGTCAATTATCAATGGGGTTTTTTGTATTAATTAACAACTAAAAATAGCAAAAATATACGAAAATGAGATAGAAAGAGAGAATTCTTGAGATGTGATAGGAATAAGGGATGGACTAAATTATCGGGTACATGCTTTTGATAGTAAATAGTTGAGTATTTGTGACTAGGCTAGACTATAGTGGGGGTAAATTCTCTCTCGAGCAACTTACCCCGAATCAACTTGGTTTCTCTCGAACACTGAGTTGCCACATTAAGCACAGCCTCCACCTTAGCCCATTCACTCTCTCAAGTTGAATGTGTGGGAAAAGGACTAGGATTCACTCTCTCGAGCTGAACCCATGTCGACCCAATACCACCGGCTATCAATTTAGTAGTCTTAGTTTAACAACCTTTCTCTCAAGCAAGCCAAAAACACTAAGATGAAATTGTATTTGCAACTACAATTCCATTAAGTTCATACACAACTACTAAACGAAATCACATCTAAACAACAAATAAACCATCAACAAGCAAGACCCAACAGACAATCTAACCCATATTCACAAAATCACACCCCAAGAATTGGCGTTTTAGCTAGACATATAAAAGAGATAAAAATTTATAACAATATCAGTTTCCATCAACTAGGTATGAAGAATTAACTCTTAAAACACGTCAAGAGTGAAGAATCTTCAAGACCCAAGTCCAATTTCTTGGAGTTAAAACCCTTTGAATCTTCAAGGTCTTAGAACAAAGTCTCCAAAACCCTCTAAAACTTAAACTCTCTAAAAAATGTAAAAAGTTCGAATAATAATAGTGATATGATGCTAAGCTAGAAATTTAAACAAGTATTTATAGTGTTTGAAAATTTGTGCTGCAGAGGACCCTTCAACGAAGTTAGTTGGGATCAACGATACACTCGGTGATCCGTCGTTTGGTTGATTTCATCGCCTTCCTGTTTTAGCCTTCAGCCTCTTCGCGTTTTGAGTCATTGGGCGATATGGTACTGCTTCGCAGAACTGCTCGATGACGCGCTGACTGTTCCATTTCATCGCCAACATGACCTTTTCCTTCAGGGTTCAGCAAACTGGAACAAAAGAAGATCTCTAGGCTGATCGGCGACTCGCCAACTGGGATCGGTGATCTTCAAGCCCTTATTTCTTTGTTCTTTTCAGCTTTCTTGTTCCTTCTTATCAACTAGTTTCCATTCTTTGCCTCAAACTCTGAATACCTAAAACTTAAAAATTTTCATCAGATATTGAGACAAAATATGCATTTAAGGACACTAATTCTATCAAAATACAGCCCTAAATGAGTCCAAATTGTGGACTCATTAGGACTCACCATTACCAAAGATGCTCAGGTTCATAATATTCGCTTCAAATACAAGTTCAAGCTCAACAAAGGTACTCAATTGCCCTCACAACAAAGATGATTCACTATTCACACAAAGTTCTTCAACTATTTATAGTCCCAAAATCACATACGACTCTCACACTCGCAAAGATGAACACATGCATGACTTCACCCATAGGTTTGCCCTTATTTTCCAACCAACATTCGCCTTAGCTCACTCAAGATCACAAAGGTCTTTTCAAGACTTGTAACGGGGATGAGTGTAAAGGTATGGTCATTTAGGCTCAGTGGTTTCTATCCTCATGAAACGTTCTTTGATCATTACTTTCCTCCTTTCTTCAACATATTAATCATGTTTATAATTCACCCCATTATTCAACTTCCAATGGACTTTCGGACACCACATTTCTTTTGCAACTTTCACTACTTTTATTTCACAAATTTTTCGTTCTTGTTCTTTTGATTTCTTCTTTTTATTACATGGAGGGGTTCTGATTTTTCAAGCTCATTGCTCAAAGGAAAAAATTTCACACTTCTTGATTTACCTTCTCTTTCACCACACCCCCCACTTAGGCTTTTGGCCTAAGTTGTCTATTCAAACAAACCACACTTCGTGAGAGTTATGGGTGAATGGATAAAGAGGGGTCACAATTGCTTAAGTTTTTTCCAAGAAAAGGATAAGTCCTAAAGGGGTTCAAGCAAGGTTCACACATCTCACAAGGTTGGCCACAACAAGAGGTATATTATCAAATTGTTTCACTCATCAAAATTGTTGCCTAAGATCATTTCAAGAGCTTGCATTACTTAGTCAATCGGACCAATGGGGAAAATTCTAGGTGTCACCACACACAATATTCAAGGTAAGCTCATCACAAAAGGCATTGGATCCAATATCAAATGAGACTCATTCGAGCTAGTGTGCAATATTCATCACAAGAGACTCCATTCGATAACCGGCTAGTCACAACGAGATGCAAAAAGTTCACACATTGTCTATGCAACTTCATTTGGCCTTATTGTAGCTGCATATTCATTTCGTTCAAATAAGAGCACCATCGATATTGATCATAATCGATACTCAAATTTGCACAAGAACAACCACAATCACAATCACACACAAAATTCTCAAAATGAGTCAAAAACCATTTCCATTCAAAACAAGAAGCCACAAGCTCAAATATCCAGAAGATAGAATCAAAACGCAATTTAAAACATAAAACCCAATTCATATATACAAAATATAATCACAAGAGGTAGGTATGGAAATACCTCACCCCACCCACAAAATAAAAGCAGTTGTCCTCAAATGTAACTAAAACAGAAAAATCATAAAAACAACAGAAAAGGAGGTAAAAAATGATCATGTCTACACAGTCGCTCCATCTGTCGGGGCATCAAAGCATGGTGTCACACTCAGATCTTGGGCATCAGTGCCCGGGGTAACAACAACATTGGCTCCACTAGAGCCTGCCATGGACGTATCTGTCAGCTATGTCTGAATGACTGACTGGACTATTGTCTCCTCTAAATCAAGAAGGTCCTCATAGATGGTCTCCTCCTGAGCATCAAGCTGCTCCTCATCCATCTCCGCCTCTGACTCACCCGTAGCCACATCATCCATAGGCTCATCTCCCATGGTAGCCGAAGGCATCTCAGAACTAGTTGGAACACCTTGAGCCTCAGCTAACTCAAATAGTGAAGTGAAGTCTGTGGACTTCAGTTAGTCCAAATCCTTCCTCAAATCAGACACCTCGTCTTTCAAAGTCGTCACCTCAGAAGTAACCCTTTTTCCTCGCTCACAAGTCTCTACTCTCTGTGAGATCATCAATTGACGTCCAGAGGGGTATCAAAGCAGCTGCAATAGCTCGTTCAATCATCTAGGACACCTCGGCCTCTAGCCGGGTAGCCCGCACATCGACAGAAATGGCTAGGTGCCCCATCTTGAGGAGCATGGAATGAGTGATCCTGGTAGGCTGGGAAGCAGCAGAAGAATTTGGGGCCCGAAAAGAGTAGTAGTGGGTATACTTGAAGGCCCGGATGCTGGAATAGGCAAAGAGGCCTATGCAGGTATGGACTCAACATCAACCTCCGAGGATGCATCTACCGGAGCTGCTCTCTTCCTATCCGCCTCATCCCATGTGTACTCAGCCTCTATGCGCCAGATATCGGTGGAGAATATGGGTGTGACCTCAATGTCTCTCTTCTCATCACGAGGAACTCTGGCCCGCCGACATGGCTCTGTAAATAGTACTGGGAAAGGAAGAAAAGTCTGGCGCTGTTTGGACCTCATGGCCATCGCCTACTCTATAATCAACCCCAAGTTTAGCGTCTTCCTGTCTATGATTGACCCAAGACATGCCTCCTTTTTATGGCGAAGGACAGACTCATCTAGAGAGGGCATGATGGAGCTGCTAATGAATCCGAACCAATATCGAGTTGTGATGTTTAAGTGCTTCTTCTCAATAGAGACTCCTGCCTCAATCCACCTCGGGGTGGTGTAAGAAATAATGGGAGCTACCGAGCCCTTCACGTCATCCAATGTCCTCACAGTGGTATCCAAACTCGGGTTGTTTAAACGTGACCCTATATCAAAAACAACGTTGATATAATTGTTGTTGCATCACACTGCCTTCCCCCTAACCATGATAGATTATACCGGTCTTAAGACACTGGCCTTCTTCTTTCCCTTTGGTACCAGGTCGTTGTACGCCGTGTAAAACTCCTGAACTCATATAGGAATATAGGGGCCGCAGGGCTTGGTAAGCTTCTCAAACCTATGGAACCGGAGAGTGTCCCACACATTAGGGTACCTGTCCACTACACCATCCATGGACAACCTCTTATCTTCCAGAATGATTATCAGTCCCTCGGCCTTTAGCCTGTTGAGTAATCACGGGGGAGGACCCTGAACTGGTGGTGCTGGAACCACCATCTGTGTCAGAGCTGGCACTGTATCATCAGCAGGAGGTGTAGACTCCGAGATCCTAGACAAATCTTGACTAACTCTGGAACGAATCTCAGTTCTTCGGGTCTGCAATGGCTAGTCATCCTCAGGATCGGAGAATTACACTTGAGGATTAACAGAATCCCGATCACTGCCGAATTTGTGCTCCGATCTCTCAGCCATGGGTGCTTTGCCCTTGCCCTTGCCTCCCTTCGGAGGTGCTTTCTTGCCTTTTTTTAGAGGAAGAAATTGCTCCCTCATTGATCACAATACCCTGTGCTCGTTTGCAGGGTGACATTCCACTTTCGTCCCAATTGGCCCTAGCCATTTCTGCAAAACACATCAAAATGAGTTAGAAAAATATCCAAGAAAAGATGCAGAAATAAAGTTGCAGATAAACTCCCCGAACCAATCGTTGAGTCACCGAGTCACTTAGGCGAGCAAGATCAGGCTCACCGAAAGGGCTTCCAAACAAAGGCAGGTCGGCGATTTGCAGAGCCCTTCGGCGAATCACTCGGCGAGCTCAAACAAGCCCGCCGAATTTTACAACTTGCTTTTAGGGGTTAGGGGAGCAAAAAGGCCGATTAAGGGACCTTTCGGCGAGTTGCCGAGTGAACTCGGTGAACTCAAGCTTCCCGCCGAAAGTCACTGACTCTAACTCAGCCAAATTGAGAAATTAAAGGCGATCAAGGGGGATGTTGGCCAACCACTGACCTGTTCGGCGAATCCGACTTAGCTCGTCAAACTGCCCAACGTGCCAAATTTCAACCTTATTTCCCACTTTCAAGCCCGCACCCCCGAAATCAAAATCAAACTATGCACTTATTCAATTAAGCCTAAACCCAATCGACCCATGCCTCTGGGATACTCAGACTTCCCCCGATTTGGCCCAAATTGGCCATTTGACGACTTTTTTCCTTAAGAATGACGTCAAACGATACATCATTGGGAAAAGTACATCATTTAGCGCAATTTGGGGGTTACTCAGACTTCACCCAACTAGTCCCAACAAAAATTTATTGCAACCCGACAATTTATGATCAATTTTAACTCACAATATTCAGGAAATCAACACTTCAAGCAATTATGCACGATTTCGAAACTAAAATAGGCCAACTAACACATCAAATACAATTTTAACACAAGTCCATCACACAACAACAAAATTTCACCAAATGCACTCGAGTACAACTACTAATCAAGAGTTCCGGATTCGAAAAATTAACCATTTTTGCCGAATTATGAATTTGAAAAACTAGGCGGTAATGTAATTCAAATCCGAGCACGAGATCTAGTCAAAAAGTAACAAAATGGGAAAAATATTGAAGATATAGAGTATGGGTACAAGTGTATAAGGCTAAAACGAGGGAATATGAAAGATTTTGAAAATTTGAATTGTTTGGCCTTTTGAAACCTTTCAGTTTGCAGCCCTTTCGGCGGTATTAGTCGACCACACCAAACCAGTTGGCTATGTGTTGAGTGGTGACTTACCTCATCGAGTTGTACAGGACCTCCAGTTAATTTGGGGGTCCAAACGACGGACAAAATCGGGCTCTACGACTTGTTCGGTGAGTCACCGATTCATCCATAGGCCCGTCGAGTTTTACAGACTCCAACGACGATCCAAGTCGGGCTCACTGACCTATTCGGTGAGTCTCTGACTGGACTCTTAGATTGCCAATCTGCACATTTTCAAACACATCCCACTTTTCAACCTGCAAAATCAACACCCGTTATTCACAAACAAACACAAAGCATTAAAACCTTGGGTTGTCTTCCAAGAAGCGCCTTAGTTATTGTCGTGGCACGACACAAGTACCTATTCAAGCTTCATTCTTAGGGTTTGCCATAGTATCACTAGGCAACCCCCATTGTTGTCTTGGGTTAAGATGAGACGACATATGGCCCATTTGGGTCTCCAGTAGCTTAATAGATATGGAATGAAAGGCCATCATCTGATTTAGATTTGATACATTCTCTTTAATTTCCCTCAACACTCTGTCATGTTCTTCAACTTTGTTGAGAATTCGTTAGTGTATCTCTTCTATTTGACCATCACATTATACCACCCGGAGAAAGTTGGTCAGCTACTCCTTTGTTCACAGAACCAAGCCCTCAATAGAAACATTCTAGCAGCACCTTATCTGGGATTTCATAAGTCAAGCATTGTCTCAATAACCTCATAAATCTCAGCCACATCTCATGGATTGGCTCACCTTCCAAGCACTTGAACTCTTGGATGTTGTCCCGAAGAGTCATTATCTTAGATGGAGGGAAAAATCGTACTTGGAACACTGTGACCAGCTCCAACCAAGAAATGATGGACTTCTTTGGCAACTCCGCCAACCATTTACTTGCCTCGCCCATCAGAGAAAATGGGAATAACCTCAACTGGACCGATTCTTGCGATATATTCTTGAAGGAGAACGGTCCACAGACATTAAAAAAATTCCTTATATGCTCATGGGGATCCTCATGAGCAAGTCCTCCAAACAAACCCTTCAGTTGAAGGAGCTGAAGCATGGTGCTAGTAATGTGGAACACAACGTTTCCTTTAGTTGGAGCCAAACGAATGGCCCCAACACCACCCATTTGTATTGGGTCATTGACATTGTTGATGTTCTCGATATCATCGTGGTGGCCCACTTGACTACCATTGCTACCATTTACCTCTGTTTTAACAAGTAACACAAAACCACAACTAGAAGTAAGTAGATTCAACTATAACTAAAAAGAACACAATTAAACTTCACCAAATTAATTTCAAACAACACCACTCCCTGGCACAGTGCCATTTTGATGTAATGTTTCAAGCACACCTCATCCAATTCTAGGTGTCAACAATCATAAATTAGTATAAACCCAACAACATGAGTTGGGGTTGAATCCCACAGGGAGCGGTACATGTTTTAAATTCAACTGGGAAGTGCAAACGTGGTCAAATCAGCCATAGGAATAGAAATTATCGAATAAAGACATCATTCAAATTAAGGGATGACACGAATTTGGGATGTGATCGATTATAAGCAATTATAGGCATATGGGTGATTGCAACTATTAGTAAATAGCTAGATATTAGTGAGTAGGCTAGCTTTTAAGGGAGGTAGTTTTCTTTCAAACAACTACCTCGAATCAGGTGATTTCTTTCGATCAACAAGGAAGCAAAATAAGAGCAGCCCACACCTTAATACATTCACTCTCTCGAGCTAAATGTGTGGAATTAGGTTTAGGATTTACTCTCTCGAGCTAAACCAAGATCAACCCAATACCCACAAACCATTGATTAAAAATCTTAGTTCTAAAAGCTCTCTCTTGAGTAAGCCAAAAACACAAACATAGAACTGCATTTGCAACTACAATTCTTAAATTAAACCATAATTAATGATTAAACTCACTTTCAAATAGCATTTAGCTAAATCAATCCATGATCACATGATCACACCTTAAGAATTGGGAATTTAGCTAGACATTATAAAAAGGTAAAAATAGTTACCAAATTGATTATCCACCAACTGGGTAGGAGTGATTTTGTCCTTACAATAGTCCGATTTGATGAATCTCAAAGACCCACTTCCAAATTCTCAAAAGTGAATTTCTTCAATCCTTCAAAGCTAAGGAAAACTCTCAAGAAAAATTGTCTCCCAGATGAAAACTCTAAAAGATAATAATTGATTAAATGTAACATCCCGGAAAACTAGTAGGTGAAACAAGAGCCATACGTGAGAGTGTTTTAGTTTGGTGTGACGTTTAAAAGTGTAAAATGGTTTCCCGAACAAAGGTTGAGGGGTTTAGGGGTTAAACATCAAGGTAAGACCCCCCCAAAGACAAACCAAGGGGTCCATGAGGAGGACCCGAAATCCTAAATCCAAACGGCCCCAAAACTGCCCATTTACATGACCTACGAATGGGACCTACTGGGCGTAGGTCCATCCACGCCCCGTGGAACCAAGTCGTGGGTCAAGGGACAAAATGTGGAGTTGCCGACCACCATCCATAGACCTCCAGGATGGGGTGTTACACCACTCACGGTCTATGAGACCTGGGTCGTGGATGGTGCCAGCAAAACCTGCCAAAGTTCGGCCAAGGTGAGTTCAAATTAGGTAATTTCTATTTTAATTATTTTAGTGTGGGGACAATTTATAATGTTTATTTAGACTTATATAAGTATTTTTAAACCATTAACCACCCCTTTACACTTCATAACTCACAAGACCCAAATTATAGCCAACTTCTCTCCAATATTTCTCTATCTAAAAACCTCCATTGAAGAAGTACTCATGGTCTAGCGATCTAGAACTCATATTTTCCACTCAATTTCATGAGGAATATTCATAAGGTATGGTAGATTTTCTTCTATGGGTAGCCTTCACCCATAGAATCCCCTCAAAACTTGATTTCAAAGCTTCCAATTTCCCCCAAAAGCTAGAGTTTCAATCTAAGTGATGGGGTCACTTCCAAAACGCTTTCAATGGTTGATTTATGATGAATTATTATTGAATTGATGAATTATTGTTGGCTTATGATTAATTCCCCGAAGAACCCATGAAATCCCCAATGTTTCCAACTTGGATCTTAAGTGTGGGTATTGTTGTATATTGGCCCAATTGAGTAAATAACGATTGTTTGTAGTGTAATTACATGATTTAAGTATGACTATACATATATTCTTGATTAACCTAAGATTCTAGGGTGAAATTGATATAGTCTAGTATTATGTCATGAAAGAGGCAAATTGAGGGTTTAGATGTTACCTTCTAAGATTGATGTACTTCTTTATGAATTGCCTTAGATTGGATGACCTAAACATGAGTTGCTTATAAGTAAAACTTGTAGACATGAATGAATTAGGTTAGGGCTTATATGATGGATCATGGTTGGGTAGTATTGAGATTGAATTTACTTGATTCTATATGACTATAATTGATTGAGAATGAAGCATGTGGTTAGTTTACCTTGAGAGTTAGGTTTACATGATGACCATGTGAGGTATTGCTTGAGAGTAATGCTTGTAGTATGAAGATGACTTCTAAGGCTTAAAGAGGAAAAGCTAAAATGAAGGAGCTATGAATGTTGAGGCTTTAAGAAGGAAGCTATTATGCATGTTGAATTATATATGGTATTATTGTGGAAGGACTGTACCCACATGACCTACAATATGAGCACATAAGCTTATGCATCCAATGAATGAACTACTTGAATTGTGGTTATATCCATATCTAATATAATGAATGCTACATATGTTGATTTGATGTGACCTATGATCCTTGTATGCAAAATATGAGAATTATGCATAGTTGTGATATTATGTGCATGTTTTATGAACACTTTGAGAGTGAAGTGTCTATGATGATAATGTTGTTGTTGTTTCATTGAAAGGACAATCACACCCCCCTACATGAACATGACTATGATGTGACTAAGGTGTTGATTATATTATGGAATCATGACATTCCCCTTATCTAATGTAGTAATTCTAGATGTTTGGGTTGAGTTTGATTTATAGCCCTTGGAGGGTAAATTAAGAGATTTGTACATATTGATAAGAATTGTGTATGAACTCATGATTCACTTAGAAAGTGAAGATCCTATGACTATTGTGTAATTATGGTATTGTTGAATGATCATTCTCCCATACACTTACACATGACTATGCATGAAATGTCTAGGATTATGATAATCTTCTTGTGTTGATTGAAAGAATATTCTCATGAAAACACATGATTATAATGTTAAAGTTTTCCTCACATATTGATGATTCTAGGTTGAAAGTTAGTTCTCACCTAAAGGAATCCATGATCTATTTTATGAATTGTGTTTGGTGGATGGTTTAGACACTCCTTCATGCATGTAAATTCAATTCAATACTAAACATGTAATTTTAAGAAATAATGCTTAGCACCGAGAGGATATGGAAAATGAGGTAGAGGCCCTACCGTCAATACAATAGGTCGGGTTCTCTGAAGATAATCTCATGAGATGGAAGCTCCCCCGTCAATACAATAGGTTTGGGATTTCTAGAAGCAATCTCCCTATCCGATAACTATGTGCCCACATAAGTCTTTAGCTAGTGGATCCACCTAAAAGCTAATACATTTAGTTCTACCTTAGGCAAACAGAACATCTCTTTTAGGTGTGGGACATGACACCAGGTTCCATGTAAGCTCACATGGTCTATATCGGTTAAGGCTATTTCCATCCATGAACAAGAACAAAAACATGAGTTATGTACTATAGTTCCTCAAGAGGCTCTACTTAGTATGAGTGGGGGTATGGGACTTCACTTATGCGTTGAACAGGGAGACTTTAAGAGTGATTGTGGTATGTTTCTCTTATGATATGATGATTTATGAGTTAATGCCTACTTTACATGAATTATCAACATGAACATAACTATACTCATGACTTCTCAATGAGCTCTACTTAGTGTGAGTGGGGTATGGGACTTCACTTATGCATTGCACAAGTAGACCCTGAAAGGGGTTATGGTGTGGATTTCTTATGCTATGAATATATATGACTTTATGCATTTATTATGTGGATGGTTGCTAAGAGTGGCTTTCCTTGATATGAGTTATTGAGCATGAATGTTTCCTTGTCTAAGAGTATTAACTATGGATGAGATCAAAGCATGATAAGTATGAGCATGGTGGCCTAAAAGTGGTACTTAGTGTAGATGGGATTATGGGATCCTATATATGCATTGCACAAGTATAACTTAGGGTTACTTATGTGATGGTTCTATTATGATGAAATGATCTTGGTATTTAACTATGTGTGTGAACCATGCCTTGTGATGATTGGGGTATGCATTATGTTTATGATTGGAAACTATGCTTTTTATTATGATGATATCCTTTATGCTATGATGAATTGTATTATGAGCTACATTCTCCAACTATTTAATAGATACGGGACGAGAAGAAAACTATATTACAAGAGAATTAGTAACGGAAGATGAAATAATAACTATTGAGCAATCATGCCCCGAACTACCAAAAACATTAATGTTTACCGAAGAAACTACAGAAAAAGAAATAATTATTGGAGGAGTACCAATAGTAATAAAATTTAAATATATCAAGGAGATGAATATATAACTTTAGGAATAAAATGGTTAGAACAAGTAAAACCATATAATCTAGAAGACAAACAATTAACAATAAATTATGAAAATAAAAGAGTAATAATAAAAAGAACTTTAGTAGAATAAAAATATGAAAATATATATACTTGCAAAGATAATAATAGAAGGATAATACAACAGATATTATACATCAATGATAGATACGGGAGCAGAAGCTAATATATGTAAATACAATTGTTTACCAGAAGATAAATGGGAAAAATTAAAAACACCGATAGTAGTAACAGGATTTAATAATGAAGGAAGCATGATCACATATAAGACAAAAAATATAAAAGTACAAATATGGGATAAGATACTAACTATATAGGAAATATATAACTTTGAATTAACTACAAAAGATATGTTATTAGGAATGCCAAAATTATACCCACATATAATAACAAAAACACACTGGTGGTTCACAACACCGTGTAAACAAAAAGTAGGAGCAAAAAGAGTAAATAACAAAAAACGAAAAACAACAGAATGGATAAAAGGAAGTGAAAAAATTACACAAAAATTAGAAAATATAAAAGAAGAAGACCCTAGGATAGAATTAATTATATACTCTATAGATAAAGTAAAAATAATTCAAGATAAGTTAGAATTATTATATAGTGAAGATCCTTTACAAGGATGGGAAAAACATAAAACTAAAATAAAAATTGAGCTACTAGATAATAATAGTATAATAACTCAAAAACCATTAAAATATAATTTTAATGATTTAACCGAATTTAGGATACATAAAAATGAATTACTAGAAAAAGGATATATACAAGAAAGCAATAGTAAGCACACAAGCCCGGTATTTATCGTAAATAAACATAGTGAACAAAAAAGAGAAAAAAGCAGAATGGTTATTGATTATAGAAATTTAAATGCAAAAACTAAAACATATAATTATCCAATACCAAATAAAATACTAAAGATAAGACAAATACAAGGATATAATTATTTTAGCAAATTTGATTGTAAATCAGGATTTTATCACTTAAAACTAGAAGAAGAATCTAAAAAACTAACAGCATTCACTGTACCACAAGGATTTTATGAATGGAATGTATTACCATTTGGATATAAAAACGCACCAGGTAGATATCAACACTTTATGGACAATTACTTTAAACAAATAGAAAATTGTGTAGTGTACATTGATGATATATTATTATATTCTAAAACACAAGATGAACATATAAGATTATTAGAAAAATTTATACACATCATAGAATATTCAGGTATAAGTCTAAGTAAAAAGAAAGCTGATATAATGAAAAATCAAATAGAATTCTTAGGAATACAAATTGATAAAAACGGAATAAAAATGCAAACACATATAGTACAAAAAATAATTAACTCAAATGAACAACTAGACACAAAAAAGAAATTACAATCATTCTTAGGACTAGTAAATCAAGTAAGAGAATACATACCAAAATTAGCAGAGAATTTAAAACCATTACAACAAAAATTAAAGAAAGATATAGAATATCAGTTTGATAAAAAAGACCAAATACAAATACAAAAGGTAAAATTATTATGTAAAAACTTACCTAAACTATACTTTCCAGATGAAAACAAAAAATTTACTTATATAATAGAATCAGATGCGAGTGAAAAAAGTTATGGAGGAATATTAAAATACAGGTATGATGACAATACGATAGAACATCATTGCAGGTATTATTTAGGAACATTTAATAATACAGAAATAAAATGGGAAATAAATAGGAAAGAACTATATTCAGTATTATTAAATGTTCCTGAATAATACCTGCAATGATGTTCTATCGTATTGTCATCATACCTGTATTTTAATATTCCTCCATAACTTTTTTCACTCGCATCTGATTCTATTATATAAGTAAATTTTTTGTTTTCATCTGGAAAGTATAGTTTAGGTAAGTTTTTACATAATAATTTTACCTTTTGTATTTGTATTTGGTCTTTTTTATCAAACTGATATTCTATATAAATGTACATATTTAATTGGATTTTTAGCCTTAATATCGGATTCATCACTCATGTACAAACGGATAAATGAAAGACAGGATTGCATGTTGGAGCTTGTACTAGGTGTCAGGGGAATTTGGAGAAGACGACGCAAGAAGTGTACTGGGCCGTTCGCGTTGTATACGGATGTATGTTGTGTGTATGTATTGATAGGTGTTAATTGTGAACAGTCTTTCGTGGGTTGTTGGGTCTTTCTTTTGGAAATGGAATTGGGTCTGTCTATTGGGGTGTTGGGCTAATATATTGTAAGGTTGTTATGGTGGGCTGATTTGGTCTCAATTTTTGGCCAAAAAGAGGATCTAAAATAGGCTCAAAATATGGTTAGATTTGTAATTAGAAGATGGTCTCATGAATTGCAATAGGTAGGGAGTTTAGCATGTAGCCAAATTGAGTTAATTTTAGATAATGTTGCTAAATTTTAAATAAGATGAATTATATATATTGATTAATTAACAAGTTTCTTAGACTTAACGAAAAAAATAAATATCTTAATTATAAACTAATCAACTTGAAAATATAAACTACTAATAAAACTAAATCTAACTAACAAAATATTATGTCAAAAACAAAATCTTTTGGAGATGATTTTTTGAATATTTATAAAAGGTACTCTATTTGTCCATAATTACTTGTCCACTTTTCTTTTTTTAGTTGTCCCTAATTACTTGTCCATTTTGACAAATCAAGAAAGGACAAAATATTTTTACCTATTATACCCTCAATTAATTACTTTGAAAAAGGTAGAACTTCTTGAAAATCTTAAATTTTTAATTCATCCACTTCATAATTAATGGAGGTAAAATGGTAAACTCACTATGTCAATAATTGATTTCTTAATAGGTGTGTCAATTCAAAAGTGAACAAATAATTAGGGACAAAGAGAGTACTAAGTATATACATAATAATATAAAAACATATATATTATATAAAAATTGCAAATATGACAAAATTACTTAAAAATAACTTTTAAAATGTTTTGAATTTTATAAAACTAATTAATCGTTTAAAATTAAAGAAGGTTGATGATTAATCCACATTTTGGAGTACCAAAAAACCTTGAACTTGGCAGCAAAGCTTAGTTTAGCACTTTAATTCTATGGGCGTTTATTCACCCCCTAATTTAGTATGAAGTGAATTAAATACCAGAGAAATAGTTGACGCGGCAAACAAAAAAAATTTAGGCGCGTAAAATAGCTTTAATTCTTTTCTAGAAAAAAAAAGTGGGCCCTTTTTTTCTTTCTTCTTCCTCACACCCAACCACCCTCTCCCCCTCCATCCACCCATCTATTTTTATTCCCCTTTTTTTCAACCACACTTTTCCATTCCATCTTCTTCCTCACAATCACACATTATTGGTTTATTAGCATTTTAATATTAATATTTTGTATATTAATTTGCTAAAACTTAAGTATAGATGTTGATGCCAACCATTTTACTGCCAACCATTAGTGGTTTTCAGTTTGCTGTCGTTGCACATCATAATTGTTGCACTAGAACTATTTACTGTTCTGCATTACGTCCATTGGAGTTAGTGCATATGTTACAGATTTCTTTGGTGCAGCAACTCACAAGCCGTTGGTGGCTTTGTGTCCCTTTATTCACATTCTTTATTTCTCCATTATTCTTTGCAACATATGTAACATATGTAATTTCTAGGCCATTTATCTTCACTATTTACTACGCCATTATCATTCTATTCATTGCTAGGAAGACTTCTTGTAGTATAAATAGTGGTGGTCTTCATTTGGTTTGGAAGACACAATACACAAGAAAAATATATAGAGAGGAAAAAGTTAGTCAAAAAAGAGAGTTATTATTAGTCGAAGGGAGGTGTTCTTTTTGTGGAGCTTTGGACTGAACTCTTGTCCATAGTTTGTTGAGTTATACTTTCTGAGAAGTCTATTGTATCCTGGAAGGGACAAGTCAAGAGGGGCTACTGCTAGACCGGTGAAAACATTTGCTGCAGTGGGCTTGAATTTCCTTAAAGAGAGCGAGATATTCGTGTCTCAGCCTGAAGAGATTTTTGTTTCTTCATTTTATTTTAAATTGTAATCTTGCAATTTTTGTTATATTTTAATTTTTTCACTAACAATTTTAAGGAGATTCAGAATGATTACAATTGAAAAAACCGCGGATGTGAAGATGGGAGACCTTAACAAGCCATTTCGGTTCAATGGTAACCATTTCAAAAGATGGAAGGGCGGTAAAGTACTTTTCTACTTTAGTCTTCTCAATGTTTCTTATGTGTCAACTAAGAAGAATCCTAATAAAGTTGATGACACCTCCATGGATGATGATGAATTTATTTCTCATCATTAGAAAGTGGAAAAGTACGATGGTAGAGAGGCAAGGGGCCAAGATGCACTTTTACAAACAGAAGAGAGCAACATCACAACGAAGTTAAATTAAATTACTTCAAATAATGCTACTCTTGACACTCACAAATACTTCATTGAAGCCTAAGAAGAAAAAAATCAAGAAAAATAATGGTAGACCTCCCAAAAAATATAATGGTGAAAATAACCAAGCACAAAATCAACAACTTCAAACCGTGTTTTGTTTGTGGCAAGAGTGGGCTTATTGCTCGATTTTGCAAATTCCAAAAATGTGGTCCTAACCCTCAGGCAAACGTAACCGAAGAACCTTTTGTGGCGGTAATTACAGACATAAATATGGTTGAGAGTGTTGATGGATGATGGGCTGATTCTGGTGCAAACTATCATGTCTGTTATGACAAAGACTAATTTAAAAAATATACTCATTTTGAGGAACCCAAAATAATCATGCTTTGTGATTCTCACACAACTCAAGTGCTTGGAAAAGGAGACGCCGAATTGTGTTTTACTTCTGGAAGGGTATTAACTTTGAAAGATGTACTCTATACTCCTTCCATGAGAAAAAATTTGATGTTTAATTTTCTTCTTAATAAAGCAGGCTTTAAACAGATTATTGAAATTGATCAATAAGTAAATGTGAAGAAAGGTATTTTTGTGTGGAAGGGGTATGCATGTGATGGGATGTTCAAATTGAATGTTGAAATGATTAAAGTTTCTACTTTTGTTTATATGTTTTCTTCTACCAATTTTTGGCATGCTTGTTTGTGTCAAATTAATGATCGTTATGTTGGGATCATGAGTAGTTTAGGATTAATCCCAATGGTTGAAAATAATTTTGAAAAATGCGAGGCCTGTAGTAAAGCCAAAATCACTAAAAGGCCTTATTTCCAAGTTGAAAGAAAAACAAATTTGTTATAGAATTAGTTCATACTGATATTTGTGAACTTGGTGAATTTTAACTCGTGGAGGTAATAGATATTTTATCACTTTCATTGATGATTTTTCTAAGTTTACATATGTTTACTTGATGAAAAATAAAAGTGATGCTTTTTGAAAATTTTAAAACTTATCTCCATGAAGTTGAAAATCAGTTTGGCAGAAAAATAAAAAGAATTAGAAGTGATAGAGACCGTGAATATGAGTTAAATGAGTTTAATTCTTTTGTTAGATCATTGGAAATAATTCATGAAACTACTCCTCCTTACTCTCCTTCATCTAATGGAGTAGTGAAAAGAAAAATAGAACTTTGGTTGAATTGACTAATGCGATGCTTATTGAGTCACATGCACCTTTAAATTTATCGGGTGAGGCTATTTTGACTGCTTGTTATATGTTGAATCGTGTGCCTCATAAAAAGTCTAAATTGCCACCTTTTGAATTGTGGAAAGGTTACAAGCCAAGATTGGGATATCTAAGAGTTTGGGGTTATCTAGCCTTTGTGAGGCTAATGGATCCCAAGATTACAAAGTTGGGTAAGAAAGTTACTACTTGTGCTTTTCTTGGTTATGCTTCAAATAGTACAGCCTATAGATTTTTTGATCTTGAAGATAATATTATAATTGAATCAGGTGATGCTATTTTTCATGAAAATAATTTTCCTTTTGATTATAAAAATAGTGGGGGTCAAAGGATTGAACAAAATATTTTGTCACTACCTAGTTCTTCTACTTTGAAAAATAAAAATTGATGATTTTGAGTTAAGAAGAAGTAAAAGAGCTAGAGTAGAAAAAGATTTTGGTCCTGATTTTTATGTGTTTAATGTTGGAGATGACCCTCTCACTTTGAAAGAAGCATTATCTTCACATCAATTTTTTGGAAAGAGGTTGTAAATGATGAAATGGAATCACTGATTTCTAATAAAAGTTGGAAGTTAGTTGATTTACCACCGGATTGTAAAACAATTGGTTGCAAATGGGTCTTAAGAAAAAAGTTGAAACTGGATGGATCTATTGATAAGTTGCAAAAGGTTTTAAACAACTAGAAGGCCTAGAATTTTTGATACTTTTTCACTGGTAACAAGAATTACATCCATAAGACTTTTAATTGTTGTGGCTGCAATATTTGATTTGCAAATTCACCAAATGGAAGTAAAAACAACTTTTTTAAATAGACCTAAATGAGGAAATTTATATGGAACAACCCGAGTCTTTTGTTGAAGCATGCCAAGAAAGCAAAGTATGTAAACTTACTAAATCCCTATATGGCTTGAAATAGACACCAAAGCAATGGCATGAAAAGTTTGATTCCTGCATGATTAAAACAAATGAGTGTGATAAGTGCATATATCATAAGTCATGGAATGATTCACATGTGATTATTTGCCTATATGTTGATGATTTGTTGATCTTTGGCTCTAACATGAATGTTATTGATGAAGCTAAGAATATTCTTAGAAGCCATTTTGATATGAAAGATCTTGGTGAGACAAATTTTATTCTTGGAATAAAAATAACAAGAACATGTGATGGAATTTTCCTAGACCAATCACATTATGTTGAGAAAATTTTGAAAAAATATAACTTTCTTGATTGCAAGCATGTTGCTACTCCTTTTGATTCAAGTATTCACTTATTTCCTGTTGAAAGTAAAAATGATGTAATTAATCAAAAGGAATATGCTAGCATAATCGGAAGTTTGAGATATGTGACTGTTTGCACTAGGCCGGATATTGCATATGCAGTAGGAGTACTTGGCAGGTTTACAAGCAAGCCAGGTAATGAACATTGGCATGTCATAACAAGAGTTATGAAATATTTAATTGGAACAAAAAATTGTGGTTTATTCTATAAAAAATATCATGTTGTACTTGAAGGCTTTTGTGATGCATATTAGAACACTTTATCAGGTGATTCCTGTTCTACCACTGGTTATGTTCTTACTTTAGGTGGTGGTGCTATTTGTTGGAGGAAACATAGTAATGCAAGATCGTATTTGACAAATGGTACCATTAATGTTGGAGATCAAAAAAGCAAACTATAATTGTTAACTCTACCATGGAGGTTAAACTAATTGCTTTAGCTTCAGCTAGTGAGGAAGCGAATTGGTTAAGATATTTATTGTTTCAAATTCCTTATTTTGAAAAATCAATTCCTTTTATTTTAATTCATTATGATAGCTCTGCTGTGATTAGTAGAGTTCAAAACCGTTATTACAACGGTAAATTCAGACCTATAAGGAGGAAACATAGTAATGCAAGATCGTATTTGACAAATGGTACCATTAATGTTGATAATGTCAAATCTTATGATAATCTTGCAGATCCTCTTACTAAGGCCTTAACGAGAGAAAAGGTTTGGAGCACATCGAGGGGGATGGGATTGACACCTACAAATCCTTGAGTCATATATGAGAAAACTAAACCTGGGGACTAGAGATCCTATAACCAGGTTCAAAGGAAAAAACTAATCATATGATGGCTTGTTGTGAAAAATGCACTATCTTTTTATTCCCTCCCTATGATGTGAGTGCATTGTTTCATGTAGTGATTTGTGAAGGTTGAGTTGATAAAAATCTTAATGAATATCTGTAGCCTGTATGGGTGGAGTGTTAAGCTTACAGGAGCACTGTCGATAGATTTCACCTATGTGAGTGTGGAAGTAGGTTGCTTCCTATGAGAATTGGGCTAATTCTCAAATACACCCATGAAACCGGGATAGCACAAGGATGTGATGTGTTGGCTTTCAAGCTCATGTCAACACCTTGATTATTATGTGTAAGCAGTGATATTTTATTACTCTTAAGCAATCATAGTTCAAGTCTGAGACCATTACGACTCTGTTAGTTCAAAGCTGATATAAAGTTTTGATGATTTAACAAACTTAGGGATCTAACAAGGAACCAAATCCTTGTTATTGGAACTGCTGACAGTGAAATGAATGAATAAACTCAGTGTGAGGAATATTTGTGTGCCATCATCAAAAAGGGGGAAAATGTTATACTCTATGTGTTTTGATGATCCTCACAAATGTTGGGACCTGGTCCCTGGCAGCATACTCTCGTCTAGATTCAAATGGAGTATAGCTGTAAAGCTGTCATGTCAGGTTGTAGGTGAAAAGTGCAGTGTACTGCACCAATAGGAAGAGCAGACGAGACTATCTGTTGTAGTGCCTCACAATTGCATGGACCTAGTCCCTGGCTGAGTTCTATCGTCCAGATTTATAATCGGGTATAGTTGTAAAGATGTCATGTCAGAGGTTGGTGAGGCGTCAACGTACTACACCAATCAAAATGGACGAAGTTGTTTGTCCAACGGTCAATAACTCTTTATGGTTGACTAGTCAACATGACAAACAACAAATTAATTCATTCATTCAAAAGAAGAGAGAGCCATCATGTCTTCTCAAGAACTTACTAAGAAAATTTTTCAAGGGACCTGGTCCCTGCAAGACTACATATGTGAAAGGAAGACAAGACAGCTGTCAAAAAGCTGCCACCTTTGATATGGTAGGTGCACAACTTTTCTAAACAACAGGCTCTCAGCCAATGAGCGGTTCCAATGAGTTTGTGTTGATTTTATATAGTCTCTTCTCCAAAAACACAAACTCAAGACTTGGCAAACAAAAAACTTGGATTTTCTGTGAAAATTCATAAGCTTTAAAAGAAGGCCATCTTCAAGGAAGAACAATACTCATGCTCAACAAAGGGACCTGATAGAGTGTTGAAGCGTCTTTGTTGGGTTTGAGTTTTGTCAGTTTTTGCAACTTGAAAATTTTCAAGAACACTTGCAAACACTTACATCCAAGAAGTAGTATGTGGAAAGCACAACAAGGACCTGATCAAGCTGCAAGCATCAAACTGTGTCTTAGGAGTTGTACTTCCGTGTGTGTATTGTAAATCTGTTCCTAGTTTATAAAGGATTCAACTATTTGTTTTGGATTCTAAAAGCCTAAATCAGTTGTGTTTAACTGGTTTAGTGGGCAGCATTGTTTTGCTGCTTAGTCAAATTCTAAGTCATCTAGGAGCTAGTTGATTTAGTGGGCGGTGTGGTATCTGCTTAGCAAAGTCTAAGTTATCTAGGGGTGATAGCTTAGTGGGCAGTGTTGTATCTGCTTTGGCTCGTCTAAGTGATAGGAGGTATTGCTTAGTGTGGAGATTAGTAGGTTAATCTCATTTTGTAAACCGATTTTACTTTTGCTTGAGAAGACTAGTAAAAGGCAGTTTGAAAATTCCTGTGAGACAGGTCGTGGTTTTACTCCATTGAGCAAGAATGTTTCCACGTAAAAATCGTGTGCTTGTTTTACATTGTGATATTTACTTTCTGAACTGTTATTCTGTCGAAGGGACCTGGTCCCTTGGTGACTGGTGGACGCATACATTCCAACAATTGGTATCATAGCTTGGGTTCTCTATCTGGTTAACACCAAGAGAGAGATTCCTGAAGGAAACGACGACACCAGTGAGCGTGCAAAGAAGTCAGTCTTCCATAAGACCTCCTCTTTTTAAGGGTCAGTTCTATACACACTGGAGGATTAGAATGAGAGACTATATCATGGCTGAGGATATTGAAGTGTGGGACGTGATATGTGAAGGTCCTTATGTGCCAACCATGGAGGTTAAGGTTGGAGAGATAACAAGAGTGATTCCCAAAACTAGAAAACAGTATAATGACTCTGACAAGCAACTAGTTCGGAAAAATCACAAAGCCAAGAAGCTACTTATGTGTGGCATTGGAATGGACGAATACGATCTGTTCTCTTCGTACGAATTAGCCAAAGAAATTTGGGATCTGCTGAGAACTACCTATGAGGGCATGGAAGAAACAAGTTAATCTAAGCTAGATTTCTTTACTGGTCAGTTCAAAAGTTTCACAATGAAAGAAGGTGAACATGTTCATGAAATGCGCACAAGATTCTCCACCATTACAGATGAGCTCATACTCCTTGAAGAACCAGTCCCCTTATGCAGACAAGTCTCAAAGATTCTGGAAATTTCTCCCAGATCTTGGACAAATGGTTTTGCGACTGGCAATAAGACAAGGGGACTTGAAGAAATGACTTTGTGTGCACTGTTTGAGCATCTTCAAGCTCATGAGATGCATACAAAAGGGAAGGGTCTCATTTTCAAAGGTGAAGACATGAGGGCAGCTCTGACTGGTGATGCTGATCAGAAGGGAGATGCAAAAAGGGATAAATCACTAGCTTCTAAGGTGTCACAAAGTGAAATTTCTAAAATAGATGAAACCATGAAGAAAGAAAATCACAACAGTGCTACAAGCTCTAGTAACGTATGTTACAAGTGTGATCAACTAGGTCACAACATTAGAGACTGCTCTATAAACAAAGCTTACCACGGAGAATATGTCAAGTCTGGAGAAAGTAAAGACAAAAAGAAGGACCTGGTCCGTGACAAGCCAAGCAGAAAAGAAGAATTTTTTCAGTCAGTGATGAAGGATATGGCTGCATGGAAAAATTCCTCAAGTGACTCAGATGATGATTTCATGGCTAAGTCAGATGAAGAAGATGCTGATGAAAAGATAACCATATCATACTTCAAGCAAAACTTGAATACTTTTTCTACCAGTAAATTGAGAAAGCTAGTTGTTGTACTACTTGATTTGATAAGTAAGCTAACAATTGAGAAAGATCTCGTGAACAATAGCCTAGACATCTCTCAAGATGGAAAAATTGTTTTAGTTGCCCAAACATCGGATATTGAAAGTCAAATAGTTGTTCTAAAAGCTGAAAATCTAGAACTGAAGGAAAATATAAAAGGGGCAACTACTACAGTGTTTAAAGGAAAGAATGAGGCTAGCAGCTTGCAGCTGGAGCTTGAAAATAAGCTGCACATTGCTAAAATGAAGATGAAATTGGCGCTAGAGAGAAATCTTGTGCTAGAGAGGGATCTAATCTGTGTAAAAGAGGAACTTGAAAAATCCATCAAATGGACCAATTTCTCTAAGATCCTTACAAATCTAATTGGTCAAGGCAACAACAGTAGAAGAGGGCTGGTCTATGAGAAGATAGATCCCCCAAACAATCCTCACTGCAAATCTGTTTCTGATGTTGATGATCTGTTGTGTGTGCATTGTGGTTGTTATGGACATCTTAAGAGAGATTGTCATGTTTTGAAAAAATATGAAGGAAATTCATCAAACTATTCCAAACAGAGGAATAGACTGAAGAAGGGACCTGGTCCTGCTTATGGTCCCAAGTTGAAGAAAGCCAATTTGCCTTACTGGACAAAAGATTTTCTTATCACTCTGTTATCTGCTTTGCTTACTGGGAACTCCGTCTCAAATGGGTTCCCAAGGCTAACTAGTGATTTGTTATGCAAGTGAGAGGAGGTAGCATTAGTCTGTATGGTTTATGAATAAGTGGATGCTCAAAGCACATGACTGTGAAAATTACAAAACTTCCTCTCTCTCAGGGCACTTCAAAGTGGAGGTGTCTCATTTGGCAATGGCACGAAAGGGTATATTTTTTGGGGGCAGACATGTTTGGGAAATCTATGGAACACACTACTGAGTATGTGTACTATGTCAATGGTTGAAATACAATCTTTCAAGTATTTCATAGATGTGTGATGAATGAAATAAAGTTAAGTTCTTATCAGAAAGAATGTGTGGTCACAGACTTGCAATCTCGGGCGATGATTTTGATAGAAAAGAGATGCAAGAACATGTATATTCCTGATCTGATTACTGCTTGTTGAGATAGTCTCACTTGCCTTAGTGCTCAAACTGAGAATGTTGAGGTATGACATGAGAGACATGCTCTTGTGAATGTTTCTTTACTGCGCAAACTTGTGTCAAGGGACCTGGTCCCAGTCTGCACAAAATGAAATTTGCAGATGACAAAGGTTGTGACATTGGTATTAAAGAAAAGCAGATCAGACCATCATTCAGGTGAAATGTGCAGGCTTTTAATCTTTCAAAGAACCTTCGGACTGAAGTGATGAATGTTACATGTTCTGTGAGCAAAATGATGATATTGAGAAGCTTAATCTCAATGAAGTTCGAAAGAGTATCTGTGGGATATTTATCCTCCAGCAAGGCTTATCCGGTGTATAAAAATGTGTGCATTGAAAAAAAGATGTTCATGTGATTTTTTGATGAGCCTGGAAAAATTGAGAAGTAAGTTGCAAAACAAAGAAGATTCTGAGATGGAAGAGATGTTTCAGATTCAAAGAGATGGTGTAAACAGTGAGATTGCTGAATAATATCCTCTTCACAAATCCAGCAGTTCCAAGGAAGCTGATGTAGATGATGAACCTGATAAGGGACCCGGTCCTATAGATAGTGCTGAACAAAGATGGTGCATTTCAAACTGATAATGTGAATTCTGAAGGTGAGAATGAAGAAGTTGATCAAGTTCAGTTTGAAAGAAGCAAAGTATGACACTCGATTCCCCAACAAGCTGATGGGTTATCCAAATTCCTTCTCAACAATGGCTTCAAAAGAGGTAAAATTGACAATACCCCTTTTGAAATCACAAGGAAAGAAATTGTTGATTATTCAAGTACATATTGATGATGACATCTTTGAAGAAACCTTTGAGGTGTTGTGTGAAGAGTTTATTGCACTCATGAATAGTGAGTTTTGAAGTGAGCATAATGGAAGAATTAAATTTCTTCTTGGAGCTGTAGATCAAGCAAACCTCTAAAGGTACCCTCAGGTTTCAAGAAAAGTACATCAATCAACTACTCAAATGGGTTAACTTACTTGAAGTCAAAGACAATGGTAAAGAGGGGTAATGTCATCATGAAGTTTTGTAAAATGGAAAATCAAGTGGTTGGCATCTTCACTGAAGCCCTAAGCAAGTACCAGATGTATACTCTCATAGGAGCTTAGCTACAGAGAAGAATATAGCACAGCGTTCAGGGCAATTGATGTCTGATCAAAGACAGGGACCTGGTACCAGTTCAGAGAAGCTGCTGAAAAAGTTTCATGTTATGGATGCCTAGTCGATTCATACTTTCATGGGCACTAACTTGAAGCTGGATGCTGATGAACCTGGCTCATAGACTTCATTCTCGTACAAAGGAATCACATTTGAGGGCTGCTAAGAGAATTTGAAGACACTTGAAGAAAACATGGACCTGGTCCTATTTTGTCCATCAGAACGCTTTTTGATTTAGAGGAACATGTGATACTAATTATGCTGGGTATCGAGTTGATGGAAAGAGTACCTCAGGAGTGGCTTATGTTATAGGTTGATCTCTCACTCATAGGGAACTAAAAGGCAAGATTCAGTTGCTCTTTCAAAAACCGAGGCAGAATATGTAGAAGGTGCAGCTTGATGGGCTCAATCTTGTGGATCAAGCAGCAGCTTGAAGCTCTTAGAAGACCTGGCCAAGATAATCAAACTGAAGTTTGGAATGCTGAAACATTTTTGAATGAATCCTGTCTGAAGCAATCAACTCTCCCATGACTATGCAAAGGGAGCAGGTATCCTCATTTTTCAGTTATATATGCTTTAGCAAATTCAGTCTCATACCTTTTGTAGGTTATACACATGGCAAAAGGGCTGAAGGAAACGGGAGGTCAGGACAGATCTAGGCAATCACATTCAAACTACAGAGAGGGACTTGGTCCATTCTCGAAGGTTAGCACTCTTAACATTGCAGTTTGAATTATGCATGAGAACCGTTGCAATTGCCACATGTCTGTCATTCAGGTATCTGACCATTGTCCCATCATTTGAGTACCAAAATGGCACTTCTTTTCTCTTCCTTTATACTCCATATTTCTTTTCAAATCCCCATCTAAAATCAGAAATTTTCAAAACCTTCCTGTCTACTTTCTCAAAAAACACTTCAAATGGGTAAACCCTCTGTTCCTACTAGAGAATTTTCTGATGAAGATGTTTTTAAGTGTGAAGAGGGACTAGGTCCTACAAGCAAAATGAAGATGGTGAGAAAGATGATGTTCAAAAGGGAAAAGGTTGATATTTTGAGAACTCAAAGTATTCTGAATAGGAGGGTGTCCAAAAAAAATGAAAATGAAAAAAAATTGGTTCCTTAATTATTGATTTATTCGTCTCGGAGGCCTTGAGTAAGTTTGATTCTACTAATCTTTCTGTCATAAGAAACTCAGGGTTGCATCGGAAGCTATGATAGTTTTTATTGCTAAAAGGGATACCGAAATGGTTTGCCTTAAGGCTCAGCTTCTGAAACAGCACAATCAGAGGGACCAGGTTAAATAAAAAAATTGGCAGCCTTGAAGGTTCAACATTAAGACTGGGCAACAAAGAATGTGAGCTTAAAAGAGGCTTCTGAAAATACATGATAAGGGATATACTCCACTAATTCTATTCCTTCAACCCCTTTCCTTTAAGCCATCCCTTCTCTTCCTAACTTTCTAAGTCAGTCCTCATTCCTCTCTTTCTATCGAAACTGAGTGGGCATTGTTCTGGTTCTCATTCATAATAATATATGCAATGCTTTGATTGTTGATATTTTGCTTATGCATGAAAAATGTCTTGTTTCTACTGACTTGTCTCATTACTTTATGCATTTTATTCATGCTCAGTGTTTCCCAAGTGGCCATGAATTTGCTTGAGCTGCATTTCTGTCAACTTGGTTTACTGCTTTAACCCTTTTCTATGATGTCAAAAGGTGGGAAATTGTTAAGGTATGAGATCAATGATGTTAACTATTTGAAGAAGACATGGTCATGTGGATAGGGGGAATCAATCAATGTGAAGAAGACATAGTCATGCCGATAGGGGGAATAAAAGCTAACTACTTGAAGAAGACATGGTTATGCCGATAGGGGGAATTAATGCTAGCTACTTGAAGAGGACAAAAAGAGAAAAAGTTGTTTGTCATCATCAAAAAGGGGGGAAATGCTATTTTGATGTTTTGATGATTTGACAAACTTCGGGGATGACGAAAATCCAGTTACCCTAAGAGTTCTTGTTGATAGGGGGAACTGGTGAATAAGGTTGTTATCGTCAAAAAGGGGAAACTGTTAGTTCGAAGCTCATATGAAGTTTTGATAATTTAACAAACTTAGGGATCTAACAAGGAACCAGATCCTTGTTATTGGAACTGCTGACAGTGAAATGAATGAATAAACTCAGTGTGAGGAATATTTGTGTGTCATCATCAAAAAGGGGGAAAATGTTATATTCTATGTGTTTTGATGATCCTCACAAATGCAGGGAACTAGTCCCTGGCAAAGTGTTGTCGTCCAGATTCAAATGGAGTACAGCTGGAAATCTGTCATGTCAGGTGGTAGGTGAAAAGTGCAGTGTACTGCACCAATAGAAAGAGTAGACGAGACTGTCTGTTTCAGTGGCTCACAATTGCATGGACCTGGTCCCTGGATAAGTTCTATCGTCCAGATCTATAATGGGGTATACCTTTAAAGCTGTCGTGTCAGAGGTTGGTGAGGCGTCAGCGTACTACACTAATCAGAATGGACGAAGTTATTTGTCCAACGGTCAATAACTCTTTATGGTTGACTTAGTCAACATGACAAACAACAAATTAATGCATTGATTCAAAAGAAGAGAGAGTCATCACGTCTTCTCAAGAACTTACTAAGAAAAGTTTGCAAGGGACCTGGTCCCTTCAAGACTCCATATGTGAAAGGACGATAAAATAGTTGTCAGAAAAGATGTCACCTCTGATGTGGTAGGTGCACAACTTTTCTAAACAACAGGCTCTCAGCCAATGAGCGATTCCAACGAGTTTGTGTTGATTTTATATAGTCTCTTCTCCAAAAACACAAACTCAAGACTTGGCAAATGAAAAACTTGGATTTTCTCTGAAAATTCATAAGCTTTAAAAGAAGGCCATCTTCAAGGAAGAACAATACTCATGCTCAACAAAGGGACCTGATAGAGTGCTGAAGCATCTTTGTTGAGTTTGAGTTTTGTCAGTTTTTGCAACTTGAAAATTCTCAAGAACACTTGCAAAGACTCACTTTCAAGAAGTATTCTTCAGCAAGAACAACAAGGACCTGATCAAGCTGCATGCATCAGAGTGCATCTTAGGAGTTATACTTTCGTGCGTATATTGTAAATCTGTTCCTAGTTTAGAAAGGATTCAATTATTTGTTTCGATTTCTAAAAGCCTAAATTAGTTGAGTTTAACTGGTTTAGTGGGCAGCATTGTTTTGCTGCTTAGTCAAATTCTAAGTCATCTAGGAGGTAGTTGATTTAGTGGGCGGTGTGGTATCCGCTTAGCAAAGTCTAAGTTATCTAGGGATGATAGCTTAGTGGGCAGTGTTGTATCTGCTTTGGCTCGTCTAAGTGATAGGAGGTATTGCTTAGTGTGGAGATTAGTAGGTTAATCTCATTTTGTAAACTGATTTTACTTTTGCTTGAGAAGACTAGTAAAAGGAAGTTTGAAAATTCTTGTGAGACAAGTCATGGTTTTACTCCCTTTAGCAAGGAAGTTTACACGTAAAAATCTTGTGCATGTTTTACATTGTGATATTTACTTTTTGCACTGTTATTCTGTCGAAGGGACATGGTCCCTTGGTGACTGGTGGACGCATACATTCCAACAGACTCTGGAGTAAAAGTTATTATTTCACTAAGTAGAGGTTCAATGCAGAGCACACCTTCATTCTGCATAGTAGTCTTCCTTCAGCTGATAGACTCTCTTATCTAATATTAAAATAATGGGGGATTGTTGGTTTATTAGCATTTTAATATTAATATTTTGTATATTAATTTGTTAAAACTTAAGTAGAGACGTTGCTGCCAACCATTAGTGATTTTCAGTCTGCTGCCGTTGCATATCATAATCGTTGCATTAGTACTATTTACTATTCTACATTACTCCCATTGGAGTTAGTACATATGTTACAGATTTCTTTGGTACAGAAACTCACAAGCCGTTGGTGGCTTTGTGTCCCTTTATTCTCATTCTTTATTTCTCCATTATTCTTTGTAACCTATGTAACATATGTAACCTCTAGGCCATTTATCTTCATTGTTTACTACACCATTATCTTCCTATTCATTGCTAGGAAGACTTCTTGTAGTATAAATAGTGGTGATCTTCATTTGGTTTGGAAGACACAATACACAAGAAAAATATAGAGAGGAAAAAGTTAGTCATAAAAGAGAGTTCTTATTAGTTGAAGGGGGGTGTTCTTTTTGTGGAGCTTTGTACTAAACTCTTGTCCAGAGTTTGTTGAGTTATACTTTGTGAGAAGACTGTTGTATCCTGGAGGGGACAAGTCAAGAAGGACTATTGCTGGACCGATGAAAACATTTGTTACAGTGGGCTTGAATCTCCTTAAAGAGAGCGAGATATACGTGCCTCAGCCGGAAGAGAATTTTGTTTCTTTATTTTATTTTCAATTGTAATCTTGCAATTTTTGTTATATTGTAATTTTTTCACTAACACACAGAGAGACCCAACACCCCCTTTCTCCTTCTTGAAACCTCCCATACCCACCATTTTTTTCTTTCTTTAAACTACACGTTACATACGAAGTACACTTACCTATCAAATTCTTATTAAATACACACATTAAAGTCACAGGAAACTTCAACACCCACATAATTTTCTTTATTCTATACTTTCAAAATTTGATTATATCTTTTTTGAAGGTTTTAAATTTCATGACAAATACAGATTTTCAATGGAGGAAAACAAGATTTTATAGAAATTTTTTTATTTTAAGAACTAATGATAACAATGGTAATGCAAGTGAAGGGTAGAGAAAGAAATTTGTTTTCGTGAAATCAATGCAAATAATTTCTGCTTTTTCTTGAATAAATTAGGAACTGAAAATTGTATACTAACACTAATGGCCAATAATGGCAGTTCAAGTAATCGTGAGTAATGGAAGAAATTTGTTTTCTCAAATTTCATTGCAAATGGCAAATATTTTTTCGTAAGTTAATCAGTGTTTAAAATTATAATGAAAAGAAGAAGTTGTAAGTAAACAAAAAATGTATTAAAAATGAAATTTTAAAATTAAAATAATTTTCTACATGGATCTGATGTGGTGTTGATATAGTAATAACATGGCGCGTGTGTAATACACTTTTCATTTGATTGTGAGATTAGTACTATATTTTTAGGGTGATATTTAATTCACTTCACACTAAGATTAGGGAATAAATAAACACTCATAAAGTTAATGTGTTAAAGTAAATTTAGATGCCAAGTTCATGGTTTTTTTTTATATGGTGTTCAAATCTTTTTTTGTAACATCAAGCGATATTGAATATGATTTTTTTTTTAAATATGTAGTAATATTAAAATTGTGATGTCAATTTTTTTTAAATTCTAATATGATAATTCCGTTTATACCAAAGTATGCACACGTCTATGTGCATGAGTTCTATATGTGAGGGCATCCACGGTTGCATATAACTAAATTATTTTGAACTTATTATCTTCAACTTTGATCCTTGCTTGATAAGAAAAATATGGAATGAAAGCAGCGGTCCTTTTATTTAGCAAAGTTTTTAACTGAAATTAAAAAAAAATCATAGTGCATTACTATTATAATATAAAAATTCTATGTGGATCCTGCACTTGTTCTCCACCAAGTAAAAATATGAAAAATTACTATAATGTAAACTAGGTATAATTAAAAAAAAAAAGAATTAAAAGTGGTGAGGCTGAAGAAACGGAAAGGAAGGCGAGAAAAGTAAGGAAAGACCAGGCCAACAATGAAATGGAGATTATTTCGGTAATTAACATACGGTTGTGAGAGGTATAATTTTTACTATAAAAGGCCCTGATGGAGATGGTGAATAGTGCAAGCTCTAGCAGGAAGAAGAATAAAAAAGAAGAAGAAGCCTCACCTCTTCTTCTTGTGAGAGTAAAAATATAAAACTCCCAAAAAAATTACTACGAGTCATCAAAAACAGAAAAAAAAAGAAACATCGTCATGGGGAGTGGTAAAGTGACAGTTGTGGCTTTGCTACTTTGCCTCTCAGTAGGGGTAATAGCTGAGGACCCTTACCTCTACTTTAACTGGAACGTTACCTATGGCACAGTCTCTCCATTGGGCGTGCCACAACAAGGTATTCTCATTAATGGCCAGTTCCCTGGGCCTAGAATTAATTGTACCTCCAACAACAACATTGTCGTCAATGTCTTCAATAATTTGGACGAGCCATTCCTCTTTACCTGGAATGGTGTCCAACATAGGAAGAACTCATGGCAAGATGGTACCCCAGGAACCATGTGCCCAATCATGCCTGGTCAAAATTTTACCTACCGCTTCCAGGTCAAGGACCAGATTGGTAGCTACTACTACTTCCCAACCACAGCTTTGCACCGAGCAGCAGGTGGTTATGGTCCCATCAATGTCCACAGTCGTGCTCTCATCCCTGTTCCTTTTGACAATCCTGCCGATGAATACAATGTGTTTGTCGGTGATTGGTACAACAAGGGCCACAAGACTTTGAAAAAGGTTTTGGATGGTGGACACACCGTTGGCAGACCTGATGGCATTATCATCAATGGTAAATCTGCTAAGGTTGGAGAGGCAAAAGAGCCACTCTTTACCATGGAGGCTGGCAAGACCTATAGGTACAGGTTCTGTAACCTTGGCATGAGGTCCTCAGTCAACGTTAGATTCCAAGGTCACCCAATGAAATTAGTCGAGCTAGAGGGATCCCACACCGTACAAAACATCTACGATTCATTGGATCTCCATGTTGGTCAGTGCCTCTCAGTATTGGTGACTGCTGATCAGGAGCCCAAGGACTATTACTTGGTTGTTTCAAGCAGGTTCTTGAAGCAAGAACTCTCCTCTGTTGCCATCATCCGTTATGCCAATGGAAAGGGTCCAGCATCTCCTGAGCTCCCAGCATCCCCACCAGACAACACTGAAGGCATTGCCTGGTCCATGAACCAGTTCCGCTCCTTCAGATGGAACTTAACCGCTAGTGCTGCCCGACCCAACCCTCAGGGTTCCTACCATTACGGACAGATCAACATCACCCGCACCATCAAGATCATCAACTCTATGGGCCAAGTAAATGGTAAGCTTAGATATGGTTTGAACGGTATCTCTCACTCAGATACCGAAACTCCATTGAAGCTTGTAGAGTACTTTGGAGCTGCCGATAAGACCTTCAAGTATGATCTCATGGCTGATGAAGCCCCAGCTGACCCAAGCAAGCTAACAGTTGCCCCAAATGTGAAAAACGCCACCTACCGTAACTTTGTGGAGATCATCTTTGAGAACCACGAGAAGAGCATCAGGACCTATCACCTTGATGGATATTCCTTCTTTGCAGTGGCTGTTGAGCCAGGGAAGTGGAGCCCTGAGAAGAGAAAGAACTACAACTTAGTGGACGCAACAAGCAGGAACAACATCCAGGTTTATCCAAACTCATGGGCAGCAATAATGTTGACATTTGACAATGCAGGAATGTGGAACTTGAGGTCAGAGATGTGGGAGAAGACTTATTTGGGAGAGCAATTGTACTTCAGCGTTCTCTCACCAGGCCGCTCCTTGAGAGATGAATACAACCTCCCAGATAACCATCCTCTCTGCGGTGTTGTCAAAGGCATGCCCCTCCCAGCTCCATATAAGGCTTAATTATATCTCTTCTCTTTAAATCTAATAAAGGGGACGGCTTAACTATTAATGGATTCCATGTATTTGTTTTCCTTCCCCCAAAAAATCAATGAATAATAAGTTTTTTCTTTCTTTAAAGTTTATGCACTTCTCTTTATTTTTCCTTTCTGACCTAGATGAATCATTTTTCAGATCATCATATTATTTGAACTCAAATACTAAAAGATTAATAAATTCATTAGCTTGATCCAAATGAAAAAAACTAAAGTCGACTTCTAATCTTACTCTTTACAATTTATTTAGTTCATCATAATTTTCCATCTCTGCTCAGAGCCAGTTCCAACCTCCTTGATGCAATAGAACAAAATCCTTCAAATTTGCATGCTTTCGAAATTAGCAAGTCTATCAATAATTTGTTGTTTAATACTAAAGATCATTGCAACGTGAATTTCTGCTTAATTATAGCTTGTTTATACATCCCCTATATATAAAAGCTGTTGTGTATACTTTTTTGTTTTGTTAAATTTAAGGAAAGGATTATATGGAAGCATTAAAAGTTAATACAAGTAGTAGGGTGATCTTCAATTATTACTTTTGCTACAACTACTACAAATAATTGAAGATGGACGAAAATTGTGTTTGGCTGGCTTCATTATATTAATCCTTCCTTAACAAGCTAAGAGAGTCTGTTTTGCTTGATCTTGGGACTACCCGCATTAAATTATGTCAGTTTAATTTCAAGTGGATATAGTCCATCCATCCATCAAGCCAACTAGTTCTTAATTCCATTACATGGTTTGCATTAGGAATAGTATCCAAGGATCCATTACTTCCTGATTTGAATTATTTTTTGCAGTTTCATCTGTGTTTAGCTTATAAAAACCTTTTCAGGAGGGTGCTGATTGTTATTTTCCTTCAAGGGACAAATTCTGTTGAACTAGTAGGTCTTAATCACATCCAACCAGTGGGAATGATGATTATCCACATCCCAGAGAGCTGACTGCAAGTTGTGAATGCCACGACTTCCACAAAATTAATCTTTTGGCTATCTCCCTATGGATGCGTGATAGATTCTTCTACATTCTCACAAATAGAGAACAATCTATTAATATTTATACCAAAGCAATGTAAGTATTGTCTTGTGGGGAGGTAGCAAAGCTAAATGAAAGAATTTGAATTTGCGTGGTATACATGTTAAATGGATATACGATCTTGCTTTATTAGGGAATAGACTGATATTGTGGTAAAAGAACAAGTGTTATTTTGCAGCACCTAGAAATAAGCTGTTGAACTAACAGACGTCATTTTGCCTTTTGTGCATAAAAGTAAGCTTGTCGATGACAAGTTGACTGCTCTATTTCCTCCATTAACAAAGATTATTTATAAGCAGGTGTCGTCTTTCACACCATTTACCTTTTGAAAAGGAAAGAAGCATTTCTTGATCATAGTTGTTCAAGTCATCAAAAAATATTCCTCCAAGACCTCGTCTCTCACCACGATGCTGCAATATGATGAGCTCAATGAAAAGCTATTCGTACTCATAATTTAAATTTAACAATTAAAAGAACAAACCACCAGGAAAAAAGATCTGTACTTCAACTCAACAATTAAAAGAAAAGGCAACGACAATACAATAGCAATGACATTATAAACTTCCAACAATTTTTAAATTCAGAAAAGTAGGATGAGTTTTCAACTTAAGGATCCTGCATAATGATATGCTGGTCCTGAACAGAAATATGCCGATAGAGAATAAAGGGAAGGAGTGTGCTATTGCTTGGTTTTTGGCTAAACAAATGCATAAGAGGATAAACATGTTATTTATCTGAAAGAGTCTAAAGGTTTATGAAGGCCTTTGAATATCTTTTTTATGTAAATTTCTGGGAATATACCCAGCAGTGTTGAATGCTAATATGCCACTATTATACCATCTTCTGAAGTAAGTAGAGATAATTAAATATGCATATCAATATCTCATCATTTGTGGTTTTTGCCTTAATAGTTTTCAGCACAAAAGGGTGCCTCATTTACTATAGGAATAAACATGTTCAATAGAAGCATTTAACCCAAATCAAACAGCTTGAACAAGTTAAAAAACGAAGTTTCCATACCTTAATATAGAAATAGTCATCACACCATTTCTTAAATCGAGGGTAGAAGCTAGCATCAAATTTGTCACAAGCAGTTTTTTGCACCTACAAAATAGCTTTTCTTCTTCATATAATGCAAACAGAAAATTGCGATCAAACGTCAGAAAAATGTCTTGTCTTCACTGCGTTTGCTCATGGTAAAATATCTTAATTGACATGCAGAAATTGTGAACTACAGATAAACAGATTTCAAAGAAGAAAATACAGTGTGTGAGTGCATTTATACCGAATGGAAGTGCTTCACATCCTCCTCGAAAAGGTAAGAAGGTGTAAGATCAGTACCACCACCAAACCACCATTGCCTTGGTGCTCCTGGTGTATCTGCATTTATATTAATCGTGAGTAACTTTAAACTTCATATTAGCTCTCCTGTATAATGTGTGGATGGCAATATCATTCACATGAAATTATAAAAGGAGTATATACACAATCTTAATGACTTATAATGGATTAAAGAAAAGGTATTTATAGAATGTATATTTACTCAGAACACTGTTCTAGATGATTTCTTTCCATCTATTATAGCCTTAGTGGACAGAGTTATCCTACGGCTGGTAGGAGGTGGCAGGTATCTCGTGAATTAGTTAAGGTGTGCAAGATGTCCCGGAAACTACTATTATAAAACAAAAGGTATATCTACTCGAATTCAAGTTTATGCGACTAAAGAAAAGGTTCCAATGGACTCGTTTGACGATTGTACGTATTGATCTTTAGAATAGATTAGACTGGTTTGATGGACATTGATCAAGGAAATACAAGGTTAACATTTGTGAACCTTGTGCGGCTTGAGGTATGTTGAACTTTGTCCTTTAGAACTGTTTTTTTCCTAAACGATAAGCACGCTAACTAATTAAAGAGTATAATATGATATCAGAGGTAACTATGCATACTAGGAGACGACTGTATACATAGGAACCAGGTTACTATCTGGGTTTATTGTTTTAGCAAGTACAATGTAATTTCTGTACTATCTAATAAGTGCCTATGATATAAGAGTATGTGTATTCCTGTATGTTTTATAGAGTATGGTTTGACGACTATCATGTCATGAGACTTGTTCGAATAGAATTCTCTGCATATTATACTTATATGCTACAACAGATAATATATGTGATTGCATTTTAGTGCATACTTATGTTCAGGGTAAAGATTTTGATGGGTTAATTGACCATACCAGAACAGAGTTAAATACCTCGATGGCTTAATTGACCATTCCAAAGATGAGTTAAATACTATGACGGCTTAATTAGCAATCCTAGCACAAAGTAAGCGGGCTCAGCCCGTTCAGGGTGTGTCTAGGTTGATATTAAGGTCGTAAAGATCCATAGAGCTAGTAAAGATCTTTAGATAGATGAAGATTAGTATAGCTTGTGTCTAAAAAACCAAGTGGGTAGGAACTAGGAACTAAGGCTCGAAATGTGGACGTGATTAAGTTGTACTCATGAGAGGCGAGGAATAGGAATGAAGTAGGCATTTTAGTTGACATGGAACTTAAGGAGCAAGTGGTAGAGGTAAGGAGGGTTAATGATAAGACTATGTCGATCAACTTAGTTGTGGGAGGGCTTACGTTGAACATTATTAGCACATACGCACCACAAGAAGCCTTGGACGAGGAGGTCAAGAAGCATTTTTGGGAGGATTTGGCGAGGCTATGAGAGGTATTCCGCCCAACGTTAGATGCATAGAAAGATGGAGCATAAGCATTACACTTGACGGCATTCATGTTTACAGTTTTCTTAATGTTTCGGAATGTTTTGACTTTCAAATTACATTTATGTGCCCTTATGTTCAAGCATATTCTCAGATGAGCTAAGTGGTAGATTTCTCATGCATAATCAATCATATGTTTTTATGCTGTATGATATAAAATACAGATTATGACACTATTCTAAGTATGAATAAAACCTCGTCTAAACCTATTGGGTGATGGTTGAAGATGCATATTCAGCATGTTTGTACTCAGCCCCTATCCCGTTTTCTTTTATTATTTTTAAGCAGATTTCGGGTCAGTTACTAGTGAGGAGTGTGGAGGGAGCATTGAGGAACTAAAACTGCAATACCCAAAAAAGATTGAGGTAATACAAGTTTGCGAAAAGCATACAGACATAAAATTTGGGCCATGGTGTGGAAAAAGATCAGCTTGTATATTGTACAACCTCACTTCAGTGAAAAATAATGTTTTGCAATGTTTTCGACTCGACTATGTGTCCTCATTCCTCACTGTTGCAATTTTAAGAATATAATCCTGAGGCCAATTCAGTTATGCTACTGTAACAGGATTTGACTTGCTGTGACCTACAGGAGCTGCATTCACTTTTTACTATCAAGTCCAGTGAAAACTAACATGACGATTAGAGTGCACGTATGATATGTATTACAACAAAACGTTGAGTGCACACCAAGGAGTAACACTGTCCAGTCCTTTGGAACTGCTATCTCTTCTTTGAAGTATAATGAGTTTCTCTTTCCAAATCTCACCCAAAAGGACAACAGGAATCAGCACCTTCTAGTCCTATGTTATGCAATTTCTGCTCTACAACCGATGAAAATTTTTGTTCTATCTTAAACGAAGTGGAACAATTATCGACAAAGAATAACCATACTCAGGAAAGAGATTACCTTTTGAAGCATCAGTCTCAAAGTAACGATAATTAAAATGCAAAGTTGGTGCAAATGGATTTTTTGGATGCAGCACCTGGGGAAAAATCACACAGTAATGATTAAATTTTCTGGTAAAATCTCAGTGAGCAAATAATTGTCCAAAGTCAAAATAGAAAAAAAGTACAGAACTATCATTTGTCTATTGTACAGACAAAAGGATAAGATTTAAAGAACCTGTCGTTTTAGAGAAACCATCATTTGCCTAATACAAAATCATTTGTATTGGAATGAAATGGGAATCGGGAAGTCTTTTTTTTTTCATTTGCATGGCTGATCACAACTAGTTTGGAATAGAGTAATAAAATGTAGCATTAATGACTGTTAACTAAGTAGTAGACATAAATTCTAAACTACCTGATGCAGTATACTTGACAATTCAGAAAGGCATTGTAATACCATCAATGAAATTGACAGAATTTGATCAAATCAGAAATGTAGAAACTTACTGAGCTAATGCGGGCATGACATCTCCATGGTCAGTGGGCCTAGCAGCCCGATAAGCTTCAGGAGGCATAACACCATAAACAACAGAAACATTAACAGCAGCCTTCTCCCAAACAGCCCCATCTTGCAAAACCCTACTGATTCCACCACCACCGCCACCATGCCTTGACCAAACATCTTCTTTAAACTTTGCTCTTCCATCCACTTCCTCCAAAGCCAAACAAACACCGTCTTGCACCTCTCTGATCATCTTCTCAAACCGACCTCTAATACAACTCGCATTTGATGTAACAGAGGATCCTTTATCAGATTCTCGAAGAAATGTTTGTGACTTTTGGGATTTACGAGCTACTTCTTTTTTAATCATTGAGGAAGATGATGCTTGAACTTGAAATGAATAATGGGCTGTTGGTAGTTTTTTAGTTGTTTTGTAGGGAATGGTGAGGGGCAAGTTAATGATAGATGAAGAGGAAGAATGGAGGGAAGGAGAATAAGGAAATGGAGTGGAAGTGGATGAAAGAGAGGAGAGAATTGGAGTAAGCATCGTTGATTACAATCAAATTTTTTAAAAAAGAGCACAGTTTATTAATGGGCTTTTTTCTCTTAGGAGGATGAGGGAGAAATGGTGATAGAAGAGGTTTTTAAAAGAATTCAATGGGTGAGTTGCGGCAGTTTGTTAAATATACCCACAGCTTTTACTCCTCTAGTTTATGGCTGCCGCAATATTTGACATCTTCAGCACCAACTGGGGAATGATCTGCCCATTGATTTGTAAAGGGAGTTATACAAGCACAAGAGATACAAGTCAACCCACAATAGTTTTGGTTTGTTTGTCAAATATTTAAAAGCTTCTTAGAGGGAAAGAATGGGGGAGACAAGGGAGAATGATTTAGGGAATTAATGGTAAAATAAAATGTTCAATATTATATTTTAGTGGGTCGGGCTAAATGTGGCGGGTCATTAAATGGTTTAAATGAATATATATATTTGGTTCTTAAAATTTTGGTTAATAATTTAAACGGCAAAGGGCCAAATATACCCCTGTACTATATGAAATAATTTAAATATACCCCTAGTTATACTTTCGGGCTAAATATACCTCTTCCGTCATACTTTCGGGCTAAATATACCCTTATGACTAAGTGGACGACTGAGATTAAGTGAACTATTCAATTTTAAATAAAGCAAATTCGGACCTGCCCGCGCCAATAACTTGACCCGACCTAATATGTAAAATTAACCCACCCAATTTGACTTTCAAACAAAAAAAAACTTAATGGGCGATTGAGTTCTTCCTCTCCACCAACGTCTGCAACTTGGAGCCTCTTCATCGCAAATATTTTTGCTCAAAGGTATGATTTCTTTTCTTATTCAATTGAAGTTGTTTTGATTACGCTTCACAGAAAAATTCATGTGGCTACTAGGAGTGGCACGACAACTTGTTTTCAGATAGAGCGGTGGTAATAATTTAAAGACTCAATTGAATGCAGCTACGATTAAAGTTGATACTTTGAACATGACGTTGGATGCAATTAAGATTGAAAGAGATAACTTGAAGGAAAAAGTGGATGCAATGAAGGCTTCAACCAATTTTGAGGTAAACAAATCAAGGTTATTAGAAGATAAAGTGAAGAAGACGAAGACGTTAATTATGATTTTGTGTGCTCTTTTTATTGGGTCTATTGCCTTGCGGGTGAAGAAGCGATGAATTAGTGAACTTGTGTAATGTTAGGTGAAGTCTCATAATTTTTTTTGTAATGTACAGTTGATAATCAAGCTCAACTCATAAAATTTTTCTTGATTTTCTTGTAATATTTGTTGATAATCAAGCTCAACTCATGGTAATGTTCCCCTGTTATGTTGGTTATGTAATTTCAAAAATATTATTATCATTAATAAGCTTGCTGTAACACCAAGTGTTCTTTGAAAATTTTATAAAAAATTTCAGCTAGGAAACTCATAGGAACTCAAGAATATAGAAAAATCTATGTGATCTATGACATGGGCTATTTAAAATGAGAAGCGCTAAAAATATATCAAGAAAAAATAGAGCAAAAAATGGACTTGCCATAGCCTTATCATTCCTTCTTCTTCTTGGACTCGAGCATGACGTATCCAATACAGATGCTCAAGAAGCAGATTAGTGCCATTGCAGCATATACAGAAATGAGAATTGCGTATTCTTGAGGTAGAAAATACTTAGGCACGAAATGATTGCTGTCAACAAGAGGCAGAATGATGACCCATAAAGTATAATATGTGAAAATGGACAAACTAGTCAATGTTAAAATCAGCCCAACTCGGTCAACTAACTCCATCGAAACTCCTCTGCTTGTGCCGCCTGAAAAATTTGGATCTTGGTGTTGAAGATTTCTGCTTTCAGAGCATAAAGATCGTCATTTTCTGTAAACACATTCTATAGCTTGGCAACTCATATAAAACATATTAGGAAAACATATTAGTTAGTTGGTCTTTATAATCTCAATAATATGAGTTCATATAGTTCAATTATATAGCTGCTATATAGTTGTGTTACTGCTATATTAATTATTTTTACATCTCATGATAACAATTTCAAACAAAATACCTCGATTTTCCTTTAAGGAAGATATTGATCAACATGAAGCAGCTAAGTTAGCAGCATTTGTTTAATAGCTAAGGTGCAACAACTATTTTCATCAACATGAAACCACACATTAGCCCAAAAATATGAGCTTAGTTCCATCCATATGCTAACTAACTAACACAACAACATTTCACCTCAAAATATAGCAACAAATGGTAAAAAATGTAGCAAGAGTTCGGCTAAAAAATGTAGTTCCATCCGTATGTGGCAGCACACTATCTCAAAATATAGTCACAAATTTAGTCTCAAAATATAGCCACAAATTTGATTTAAAATATAGCAGTGATTTGCCTCAAAAGTGCAACAATGCTGGCATCAAAATGCAGCAACAATTAGCCTCAAAGTACAACAACATTTCTTATAAGAGTGCAACTACCAAGTATAATAAACCAAGTAAAACTGCACAAACTGTCGATCTCGACCAAAATTCAGAAAACTAGACATAATATTTCAACAAACTAGACTGCACGATTCAACACGAAATACTGTAGATTTCAATCAAAATTTTAGAAAACTTAACATAATACTCAGCATAGTAAACTGCCAATGCAACACAAAATAACATGAAATCATCAAATATCGGTTGGATGTCACAATATAACCCCAAAAACTTATACAACCTAAGTTCTGATGTGACTTTACCAACTTTGCAAAAGCTATTTTTTCAAGAGTACTGTTTAAATAGTAGTTACATCATCAAATTAAATTGTCCACAAACTTAACAAAAGTTAACCAAACTGATATTGTCCCTTTTTTGGCTTCAACTTTGCAATTCTTTCTTGACTTTGAACTTTCAATTGATTGGTACATCATAATTGCATCTTTTCCTTTCCAAGTTAATCTTTTTGATTGTATTGGAAGATTTGTTGGATTACATATACCATTGTGGTCACCTTTGAAGCTTATTACCCTTCTCCATGTTGCTATATATTGTTGTTGTCTCATTTGAAGCCTAATAAGAGTCTCTAAAATAACTGTAGGATGTAGACAAGGATTTTCATCATCCTCATAGTCAGAGAACATGTTACTTTGACTGTTTTGTGTTTTTTGAGGGCTATTAGGTTGATGCTCTCTTCAGATTGAGAAGGTTCTCCCTCATCGACTAAACCTCTTTTACGTTGCTTTTTCTTTCCCTTACCCGTAGCAAGCATTTTTTCATTTTTTGACTGTGACAAGCAAAAATTTAGAAAATATAAATACTCCATACAACTGTTAATTAAACTATTTAATAAAATACCTTGTCACAGCCTCTAACGTTATGATTTGGCTCTCCACAATTGCTACATGTCATTACTCTACCTTTTCTTGACACAACCCACTCACCTTGCCTCTTAAAGTGCTTCATCTTTCTGTCTAACTCTCTTAGTTCTAGGCCTGCCAGCAACCTTGACAAACTCTGGTGGCTCCATTGCTTGAAGAGGGTCAATTTTCTAAAAAAATTCTCCCCTCACAGGTTACAACTTATGCTTGTAAGTTAGTAGAAATGCCTCATTGATGTGATACCAATTCATTTCAGTTAAAGGATTGATTCTTTCATGCAACATTCCAATGATGGGCTTGAACCTTGCTTCTAGTATCTAAGAATTAAATGACTCAGTTATGTTGTTTTCAACTGCTGGATTCTTACACACGGTATCAAAATAGGCTCTGCACCAACTTTTGGGAGGATACTCTAGCAAATCCTCTCCGACAGGTAAATCCATTTGTTTCAACTGACTTAGATGATCTTGAAAGTCTTCTTCATAAGTGCACCATGCACTCCACCAAAGTTGTTTTTTCAACACACCTTTACCATGTCTTTTGCACCAATTTGCCTCAATGTGTCTCACACAATATCTACTATGTGCTTGAGGGAACACCATCTTTATTGCATCCAGTAATCCCTACATGTTAAAGGTAAACAATTGACTGTTGAAAATGCAAAAACATAACTGAAAAAGAAAAAATGAAATTAGATAATATACCGTTTGCATGTATGACATAAAGGTTATGCCTTCTCCATTTTGGAGTTCTAGTGAATGTTGAAGTAGCTCCAAAAATCAATTCCAAGTCCTTTTGGTGTACTTATCCACAAACTCCCAAGTTAAAGGATAAAAGTGTTTCATATTGTCTTGACCAACAACAACTAGTAATTGTCCTTTGGTTTTACCTCTAAGAAATGTGCCATCTAATCCAATAAATGGTCTCAATCCTTCCTTAAAACCCATCTTCATTTCCTTGAAGCAAATATACATTCTAAGAAATTTTATTTTTCCTTGAGCAAGTGCTTCCTTAGATAAATTAATCACAACATCTCTTCTTGGATTAGATTCCTTCAGTTCAATGGCACAAGCCTCAAGTTTGTTATAACCATCAGTAAAACCACCTTCTAAAGTTTCCAAAACCATTCTTTTAGCTCTTTTGCACTTTCCTTGGCTAGCTTTTAACTTAAAAGCATTGTGCAAACCAGCCCTCATTTCCTTTATCTTAAATTTTGGATTTACTTGTAACTTTTTCTTAAAATATTGAGCTATGATAGAGTAATCAACCATAGGATTATCAAATGTTGGCCAACATGTATGATTATCATTTAGAGTCTTAATCCTCACCCCAGGAGTATGAACATCCCCAGAAATATGACATACAAATGGGCATGTCCCTTCACTACATGTAAACCTCAATCTGGACCTGTCACTTTTAACTACGGTTAACTTTACCTTCTTACATAATGCATAAAGTCTGATGCATTGTCTTGCTTCTGGTATATTCTTGAAGGACATATCCTTATACAACTCTAAATAATCATGCAAGTGCCCATATATTTCTCTCTTTTTTTCAATAGCAAAAGCCTCCAATTCTTCAGAATCATTCACAACTTCACTTTCAGTCTCACTAGAATCAGTACCAATTTCAATAACTAATGAGAAAAATGATTCACCATATTGAACAATACTAGGAACATATACAAATAGTTCATACTCTTCTACAACAAACATATTTATTATAAAGAACTCATTGGACACAAGAGATAGTAGTTTCCTAATTCCAATATCTCCTTCTATTTCATAATATCTTCCACAAGGACCCTTTACAATTAATTGTTGCACACCTACAAATCCAAATCGAGTAGTGTACTCATTGACGATATCAATAAAAGAAAGAAGGTCTGAATCATATCCTCTCCATAAGTTGTACGACTTCTTCTTGTACAAGACTGTAGGCTCTCTAATCCATTTACCTCCATAGTTGAAATATATGTCAACACTAACCATTTTAATGCCTGAAAATATTTGGTAAAACAAAATAAGCAACATAATTTTCAAAAGAAAGAGAACAGTTGTGAAGTTAGGGGAACCGATAGGAATTAATAATGGTACAACTTCTGTCCCATAATTAACTTGTTTGCATTAATTCAATCACAAACTCACTCTGTCTTGAATAAACTGTTACTCTTAATACATCCAAACTTTTGCAACTAAAACTTAACAATAGACACTATTTCTATCAACTCTAAAAAGAACCACTGTTATTTCATAAATACTTGTATTAAATTAACATATTTAACCTCAATTTAGACACAAAAGTAGGAAGCATTTTAGTTTGGTTCAAACATCAACATGAACAATAGTTTTTGGTATAATATTGATATACCATCTGGAAAGGTCAAATTTTTATGTAAAATTAAACCACAAAAGTTCATGTCTATTTATAAAGCATTTCAACAGAGCAGACTCCGATGTAAATACTTAATATTTGAGCATCCCCACAACAAATTAAAGAAACTGACTAAAAAACAAAAAAAAAATGATACTTCATAATTATAGAATTAAAAATTAAAAATGGACCCCATTTTGTGATTGTAAAAGAATAGAAAACGTGAAAGATACCATATTTTATGACTGTTGAAGAATAAAAAAAATACAAAAGGGACCACATCATGATTGTAGAAGTATATAATATATGAAAGAGACTAACTGTTGAAGAATAAAGAAGATAAAAACTTAACAATTTTCATACACAAATAAAAATAATTTCTAAATTATTCGGGAGCACAAATCAAGAGTACTCGTGCAAATAAATTCGACACCAAATCAAGACAGTAACCAACATAATATAAATAAACAGATTATGTCGAATTTGAATCACTACCCAAAAACCTAGGCTATATATGAAGCTTGAAGCAAGAAAAGAAACCATATCCAAAACCTTAGGCTATGAAATTTAAAGCAAGAAAAGAAATCATACCCAAAATTAATCCTAGACTATGAAACTCCAAACAAGGAAAGAAATTATACAAAGAAAAAAACAACCCTAGACTATAAAGTTTGAATCATACTCAAAATCTTAGGCTATAAAGTTTGAAGAAGAAAAGAAATCATAACAGCTATAAAGTTTGAAGAAGAAAAGAAATCATACCTTTAAGCAAAAATCTTTGCGATGAAGAGGCTCCAAGTTGCAGACGTTACTGGAGAGGAAGAACTCAATCGCCCATTAGGGTTTTTTGTTTGAAAGACAAATTGGGTGGGTTAATTTTACATATTAGGTCGGGTGAAGTTATTAGGGCAGGGTGGGTCCGAATTTTCTTTATTTAAAATTGAGCAGTTCACTTAATCTCAGTCGTCCACTTGTCATCTGCTAGTCATAAGGGTATATTTAGCCTGAAAGTACAACGGAAGGGGTATATTTAGCCCGAAAGTATAACTAGGAGTATATTTAAACTATTTCATATAATACAGGGATATATTTGACCATTTGCCGTAATTAAAATTTCATGTCAACAAATTTTAATGAAAAAGACAATTAAATAGGTTGAGTGACTTTCTGTGCAAAGAAGTCATAGTTAAGTGACTTTTGAGTTAAAAATGAAAGTTGAGTGACTTTCTGTGAAAAAAATTGATAGTTGAGTGACTATCAAATTTATTAACTCGCCAAAACAGACAACTCTTTTTGAGCAGTAACATAAGCAATTTTTCTTTTCGTTGTAGAAACTGGAGAAACTACTGCACATTTATGCATTTTCTAAACAAATAATAATGTATACATTATACTCCCTCTGGTTTAATTTGTTCCTATGATTTTGACTTGACAAATAAAGGAAACTACTGCACATTTTATTTTAATTTATTTGTATAATTTTGATTTGACTAGATAAAACTACTGCACATTTTAACTATTTCACTCCAACTTAGGTTGATGTCTTAAGTAGAAGAAAAGACATAAAGTCACCACTAAAGCTGTTTCGAATTTTTAAAATGACACCTTAACTTTGCGGGTGTTTTATTACCTCATTGAACAACTTCACAATAGTATGTATACCCTATTTTTTTTCCAATATCACTTATACAAAAAAAATTGTAAGTCACGCACTAATAGTCACTTGACACGTGTTAAAAGTAATTTTTAATTATTTTTATTTGATTTCTTTGCTTTTTTTTTCTTTTTCTCTTTCTTCTTCGCCTCAACTTGTGTTCTTCAGGTAGCCATTTCTTCATCGTCAATCCAACTGTGGTGGGACCGATTTCACAGTAACACTATCAATTATTTGTCAAACTACCATCAATTAATTTATTTATGAAAATAAACCCCGTCAAATAATCAAAATCTAAATACTCAAAATATCACCAAGTCAAAATCTGAAATTCAAATCACCGCCTTCTGCAACTCCTTACTCCCAAATCAAGTTTTCCATGGTTTCACTTCCCAAATCCCAATCTTGATTTGTAGGAGGAAAAACCTAATTATTTTTTTTAAAAAAGAATAACAATGAACACATTTTTTTTTAAATGACCAGAAACAAAAAAAGAAAAAAATAAAGGAAAACATGGATGCCCAAGAAATATGGGTAAGCTAATGATGGTAGGGAAGATGAGAAAAAAGAGTTGAAAAAATAAAAAACTATTCATAATAAAGGTAAAAAATTTAATACATGGATTTTTATGAGTTTTTATCAAAATAAGTCAAATTAGGAGTGCCACATGACAATTTTACGTTGGCCTGAATTTGTATCAAGAGTCCTTCACGCTCATACTTTGTGACAACACGAGTGGTGTTAAAATTAGTCAAAAGTGTATATTTATTGTGGATTTAGATGGTTTCGTGGGGTAATAGGACACCCACAACGTTAAGGTGTCTTTTTGTAAATTTAGGACAATTTCAGTGATGACTTTATGTCTTTTGTCAAATAATAATTCAAAGTTGGAGTAGGATTTCTAAGTTGTTTAAGATTTGTTATTTTTAGTATTTATCTAATTAATGTCTAGTTAGGATTTATTTGTGTTCGCTCTTCATATAGAAATAGATTTTTTAAACCTAGTTTAATTTATTTGTATGGTTTTGACTTGACAAAAATATGATATTTTTAAATGTTATAATCTCAAATTAAAAATATATCAAAATGTTTTTAATCTTTTGATGTTAAATATATGGTGCAAAAAGCTTAAATTTAAGTACTCTTAAAATGAAGAAGGGCCTAAATTGCCCCTCAACTATTTGAAATGGTACAAAACTGCCATCCATCCACCTTTCGGCCCCAAATACCTCCGACGTCAATCTTTTGGTTCAAAAACCCTTATTTCTAACGCCCCATACTCATAAGGTGGATGTAGGGTAAATTTATATCAAATCTCACTATTTAAGGGCATTTTAGGTCTTTATACATTAAAATAAGGAAAAATTACCTAAATACACAACTTATTTTACCATATTTTTCAATATTTCCTACCATTTGAAAAAAATTACAAAAATCTAGACTTGATGTATCGAGATGTTGAGTGATGTATCTAAAATCAAGACGTGATGTATCAAGACATTGAGCAATATATCCGAAACCAGGACGCAATGTTATCAGGACGATTTGGAATGTATCTGGATTCCATCAAATTTAAGGGATTTTTTTTAATTTGGAAAAAAGTAGGGATATAATTATGAATTTCTTGATAAATTTTTTTAAAAAAATTCTCTAATATTTGTACTCACCTCCCCCCCCCCCCAATCACTTCATCCCCCCATTTTTTTTCTTGGATCTTTTCCATCAATTTTAATTTTAATTTTTTTCAACTAATGATAAATTAAACAAGGGAGAAAAAAGGTGTCGCGGCCCGAGTCTAGGCCCCGGATGCGACACGGCGTACTCGATCCCGAAGGGGTCTCATACAAGCCTCTTATCATATTACGCCTTCACCTCAAGTAACCCTCAAGCTATACCTTGTGCAATGTATGGGTAGCGTCCCATACCACCACCCACACTAAGTACCACCTTAAGGTCACCACAAATGAACTTACCATTCAACCTTACCATCGTTACACTATACTCATACATAAGAGACATAAACATTACATAAGTCATATAATCACATTAAGGACCATCACCTAGAATAACCCCTAAGTCATACTTGTGCAATGTGCAAGGAGCATCCCATACTACTACTCACACTAAGTACTCATTTGAAGTCACCATAGACAAGGCACATTCATACTCAACAAGTCATAACAAGGAAGTAACCCATAATACAATCCAAGTATAACATGCATCTTCACATTAAACATATAGGCATTTAAGTCACCCATTGTTCATTAGCTTCATTAAGAACACCTTCATTCATTAGACATTAAGCCAACATTCTCATTGATATCATCATAAGAGTCCATTCATTTCATTTAAACATTATAAAGGAACACACCATGACCCCTCTCAAAGCCTACTTGTGCAATGCATAGATGACGTCCCATACCACCACCTACACTAAGTAGTGCATTCTTAAGAAGCCATAGTTCATTAACATTATTGTGGGGGGTAAGCCTTAACCGACATAGACCATGTGAGCTTGACATGGAATCCCGGTGTCACCATCACCGGATAAAGGGATTCCTACTTGCCTAAGGTACGACCATCATTTTTATAAATTAAGTGGATCCACTAGATAGACCTATGTGGGCGCATAGTTTATGGGATAGGGAGATTGCTACTAGAAACCCCGCCTCAACTAACGTATGCATCTCAAGAGATTGCTACTAAGTTCCCCGCCTCAACTAACGTATGAGCACCCATCTCAATCCATATCCACTCGGTGCTTAGCATTATTCCCCACGGAGTATTTGATTTTCATTACATTCGTTCATTATTATGGGATAAGATATTGCTACTAGATACCCCGCCTCAAATAACGTATGGGCATCCATCTCAAACCCAACATTCATTCATTAGAAAGATCATAGATTCAAAGATCAGAATAGCCTTTCAGCTAGGAATCCCATCTTGTGAGAAAGTCCTTCCACAACATGTCTTTTCATTCATTAGAGTACAATTGAGAATAGTCTTTCAATAAGTACCTCACATTAACATAGTCATTGAACTTCATTCATTATTCATTCAGTGTGTGAGCATGTGAGAATAACCTTTCACATAATCATCAGCATTCATACAATTGCCTTCTAAACATGATCATAATACATCCATAGTAATCACACACATATACTTACACTTCATGATCATACATAGTAATTAAACACCTCCACCTTTCAAGTGGATGAATAGTTCAAGTACAATTCTACTACAACAAGTAATTAGGTCATAACTTTCCCTTTCAAGGCCATGATCACAAATCATCAACTTACCAACAATTTACCATAATCAAGGCATAGATAATGATACAATTCAATAACCCAAAGCAATTTAGAAAAAATCCATTCATAAGCTTTCACAATCATCAAACCCATTTCATAAGGGCACAATTTAGGAATTGAGAGAATTCATAGGTTCATAGAGTATTTTCATCATAAATCATCAATTAAACACCAATACAATCATAATTTTTAATTTGAAACTATTTGAAAACGTTTGATGAAAGAACCTATGAGATTGAGTAAAACCCTAGATCTTTCATACTTTGAAATCACCTTTGAATTGTCTTCTTGAATGAAAAGTTAGACAAGGATCAAGACTACCATACCTTGCTATTTATTCCTCACAAAAATTGAAGAAGAAACACCTTGGAATCCACCAGCCCTAGTTTCAATGGTTTCCTTCTTCTTCCTTGAGTTTTGAGAGAGAATTTTTGAAAGGAAGAACTTCTTTTGGGTTTTAGAGAAATAAGGAGGTAATGACTTATTTTAGGACTTAAAACTATATATACTAGTGATATAAACCATTTAAAATAAACCCAACTTAATAATTAATTAAAAGGAAATTACTTAAAACACCCCATTTTAGGCAGCCCTGTCAGGCACCACGCCCAATTTAACAGGTCGTGAGCGGCACCACGGCTCATGGTGGTGCCCGTCGTCCCATAGGCAGTGTTCCTCCCAACCTTGCCAACCCTCCAAGGCCTAAGGAAAGTCCACGAGACCTCCCACGATCCGTGGTCAAGACCATGAGTCGTGTTGATGGTCGTGGTCGTCATGGAGGCAGTAGCTTGGCCAAAGTGCCTTGCTTGCCTTAAGCCTAAGTAGTCTTCATGTCCACTTTCACGGACCATCTAAGGCACCACGGCTCGTGGTGGTGCCCGTGGTCTTTGAGGCAGTAGCCTCCTCAACTTTACACCACTCCCATAAAGCTAAGGCCACCACACGAACCTTCCCACGGTCCGTGGTCATGACCACGAGTCGTGAAGTGGCTCATGAAGGGGTGCCTTAGCTTGGCACCTTTTTGGACACACTGTCTTGTCAACCACGGGTAGCACCATGACTCATGATGGCCACCACGGGCACATGAAGACCCTCATGGTGATGGTAGGCAGTGTCTAGATGGTGTTTCATGCACCCTAGGCTCCTACAATGCCAAGGAAAGACCACGACACCTCCCACGATCCGTGGTCAAGACCACGAGTTGTGGTGAAGGTCGTGGTTCCTAGGAAGTGGCTAGGCCTCAATGTTATGCCTCACACATGCCTAAGAGACCTTCACGAGCCCTTTCACGGACTGTGGTCAAGACCACTGGTCGTGAAAGTGGTCGTGGTCCTTGGGTAGTGTATAGCCAAACTTGGGGCAGCCTTGGCCTTTGGCTTAGGCTTGCCCCTTTTTGGATTGGCTCTTGGCCTTGCACCCTCAACCAAACCTAGGAAGGTCTTCTAAACTTAGGGGCTAGTACGTACTTTAACGTTTAACAACTAAACCCCTTAACTTTTGATATTAACCTTCACGTTTAGGCTCTAGTGTAACCTATCATTTTGTGAGTCATTACAATATCCCCCCCTTAGGAACATTCGTCCTCGAATGACACTTTAAACACATTCGGGAAAAATGACTCGAGATTAGCAGCCCAACAATCGTAACACATCAATATAATGCATAAACCATNGTCACCATGTAGGGACCGGAGCATCGCTTGACCATCCTCCTTCGCGTGGCTAATACGATTTCCTATCAAGGTTATTGGTGAGTCCTCCATTCCGGGGACGTTGCTCATGATCTGTTGCTATGTATAAGACTTTTCTTTTTATTTATGTTTTGACTATGAGGGTGAGCCCGGTAGTTTGTCTTGGCCCCCGCTAAGTACTCATGTTTAGAGGTGGTGTTGGACAAGTTGTGTATTATGCTTGAGCTTGACTCATTTATGGTATTTATGTATCATTTCTTCTTTTTTTCTCTTGCTCCCTTAGTCCCGATTTCCCCCTTTGATTATGCTTATTGCTTATGGTCATTTTAATTGCTTCCGCGACCAAGGATGTGTAATGATACGCTATGAGGCTTGTTTGGGGTTCCTTCGGGTTCCCCCTTCGCCGGTCACGTCTAGGCCCTAGGCTTGGGTCGTGACAGCAAAGAAGTCATAGTTGAGTGACTTTTGAGTTAAAAATGAAAGTTGAGTGACTTTCTGTGAAAAAAATTGATAGTTGAGTGACCATCAAATTTATTAACTCGCCAAAACAGACAACTCTTTTTGAGCAGTAACATAAGCAATTTTTCTTTTCGTTGTAGAAATTGGAGACACTACTGCACATTTATGCATTTTCTAAAAAAATAATAATATATACATTATACTCCCTCTAGTTTAATTTATTCCTATGATTTTGACTTGACAAATAAAGGAAACTACTGTGAACCTAAGGTGCCACCTTAAGGTCACCACAAGTGAACTTACCATTCAACCTTACCATCGTTACACTATACTCATACATAAGAGGCATAAACATTACATAAGTCATATAATCACATTAAGGACCATCACCTAAGATAACCCCTAAGTCATACTTGTGCAATGTGCAAGGAGCATCCCATACTACTACTCACACTAAGTACTCCTTTGAAGTCACCATAGACAAGGCACATTCATACTCAAAAAGTCATAACAAGGAAGTAACCCACAATACAATACAAGTATAACATGGATCTTCATATTAAACATATAGGCATTTAAGTCACCCATTCTTCATTAGCTTCATTAAGAACACCTTCATTCATTAGACATTAAGCCAACATTCTCATTGATATCATCATAAGAGTCCATTTATTTAATTTAAACATTATAAAGGAACACACCATGACCTCTTTCAAAGCTTACTTGTGCAATGCATAGATGACGTCCCATACCACCACCTACACTAAGTAGTGCATTCTTAAGAAGCCATAGTTCATTAACATTATTCTGGGGGGTAAGCCTTAACCGACATAGACAATGTGAGCTTGTCATGGAATCCCGGTGTCACCCTCACCGGATAAAGGGATTCCTACTTGCCTAAGGTAGGACCATCGTATTTGTAGCTTAAGTGGATCCACTAGATAGACCTATGTGAGCACATAGTTTATGGGATAGAGAGATTGCTTCTAGATACCCCGCCTCAACTAACGTATTAGTATCCATCTTACTAGATTGCTACTAAGTGCCCCACCTCAAGACACGTATGAGAACCCATCTCAATCCATATCCACTCGGTGCTTAGCATTATTACCCACATAGTATTTGACTTTCATTACATTCGTTCATTATTATGGGATAAGATATTGCTACTAGATACCGCGCCTCTACTAACGTATGGGCATCCATCTCAAACCCAACATTTATTCATTAGAAAGCTCATAGATTCAAAGATGAGAATAGCCTTTCACCTAGGAATCCTATATTGTGAGAAAGTCCTTCCACAACACGTCTTTTCATTCATTAGAGTACAATTGAGAATAGTCTTTCAATAAGTACTTCACATTAACATAGTCATAGAACTTCATTCATTATTCATTCATAAGTGTGTGTGAGCATGTGAGAATAACCTTTCACATAATCATCATCATTCATACAATTGCCTTCTAAACATGATCATAATACATCCATAGTAATCACACACATATACTTACACTTCATGATCATGCATAGTAATTAAACACCTCCACTTTTCAAGTGGATGAATAGCGCAAGTACAATACTACTACAACAAGTAATTAGGTCATAACTTGCCCTTTCAAGGACATGATCACAAATCATCAACTTACCAACAATTTACCATAATCAAGGCATAGATAATGATACAATTCAATAACCCAAAGCAATTTAGACAAATTCCATTTATAAGCTTTCACAATCATCAAACCCACTTCATAAGGGCACATTTTAGGAATTGAGAGAAATCATGGCTTCATAGAGTATTTTCATCATAAATCATCAATTAAACACCAATACAATCAATTTCTCATTAGAATCTATTTGAAAACGTTTGGTGAAAGAACCCATGAGATTGAGTAAAACCCCAGATTTTTCATACTTTGAAATCACCTTTGAATGAAAAGTTAGACAAGGATCAACACTACCATACCTTTCTATTTATTCTTCACGAAAATTGAAGAAGAAACACCTTGGAATCCACCAACCATAGCTTCAATCGCTTCCTTCTTCTTCCTTGAGTTTAGAGAGAGAATTTTTGAAAGGAAGAATTTCTTTTGGGTTTTAGAGAAATAAGGAGTTAATGACTTATTTTAGGACTTAAAACTATATATACTAGTGATACAAACCATTTAAAATCCACCCAACTTAATAATTCATTAAAAAGAAATTACTTAAAACAACCCATTCTAGGCAGCCCCATCAAGCACCACGCCCAATTTAACGGGTTGTGAGGGGAACCATGGCTCATGGTGGTGCCCGTGGTCCCATAGGCAGTTTGCCTCCCAACCTTGCCAAGCCCTCCAAGACCTAAGGAAAGTCCACGAGACCTCCCACGATTCGTGGTCAAGATCACGAGTCATGTTAGTGGTCCTTGTTGTCATGGAGGCAGTAGCTTGGCCAAAGTGCCTTGTTTTCCTTAAGCCCAAGTGGTCTTCATGTCCACTTTCACGGACCGTCAAGGGCACCACGCCTCGTGGTTGTCCCCGTGGTCTTTGAGGCAATAGCCTCCTCAACTTTGCACCGCTCCCATAAAGCTAAGACAACCCTACGAGCTTTCCCATGGCCCGTGGTCATGATGACCACTAGTCGTGAAGTGGCTTGTGAAGGGGTGCCTTGGCTTGGCACCTTCTTGGACACACTGTCTTGTCAACCACGGTTGGCACCACGACTAGTGATGGCCACCACGTGTCGTGAAGACCCTTATGGTGATGGTAGGTAGTGCCTAGATGGTGTTTCATGCACCCTAGGCTCCCACAATGCCAAGGAAAGACCACGACACCTCCCACGATCTGTGGTTAAGACCACGAGTCGTGGTAAAGGTTGTGGCTCCTAGGCAGTGGCTAGGCCTCAATGCCATGTCTCACACATGCCTAAGGGACCTTTATGAGCCCTTTCACGGACCGTGGTCAAGACCACTGGTCGTGAAAGTGGTCGTGGTCCTTGGGCAGTGTATTGCAAAACTTGGGGCAGTCTTGAGCTTTGGCTTAGGCTTGCCCCTTTTTGGCTTGGCTCTTGACCTTGTACCCTCAACCAAACCTAGGAAGGTTTTCTAAACTTAGGGGTCTTGTACGTAGTTTAACATTTAAGAACTAAACCCCTTAACTTTTGACATTAACCCTCACGTTTAGGCTCTAGTTTAATCTATCATTTTGCGAGTCGTTACAATATCC
>NC_064282.1:40490831-40503730 GCF_019186545.1 Solanum stenotomum
CCCCCCCCCCCCCCCCCCCCGCCCCCTTTAGGAACATTCATCCTTGAATGACACTTTAAACACATTCGGGAAAAATGACTCGAGATTAGCTGCCCAACAATCATAATACATCAATATAATGCATAAACCATAGGAGGAACATCAACGCCACATCAATATGTTCAATGCAATACAAAGAAGTAGAAACTACATCTACAAACTCATTATGCACCAAAACATCACATTTCTCATTTCATTAGAGGAACTTCCTTCTCCAACTCACATCATGCTCATTGTAACATCAATAGGCACACTATGCATTTTTCCCATAAAAGCACATTATGCAACTTCTTCATAAAAACACATTTTGGCATGTTCAACAATTTCACCTCATGAAGTATATAGACAACTCATACTAAATGCAAATTAACATAAGGAATATGAAGCATGAAAACTCATTTTCTCATATAAATATAATTTCATCAAGAACATGCATAACATAAGGATACCATGGAAACACACATTCAGACATGACTCCAAAACATGAAACAAGCTACAAGGAACTCTTGGTCTCAAGCTTGAATAGGAATTGAAGAAAGTGATAATGATATCGCACTTCTCCACAATCATGCTATTCAACATACCATCTCCCCCTTAAGAGAAAACCCATCTAAGGCTAAATAGAAAACAACATAATAACATCAACAAGACATTCACAACCATAAGGAATTATCACTTACCGGTGGCTTCATCCAGATTAGCTCCTTTGTCCTTGTTAACTTGAAGCACATAGAAACGGTTTCTCTTTGGAGCATCAAGATTAGGGCCATCATGAGAAGTTTGTTTGGTCTCTCTCTCTCTTTTGCCATGAGTGTTGGACAATCCCTCATCTTATGACCCTTCTTTCCACACCCAAAGCACCCATCCGTGCCGGAAAATCACTTATCCAAATGTTGCTTCACTTGGCATATCTAGGCCTCTCAAAAGAAGAACCACTCTCATTCCCTCCTTGAGATTTAGGGTTAAACACCCTATCATTGTTGACCATTGAGGAATCTTGATTCTAGGACCTCTTCTTGGACTTAGGTTAACCTTGCTCATCGGATCTACCCCGCTTCAACTCCCTATTCTTCCTCTCAAGTTTAGACTCCTCAATTGATTGAGCATACACAATAAGTCTAGAGATATTCATGTCATCATAGGGCAATGCCGTATGACACTCTTCCTTAACTAGGTCGGATACACCGGTCACAAACCTACTCATCTAATCCCTAGGGTTAGACACCAAGGATGGAACATACTCAGACAATAGGGTAAATTTCAAGGAATACTCATAAACACTCATGCTACCTTGCCTAAGGTTTATAAACTCTTCCACTTAAACCTCCCTCTTCTCACGGGGAAAGTACCTACCAAGGAATGCTCTCTTAAACTCTTCCCATTCTATAGGACCCGCTTCTAAAGACCTATTGCTCTTCCATTGAGTGAACCACACTTGGGCCACATCTTTCAACTGATAGGAAGCCTACTCCGCTTTCTTCCTAGAAGTTACCCCCCTAGCATTGACTATCTTATATACTTAATCCAAGAATTCTTGTGGATCCTCTCCCACTTTAGAGTTAAGAAAAATAAGAGGATTCATCCTCACAAAGTCTCTCAACCTTGAGGCCATGGTACTCTCATTAGCATTCACCTTAGTTCCCACATCTCGAATAGAAAAGCTGACCTAATCTCTTTATTGGTCATGACCGGGGGATCCACCGAAACTTCATTCTCTTGAGGAACTTGGCCACCTTGAGGACGTTGGGGAGGAACTCCCTCATTCACATTCTCCTCTTCCACTCTCCTTGCGGGTGTCCTTTCTGTATTCATATCCTGTAAAAACAAGAGGAGGATTAGGAAAAGGACATCTATAAAGCTAAACTCTAAGGAACGACTTTAAGAATATGAAAGAAGTGTAACTTTCTAACATCCTATAGCCTCTCGCTCATAGATGTTTTGCGACTCACACTGATGAACAAGACTCTAATAGATGTGGCTTATGAGACATCAACCCTTAAAACCATTTCCAAAATCTTGTGCTCTGATACCAAGTTTGTCACGACCCAAGTGTAGACCCCGGATGTGACACGGTGTACTCGACACCGAAGGGGTCTCATACAAGCCTCTTAGTATTCATAACATTCGATATATAGAAATAGTGTGGAATTTAAAAACTTATTTAAATCCAACGATAAAAACTCATTAATAAAGCAGCGGAATACTAAAGTCTCATAAGGCCACCGTAGACAAAACTTTAGACAAGAGTAGGGACACAACCCTTTAAAATAGAATTCTAAAACTAGACTATTACATGAAAGAACTAGAAACATAAAAGTCCTTGTTCTCGATCTATGAGGACATACCAAAAGCTGTCTTGGAGAGCTCTAATCCAAGCTTCACTAGAGAGAATGCAATCACTTGCCGAAACCTACACTTGTAGTAAAAACATGAAGAAGATATGGGTTAGCACAATTAAGTACTAAGTATGATAGCCATGCGAAAACATGATTAAAACAGACATTTGATTTTGAAAGTCATGCTATATGCCATTTTGGTAAAACTTCATGAGCATTGATAAAAGAGGCCTAATATAAGTCACAACTACCACTCCAATCATATTTTCAGATTTGAACATAATGAACACATAAACCTTTACCTTCATATTACGCCTTCACCTCAAGTAACCCTCAAGGTATACCTTGTGCAATGTATGGGTAGCGTCCCATGCCACCACCCACACTAAGGTACCACCTTAAGGTCACCACAAGTTAACTTACCATTCAACCTTACCATAGTTATACTATAGTCATACATAAGAGACATAAATATTCCATAAGTTATATAATCACATTAAGGACCATCACCTAGGATAATCCCTAAGTCATACTTGTGCAATGTGCAAAGAGCATCCCATACTACTACTCACACTAAGTACTTCATTGAAGTCACCATAGACAAGGCACATTCATACTCAAAAAGTCATAACAAGGAAGTAACCCATAATACAATACAAGTATAACATGGATTTTCACATTAAACATATAGGCATTTAAGTCAGCCATTCTTCATTAGCTTCATTAAGAACACCTTAATTCATTAGACATTAAGCCAACATTCTCATTGAAATCATCATAAGAGTCCATTCAGTTCATTTAAACATTATAAAGGAACACACCATGTCCCCTCTCAAGGCGTACTTGTGCAATGCATAAATGACGTGCCATACCACCTACACTAAGTAGTGCATTCTTGAGAAGCCATAGTTAATTAATATTATTGTGGGGGGAAAGCCTTAACCGACATAGACAATGTGAGCTTGACCTGGAATCCCGGTGTCACCCTCACTAGATAAAGGGATTCCTACTTGCCTAAGGTAGGACCATCGTTTTATAGTTTAAATGGATCCACTAGATAGACCTATGTGAGCACATAGTTTATGGGATAGGGAGATTGCTACTAGATACCCCACCTAAACTAACGTATGAGTATNTAACGAACACATAAACCTTTACCTTCATATTACGCCTTCACTTCAAGTAACTATCAAGCTATACCTTGTGCAATGTATGGGTAGTGTCCCATACCACTACCCACACTAAGGTACCACCTTAAGGTCACCACAAGTGAACTTGTCATTCAACCTTACCATTGTTACACTATAGTCATACATAAGAGACATAAACACTACATAATTCATATAATCACATTAAGGACCATCACCTAGGATAACCCCTAAGTCATACTTGTGCAATGTGCAAAGAGCATCCCATACTACTACTCACACTTAGTACTCCTTTGAAGTCACCATAGACAAGGCACATTCATACTCAACAAGTCATAACAAGGAAGTAACCCATAATACAATACAAGTATAACATGGATCTTCACATTAAACATATAGGCATTTAAGTCAGCCATTCTTCATTAGCTTCATTAAGAACACCTTAATTCATTAGACATTAAGCCAACATTCTCATTGAAATCATCATAAGAGTCCATTCAGTTTATTTAAACATTATAAAGGAACACACCATGTCCCCTCTCAAGGCGTACTTGTGCAATGCATAAATGACGTGCCATACCACCTACACTAAGTAGTGCATTCTTGAGAAGCCATAGTTAATTAATATTATTGTGGGGGGAAAGCCTTAACCGACATAGACAATGTGAGCTTGACCTGGAATCCCGGTGTCACCCTCACTAGATAAAGGGATTCCTACTTGCCTAAGGTAGGACCATCGTTTTATAGTTTAAATGGATCCACTAGATAGACCTATGTGAGCACATAGTTTATGGGATAGGGAGATTGCTACTAGATACCCCACCTAAACTAACGTATGAGTATCCTTCTCAAGAGATCGCTACTAAGTGCCCCGTCTCAACTCACGTATGAGCACCCATCTCAATCCATATCCACTTGATGCTTAGCATTATTACCCACAGAGTATTTGACTTTCATTACATTCGTTCATTATTATGGGATAAGATATTGTTACTAGATACCCCGGCTCAACTAACGTATGGGCATCCATCTCAAATCCAACATTCATTCATTAGAAAGCTCATAGATTCAAATATGAGAACAGCCTTTCACCTAGGAATCCCATCTTGTGAGAAAGTCTTTTCACAACATGTCTTTTCATTCATTAGAGTACAATTGTGAATAGCCTTTCAATAAGTACTTCACATTTAAATAATCATAGAACTTCATTCATTCTTCATTCATGAGTATGTGTGAGCATGTGAGAATAACCTTTCACATAATCATCGTCATTTATACAATTGCCTTCTAAACATGATCATAATACATCCATAGTAATCACACACATATACTTTCACTTTATGATCATACATAGTAATTAAACACCTCCACCTTTCAAGTGGATGAATAGCTCAAGTACAATTCTACTACAACAAGTAATTAGGTCATAACTCATCCTTTCAAGGCCATGATCACAAATCATCAACTTACCAACAATTTACCCTAATCAAGGCATAGATAATGATACAATTCAATAACCCAAAGCAATTTAGACAAATTCCATTCATAAGCTTTCACAATCATCAAACCCTCTTCATAAGGGAACATTTTAGGAATTGAGAGAATTCATGGGTTCATAGAGTATTTTCATCATAAATCATCAATTAAATACCAATACAATCATAATTTGTCATTAGAAACCATTTGAAAACGTTTGATGAAAGAACCCATGAGATTGAGTAAAACCCAAGATTTTTCATACTTTGAAATCACCTTTGAATTGTCTCCTTGAATGAGAAGCTAGACAAGGATCAAGACTACCATACCTTGCTATTGATTCCCCACGAGAATTGAAGAAGAAACACCTTAGAATCCACCAACCCTAGCTTCAATGGCTTCCTTCTTCTTCTTTGAATTTAGAGAGAGAATTTTTGAATGGAATAACTTCTTTTGGGTTTTAGAGAAAGAAGGAGTTAATGGCTTATTTTAGGACTTAAAACTTTATATACTAGTGATACAAACCATTTAAAATCAACCCAACTTAATAATTATTTAAAAAGAAATTACTTAAAACACCCTATTCTAGGCATCCCCGTAAGGCACCACGCCCAATTTAGCGGGTCGTGAGGGGGACCACTGCTCGTGGTGGTCCCCGTGGTCTTTGAGGCAGTAGCCTCCTCAACTTTACACCACTCCCATAAAGCTAAGGCAACCACACGAACCTTCCCACGGCCCGTGGTCATGACCATGAGTCGTGAAGGGGTTCCTTGGCTTGGCACCTTTTTGGACACACTGTCTTGTCAACCACTGGTGGCACCACGACTCGTGAAGACCCTCATGGTGATGGTAGGCAGTGTCTAGATGGTGTTTCATGCACCCTAGGCTCCCACAATGCCAAGGAAAGACCACGACACCTCCCACGATCCGTGGTCAAGACAACGAGTTGTGGTGAAGGTCGTGGTCCCTAGGCAGTGGCTAGGCCTCAATGCTATGCCTCACACATGCCTTAGGGACCTTCACGCGCCCTTTCACGGACCGTGGTCAAGACCACTGGTCGTGGCCCTTGGGCAGTGTATAGACAAACTTGGGGCAGCCTTGGCCTTTGGCTTAGGCTTGCCCGTTTTTGGATTGGCTCTTAGCCTTGCACCCTCAACCAAACCTAGGAAGGTCTTCTAAACTTAGAGGTCTAGTACGTACTTTAACGTTTAACAACTAAAACCCTTAACTTTTGACATTAACCTTCACATTTAGGCTCTAGTTTAACCTATCATTTTGTGAGTCGTTACAATATCCCGCCCTTAGGAACATTCGTTCTCGAATGACACTTTAAACACATTCAAGAAAAACGACTTGAGATTAGCAGCCCAACAATCATAACACATCAATATAACGCATAAACCATAGGAGGAACATCAACTCCACATCAATAAGTTCAATGCAATACAAAGAAGTAGGGACTACATTTACAAACTCATTATGCACCAAACATCACATTTCTCATTTCATTGGAGGAACTTCCTTCTCCAACTCACATCATGCTCATCGTAACATCAATAGGCACATTATGCAATTTTCTCATAAAAGCACATTATGCAACTTTTTCATAAAAACACATTTAGGCATGTTTAACAATTTCACCTCATGAAGCATATAAACAACTCATACTAAATGCAAATCAACATGAGGAATATAAAGCATGAAAACTCATTTTCTCATATAAACATAAATTCATCAAGAACATGCATAACATAAGGAGACCATGGAAACACACATTCACACATGACTCCAAAACATGAAACAAGCTACAAGGAACTCTTGGTCTCAAGCTTGAATAGGAATTGAAGAAAGTGATAAGGATATCGGACTTCTTCCCAATCATGCTATTCAACATACCATCTGCCCCTTAAGAGAAAACCCATCTAAGGCTAAATAGAAAACAACATAACAACGTCAACAAGACATTCACAACCATAAGGAATTATCACTTAGCGGTGCCTTCATTCGGATTAGCTCATTTGTCCTTGTTAGCTTGAAGCACATAGAATCGGTTTCTCTTTGGAGCATCAAAATCCGGGCCATCATGAGAAGCTTGTTTGGTCTCTCTACCTTTTGCCATGAGTGTTGGACAATCCTCATCTTATGACCCTTCTTTCCACACCCAAAGCACCCATCCGTGTTGGCAAGACACTTAACCAAATGTTGCTTCCCACACTTGGCACATCTAGGCCTCTCAAACGTAGAACCACTTACATTCCCTCCTTGAGATTTAGGGTTAAGCACCCTATCATTGTTGACCATTGAGAAATTTTGATTGTAGGACCTCTTCTTTGACCTAGGTTGACCTTGCTCATCGGATCTACCCCTCTTTAACTCTCTATTCTTTCTCTCAAGTTTAGACTCTCAATTGATTGAGCATACACAATAAGTCTAGATATAGTCATGTCATCATGAAGCATCGCCATACGACACTTTTCCTTAACTAGGTCGGATACACCGGTCACAAACATACTCATCTCATCCCTAAGGTTAGACACCAAGGATGGATCATACTTAGACAATAGGGTAAACTTCAAGGAATACTTCTCAACACTCATGCCACCTTGCCTAAGGCTTATAACTCATCTACTTTAACCTCCCTCTTCTCACGGAGAAAGTACCTACCAAGGAATGCTCTCTTAAACTCTTCCCATTCTATAGGACCCACTTCTAAAGGCTTATTGCTCTTCCATTGAGCGAACCACACTTGGGCCATATCTTTCTATTGATAGGTAGCCAACTCCGCTTTCTCCCTAGAAGTTATCCCCATAGCATTGACTATCTTATATACTTCATCCAAGAATTCTTGGGGATCCTCTCTCACTTTAGAGCCAAGACAAATAGGAGGATTCATCCTTACAAAGTCTCTCAACCTTGAGGCCATGGTACTCTCATTAGCATTCACCTTAGTCCCCACATCTCGGTTAACTTGAGCCGTCATGGCTTGTGCTAAAGTTAGAAAAGCCGACCTAATCTCTTTATTGGTCATGGCCGGGGGATCCACCAGAATTTCATCTCTTGAGGAACTTGGCTACTTGATGACCTTGGGGAGGAACTCCCTTATTCACATTCTCCTCTTCCACTCTCCTTGCGTAAGCCTTTCTTGTATTCATGTCCTATAAAAACAAGAGAAGGATTAGGAAAATGACATCTATAAAGCTAAACTCTAAGGCACGACTTCAAGAATATGACAAAAGTGTAACTTTCTAACGTCCTATAACTTCTCATACATAAATGTATCGCGACTCACACTGATGAACAAGACTTTACTAGACGTGGCTTGTGAGACATCAACCTTAAAAACCATTTCCAAAATCTTGTGCTCTGATACCAAGTTTGTCATGACCCGAGTCTAGACCCCGGATGCGACACGGTGTACTCGACCTTGAAGGGCTCTCACACAAGCCTCTTAGCATTCATAACATTCGATATATAGAAATAGTGCGGAATTTAAAAACTTATTTAAATCCAACGATCAAAACAACATTAATAAAACAACGGAATACTAAAGCCTCACATGGCCATCTTAGACAAAACTTTAGACAAGAGTAGGGACACGACTCTTTACAATAGAAATCTAAAAATAGTCTACTACATGAAAGAACTAGAAATAGAAAAGTCCTTGTCCTCGATCTATGAGGACATACCAAAAGATGTCTTGGAGAGCTCTAATCCAAGCTTCACTAGAGAGAATGCAATCACTTGCCGGAACCTACAGTTGTAGTAAAAACATGAAGAAGATATGGGTTAGAACAATTAAGTACTAAGTATAATAGCCGTACGAAAACATGCTTAAAATGGACTTTTGATTTTTAAAGTCATGATATATGCCATTTTGGTAAAACTTCATGAGCTTTGATAAAAAAGGCATAATATAAGTCACAACCAACATTTCAATCATATTTTCACATTTGAACAGAACGAACACATAAACATTTACCTTCATATTACGCCTTCACCTCAAGTAACCCTTAAGCTATACCTTATGCAATGTATGAGTAGCGTCCCATACCACCACCCATAGTAAGGTACCACCTTAAGGTCACCATAAGTGAACTTACCATTCAACCTTACCGTCGTTACACTATACTCATACATAAGAGACATAAACATTACATAAGTCATATAATCACATTAAGGACCATCACCTAGGATAACCCCTAAGTCATACATGTGCAATGTGCAAGGAGCATCCCATACTACTACTCACACTAAGTACTCCTTTGAAGTCACCATAGACAAGGCACATTCATACTCAACAAGTCATAACAAGGAAGTAACCCATAATACAATCCAAGTATAACATGCATCTTCACATCAAACATATAGGCATTTAAGTTACCCATTAGTCATTAGCATCATTAAGAACACCTTCATTCAATAGACATTAAGCCAACATTCTCATTAATATCATCATAAGAGTCCATTTATTTCATTTAAACATTATAAAGGAACACACCATGACCCCTCTTAAAGCCTACTTGTGCAATACATAAATGATGTCTCATACCACCACCTACACTAAGTAGTGCATTCTTAAGAAGCCATAGTTCATTAACATTATTGTGGGGGGTAAGCCTTAACCGACATAGACCATGTGAGCTTGACATGGAATCCCGGTGTCACCGTCACCGGATAAAGGGATTCCTACTTGCCTAAGGTACAAACATTGTTTTTATAAATTAAGTGGATCCACTAGATAGACCTATGTGGGCACATAGTTTATGGGATAGGGATATTGCTACTAGATAGCCCGCCTCAACTAACGTATGCATCTCAAGAGATTGCTACTAAGTTCCCTGCCTCAACTCACGTATGAGAACCCATCTCAATCCATATCCACAAGACCTCCCACGATCTGTGGTCAAGACCACGAGTCGTGGTGATGGTCGTGGTCATGAAGGCAGTAGCTTGGGCAAAATGCCTTGCTTGCCTTCAGCCTAAGTGGTCTTCACGTCCACTTTAACGAACCATCTAGGGCAGAACTGCTCGTGGTGGTGCTCGTGGTCTTTGAGGCAGTAGCCTCCTCAACTTTGCACCACTCCCATAGAGCTAAGGCAACCCCATGAGCCTTTACACGGTCCGTGGTCATGACCACGAGTCGTGAAGTGGCTTGTGAAGGGGTGCCTTGGCTTGGCACCTTCTTTGACACACTGTCTTGTCAACCACGGGTGGCACCACGACTCGTAATGGCCACCACGGGTCGTGAAGACCCTCGTGGTGATGGTAGGCAGTGTCTAGATTGTGTTTCATGCACTCTAGTCTCCCACAATGCCAAGGCAAGACCACGACACCTCCCACGATCTGTGGTTAAGACCACGAGTCGTGGTGAAGGTCGTGGTTCCTAGGCAGTGGCTAGGCCTTAATGTCATGCCTCACACATGCCTAAGGGACCTTCACGAGCCCTTTTACGGACTGTGTTCAAGACCACTGGTCGTGAAAGTGGTCGTGGTCCTTGGGTAGTGTATAGCCAAACTTGGGGCAGCCTTGGCCTTTGGCTTAGGCTTGCCCCTTTTTGGATTGGCTCTTGGCCTTGCACCCTCAACCAAACCTAGGAAGGTCTTCTAAACTTAGGGGCTAGTACGTACTTTAACGTTTAACAACTAAACCCCTTAACTTTTGATATTAACCTTCACGTTTAGGCTCTAGTGTAACCTATCATTTTGTGAGTCATTACAATATCCCCCCCTTAGGAACATTCGTCCTCGAATGACACTTTAAACACATTCGGGAAAAATGACTCGAGATTAGCAGCCCAACAATCGTAACACATCAATATAATGCATAAACCATAGGAGGAACATCAACTCCACATCAATAAGTTCAATGCAATACAAAGAAGTAGGGACTACATCTACAAACTCATTATGCACCAAAACATCACATTTCTCATTTCATTGGAGGAACTTCCTTCTCCAACTCACATCATGCTCATCGTAACATCAATAGGCACATTATGCAATTTTCTCATAAAAGAAGATTATGCAACTTCTTCATAAAAACACATTCAGGCATGTTCAACAATTTCACCTTATGAAGCATATAGACAACTCATACTAAATGCAAATCAACATGAGGAATATAAAGCATGAAAACTCATTTTCTCATAGAAACATAAATTCATCAAGAACATGCATAATATAAGGAGACCATGGAAACACACATTCACACATGACTTCAAAACATGAAACAAGCTACAAGGAACTTTTGGTCTCAAGCTTGAATAAGAATAGAAGAAAGTGATAAGGATATCAAACTTCTCCACAATCATGCTTTTCAACATACCATCTCCCCCTTAAGAGAAAACCCATCTAAGGCTAACATGAAAACAACATAACAACCTCAACAAGACATCACAACCATAAGGAATTATCACTTATCGGTGCCTTCATCCGGATTAGCTCCTTTTTCCTTGTTAGCTTGAAGCACATAGAAACGGTTTTCTCTTTGGAGCATCAAAATTTGGGCCATCATGAGAAGCTTGTTTGGTCTCTCTCCCTTTTGCCATGAGTGTTGGGCAATCCCTCATCTTATGACCCTTCTTTTCACACCCAAAGCACCCATCCGTGCTGGCAAGATTAACCAAATGTTGCTTCCCACACTTGGCACATCTAGGCCTCTCAAAAGAAGAACCACTTCCATTCCCTCCTTGAGATTTAGGGTTAAACACCCTATCATTGTTGACCATTGAGAAATCTTGATAGTAGGACCTCTTCTTGGACCTAGGTTGACCTTGCTCATCGGATCTACCTCTCTTCAACTCTCTATTCTTCCTCTCAAGTTTAGACTCTCAATTGATTGAGCATACACAATAAGTCTAGAGATATTCATGTCATCATGGAGCATCGTCGTACGACACTGTTCCTTAACTAGGTCAAATACACCGGTCACAAACATACTCATCTCATTCCTAAGGTTAGACACCAATGATGGAGCATACTTAGACAATAGGGTAAATTTCAAGGAATACTTCTCAACACTCATGCTACCTTGCCTAAGGTTTATAAACTCCTCCACTTTAACCTCCCTCTTCTCACGGGGAAAGTACCTACCAAGGAATGCTCTCTTAAACTCTTCCCATTCTATAGGACCCACTTCTAAAGGCCTATTGCTCTTCCATTGAGTGAACCACACTTGGGCCACATCTTTCAATTGATAGGAAGTCAACTCCGCTTTCTCCCTAGAAGTTACCCCCATAGCATTGACTATCTTATATACTTCATCCAAGAATTATTGGGGATCCTCTCCCACTTTAGAGCCAAGAAAAATAGGAGGATTCATCCTCACAAAGTCTCTCAACCTTGAGGCCATGGTACTCTCATTAGCATTCACCTTAGTCCCCACATCTCGGTTAACTTGAGCTGTCATGGCTTGTGCTAAAATTAGAAAAGTCGACCTAATCTCTTCATTAGTCATGGCCGGGGGATCCACCAGAACTTCATTCTCTTGAGGAACTTGGCCACCTTGAGGACCTTGGGGAGGAACTCCCTCATTCACATTCTCCTCTTCCACTCTCCTTGCGTGCGTTCTTCTTGTATTCATGTCCTGTAAAAACAAGAGAAGGATTAGGAAAAGGACATCTATAAAGCTAAACTCTAAGGCACGACTTCAAGAATATGGAAGAAGTGTAACTTTCTAACGTCCTATAGCCTCTCGTTCATAGATGTGTTGTGACTCACACCGATGAACAAGACTTTACTAGACGTGGCTTGAGAGACATCAACCCTAAAAACCATTTCCAAAATCTTGTGCTCTGATACCAGTTTGTCGCGACCCGAGTCTAGACCCCGGATGCGACACAGTGTACTCGACCTAGAAGGGGTCTCATACAAGCCTCTTAGCATTCATAACTTCGATATAT
>NC_064282.1:40503982-40525192 GCF_019186545.1 Solanum stenotomum
TATGGGCACATAGTTTATGGGATAGGGACATTGCTACTAGATACCACGCCTGAACTAACGTATGAGTATCCTTCTCAAGAGCTCACTACTAAGTTCCCCGCCTCAACTCCTGTATGAGCACCCATCTCAATCCATATCCACTCGGTGCTTAGCATTATTACCCACAGAATATTTGAATTTCATTACATTCGTTCATTATTATGGGATAAGATATTGCTACTAGATACCCCACCTCAACTAATGTATGGGCATCCATCTCAAACCCAACATTCATTCATTAGAAAGCTCATAGATTAAAAGATGAGAATAACCTTTTACCTAGAAATCCCATCTTGTGAGAAAGTCTTTTCACAACATGTCTTTTCATTCATTAGAGTACAATTGAGAATAGCCTTTCAATAAGTACTTCACATTTACATAATCATAGAACTTCATTCATTCTTCATTCAATAGTGTGTGTGAGCATGTGAGAATAACCTTTCACATAATCATTATCATTCATACAATTTCCTTCTAAACATGATCATAATACATCTATAGTAATCACACACATACACTTTCACTTCATGATCATATATACTAATTAAACACCTCCACCTTTCAAGTGGATGAATAGCTCAAATACAATTCTACTACAACAAGTAATTAGGTCATAACTTACCCTTTCAAGGCCATGATCACAAATCTTCAACTTACCAACAATTTACCATAATCAAGGCATAGATAATGATACAATTCAATAACCCAAATCAATTTAGACAAATTCCATTCATAAGCTTTCACAATCATCAAACCCACTTCATAAGGGCACAATTTAGGAATTGAGAGAATTCATGGGTTCATAGAGTATTTTCATCCTAAATCATCAATTAAACACCAATACAATCATAATTTGTCATTAGAAACCATTTGAAAACGTTTGATGAAAGAACCCATGAGATTGAGTAAAACCCAAGATTTTTCATACTTTGAAATCACCTTTGAATTGTCTCCTTGAATGAAAAGTTATACAAGGATCAAGACTACCATACCTTGCTATTGATTCCCCACGAAAATTGAAGAAGAAACACCTTGGAATCCACCAACCCTAGCTTCAATGGCTTCCTTCTTCTTCCTTGAGTTTATAGAGAGAAGTTTTGAAACAAAGAACTTCTTTTGGGTTTTAGAGAAATAATGAGTTAATGACTTATTTTAGGACTTAAAACTATATATACTAGTGATATAAACCATTTAAAATCAACCCCGCTTAATAATTAATTAAAAGGAAATTACTTAAAACACCCCATTCTAGGCAGCCTCGTCAGGGACCACGCCCAATTTAACGGGTCGTGAGGGGCACCACGGCTCGTGGTGGTGCCCGTGGTCCCCTAGGCAGTGTGCCTCCCAATCTTGACAAGCCCTCAAAGTCTTAAGACAAGTCCACGAGACCTTCCACGATCTGTGGTCAAGACCATGAGTCGTGGTGATGGTCGTGGTCATGGAGGCAGTAGCTTGGCCAAAGTGCCTTGCTTGCCTTGAGCCTCAAAGTGCCTTGCTTGCCTTGAGCCTAAGTGGTCTTTACGTCCACTTTAACGGACCGTCTAGGGCAAAACGGCTCGTGGTGGTCCCCATGGTCTTTGAGGCAGTAGCCTCCTCAACTTTGCACCACTCCCATAAAGCTAAGGCAACCCTACGAGCCTTCCCACGTCCCGTGGTCATGACCACGAGTCGTGAAGTGGCTTGTGAAGGGGTGCCTTGGCTTGGCACCTTCTTTGACACACTGTTTTATCTACCACGGGTGGCACCACGACTCGTAATGGCCACCACGTGTCCTGAAGACCCTCGTGGTGATGGTAGGCAGTGTCTAGATTGTGTTTCATGCACCCTAGGCTCCCACAATGCCAAGGCAAGACCATGACACCTCCCACGATCCATGGTCAAGACCACGAGTCGTGGTGAAGGTCGTGGTTCCTAGGAAGTGGATATGCCTCAATGTCATGCCTCACACATGCCTAAGGAACCTTCATGCGCCCTTTCACAGACCGTGGTCAAGACCACTGGTCGTGAAAGTGGTTGTGGTCCTTGGGCAGTGTATAGCCAAACTTGGGGCATCCTTGGCCTTTGGCTTAGACTTGCCCCTTTTTGGCTTGGCTCTTGGCCTTGCACCCTCGACCAAACCTAGGAAGGTTTTCTAAACTTAGGGGTCTAGTACATACTTTAACATTTAACAACTAAATCCCTTAACTCTTGACATTAACCCTTACGTTTAGGCTCTAGTTTAACCTATCATTTTGCTAATCGTAACAAAAGGAGACAAATAACAACGACTGTTACTTATGCCCCATTTTAACCGTGTCAAAATAATATACAACATTTTGGTAATACCTAAATTAATTACAAGTCAAGCAGTCACCACCTAATTATTTGCATTCGTTTGGAACCCCATGAATGCAAATGAACTATTCCACCCCACCAAAATCAACATTTCAAATTCAATGTAACTGAGGATATAACCAACGGAGATCGTATAAATAAAATGTTGACCAGAGTTAACACTTACAAAGGCAAGAAAAATAACATAACGATAAACTTGAGAAATCCACCCCATCTCCTCAGGATCCAAACTAAATATTGTTCTAGACCAGATTCAGCATTCTAGAGCTCACTGCACCGACATAATTCTTAGCCAAGCACGCTTACCAAGAATGTTGATCAAAGTCAATCCTTTTCCAAACTTTCACAAATATCTCACCTAATTACTCAAACTCACACTAAAAGCCTCATGACGCAACCAACCATATCACTAGCCCAAAACAAACTTTTTGGAGCTGATGGAACTAACAAAAAACTCATACGACTAGATTCTTTAGATGTTGACCGAAGTCAATTCTTTCAACTCAAAAGCTTCCAAAAAGAGAGAAACTCACTCAAATATCTCTTGACCACCTCGAGAAGTGTGTCACCCATCCCAGCACCACACAACACTACAAGGAAGCTATGGGGAGGAAAAAATTAATAAAATGCACAAAAAGCAAGAAAATTACCACGAGGTCATTACACTACCTTTGACGACCAAACCATTTGAGAGGATATTAATAGGACCCATGTGTGCCTGATCTTGAAATGTAACAATGCAACCATCGAAAAAAACTATTGCTCTATAAGTCTATGCAATACCACTTATAAAATTCTCATTAAGATTATTTCACAAAGACTTAGACCACTGATGGATAAGTTGATACGACACTGTTGAACTATTTTATTAAAGAAATTATAATTCAAGAAATAGTGAATTACATTGAAAAACTGAAAGCGGAATAGGGAATCCGCTCATCTAAAATATGGAGAAGGGCTTAAAATGCCCTTCAAGTATTTGATTTGGTATAAAATTATCCTTTATCCACCTTTTGGCCTTAAAATACTCCCGGCGATCACCTTTTGGCTCCAAAATACTCTCGATATTAATCCTTTGGCTCATATTTGTCCTTATTTTTAATAGCTCCCTTAAAGTAAAATTATTAAATATCCCTTTATTTATTATGTTTCTTAATGTGATTGGTCCAAATTTAAACCCTTCTCAAATAAATAACAAAAATCATATTTTTAATTATTTTTTTTATAAAACCACATATGATTCATATTTTGACTCGATACACTTGAAAATAATATTGAAAAAATAATTAATTTCATGATATCTTCCTATTGACCTATTTTAAATCAACCCCCAATTTATTATAATGCAACTCAACTCATAAATGGGGATCCAACTAAAATCCATACTCACCCTGACTGATTGTCCATCTAAAAAAAAAATTATTTTTGTTAATATAAAATTTTCTGTCAATTATTCAAATGTCTTGTTCATTTTCTCTTTTATTCTTTTTACAAATCTCTTATTCTTAATTAGTATATCCAGGAATCAAATTTGAAATGAACTCACATGTTTATATTCTTTTAATTTGTATTATTGTTATGGTGGGATGCGAGTGGGGATAAGAGAAATAATTATTTTTATTCTTTTATTTTGAATTTTGGGTACACAAAAAAGAAAATTGCAATATTCGAACATGTTTGCTTGATTAAGTCATCTTTTATTAAACTAATTATTTCTATAAATGCATTATTATTTTCCTCCTTGTTTCTCTCTTTTTTGTCATAAATTGAAAAAAACAAAATTAAAAATGGTGGACAAGATGCTAATAGAAAAAAAAGGAAGNAATCGATACACTTGAAAATAATATTGAAAAAATAATTAATTTCATGATATCTTCCTATTGGCCTATTTTAAATCAACCCCCAATTTATTATAACGCAACTCAACTCATAAATGGGGATCCAACTAAAATCCATACTCACCCTAACTGATAGTCCATCTAAAAAAAATATTATTTTTGTTAATATAAAATTTTCTGTCAATTATTCAAATTTCTTGTTCATTTTCTTTTTATTCTTTTTTTAAATCTCTTATTCTTAATTAGGATATGTAGGAACCAAATTTGAAATGAACTCACATGTTTATATTCTTTTAATTTGTATTATTGTTATGGTGGGATGTGAGTGGGGATAAGAGAAATAATTATTTTTATTCTTTTATTTTAAATTTTGGGTACACAAAAAAGAAAATTGCAATATTCAAACATGTTTGCTTGATTAAGTCATCTTTTATTAAACTAATTATTTCTATATGAATGCATTGTTATTTTCCTCCTTGTTTCTCTCTTTTTTGTCATAAATTGAAAAAAATAAAATTTAAAATGGTGGACAAGATGCAAATAGAAAAAAAAGGAAGAGATAAAAGTGAGAGGGGGGGCGGGGAGAGAGTAGATGCCTAACTTTTTTTTTAGTTTTAATTTACAATGAAATTTAAAATCAAGTCAATTATGTGGGCTTATATATTAAGTAATTTCAAATTATTTTAACTGAAAAAGACCTAAAATGTCCTTAAACTATGAGATTTGGTATAACATTGCCCTCCATCCACCTTATGAGTATGATCGATTAGACATAAGAGTATTTTTGAGACAAAAGGTTGACGTCAGAGGTATTTGAGGGCCCAAATGTGAATGAAGGGTAGTTTTGTACCAATTCAAATAATTGAGGGACATTTTAGACCCTTCTCCATTTAAAATAAGCCTGAAAAGAGATTTGAAAGTCATTTTGATAGATTAGAATGGTATTTTATTAGGAACATACTACACTATTTTAACTTTCCCCTAAAATTTATAAACTTATAATGTCTTGTGATTGCTCAAGTTCTATCTTTATGCTCCTCAATGAGATACAAATGAGTTCTTTAATCCATCACGAGGACTAAGTCAAGGTGAACCAATGTCACCTTGCATTTTTATCTTGCGTATGGAGGTCCTATCCCACAATATCGACCAAGCAATAACATTAAAACAATGCCCCCATAAAAAAATCTCTAATTATGGTCCAACTCTCGATCACATTTGTTCTTTGCGGACGACTTAGTGGTAATGTCCAAAGCCAATATGAGACATTGCAAAACTAAAAAATATACTCTCAAATTTTTTGTGAATGGTCTAGACATATAGTTAAGTACAAATAAATTCGAGATCATATTCTCTAAAAATTGCACTCTAAATATTATGAAAAACATCACGAACTGTATGAAAATCAAAACTAGTAACTATTTTGGAAAATATCTTGGGTTTCCTATTTTTAGCTAGAAAAATCTTGTAAAGCATGATTACCAATTCACACTAGACAACTATAAAACAAAGCTTGTAGGATGAAAAATTAGGTTCCGTAATAACGAGGGTTGAACTACTCCAGTTAGGGGTGTAAAAAACCGAACCGAAAATCGAATCAAATCGCAAACAGAGTCACATCAAAAAAACTCGACTATATTTGGGTTGGTTTGGTTTTAACTAAAAAACCAATCCGAGACCAAACCAACCCGACATTATATATATAATTTTAAAATTTTATTTTATACATAAAAATATTTACTTTGATATAATTTTTAAATATTTTTTATACTTTTTCATAGTTTTTATCTTATATATTATTGCAAGTTTGAAACTTAGAATTCTGAATGGTTCAATAAAGATTATAGTCCACAGATGTTAGTAATTGTCATAAAGCTTAAATCAAATTCAAATTAATACTAATACAAAAAGAAAATCAATTCAACACTAAGAATGACAATAATATTGAAAATTTGTTCTTTAGTGTTGCATTATTGGTCTAGACAATTAAAATACATAATCTAATTTTATTTTCCTTTAATATTTAGTCATGTAATTGATACTTGTTAAACTTATTTTAGCATGATTTAGTAATTTTAAATTATGATCATTTTCATTATGACTTGTTAATTGCAATATTTGTTTTACGCGATTTCATTATTATTATTTTTTTGTTGGATATTTTAGTGTCACTAATCATATCATATTTTGTGTTATTTTCTTAAGAAACACCTTAGATAGTTATATTTTGGTAGCACTAAAGAAATATTTGAAGTACAAGTAAATTAAATGTTTGTATGAATATTTTACCGAAAAAACCCGAAAATCCAAAAAACCTGAAAAAATCTAAAAAACCCGAGATTGAAAAACCCGAATTTTATTGATTTGGTTTGGTTTATAAATTTAAAAATCTGACACAAATGGTTTGGTTTGATATTTGATAAACCCGAATCAATTCGGCCATGTACAATAATATAATAACATGGATCTTTAAATTTGTAATTATAATATGGTATAATAATATAATAACACAAAATTATAAAAATGCATCAAAATTTGAAATAATTACAAACATGATTAATGAAACTTATAAAAAATAAAACTTCTAACATGATTATGCAAGTACTAATCTAATATCTTAACTTTTTACTAATAAAAGAATCATTATTTATAAAAATATTTTTTTATATTATACAATTCACCTCCCTAAAAGAAAATAATAAACAAAACTTACTAGTATTATAATAAAAACATCACTAAAAAAAATTACTTTCAAATAGCTAAATAAAATATGATAACTTTGATATTTATGACAAAACCATGAAAATCAATGATAAGTAAAAAAGTAAAATTTCATTACATATTTTTAAAAGAAATGTTACGTATTTGAGTTACCTTCACAGTGTTATCAAATAGTAAAGATGTAATACTACAACTTGTTATTTGAGTTACTCTTAATCTTCTTATCTCCATAGATTAAAAAATTATGAAGTATCATTCATTTATTCAAGAATTATGAGGGTCAACAATGTTAACTAAAGATTTTAACGCATAATTTTTCTAAGATCTGTTAGGCGAGCCCTGAGCGTTGGGCGTACTTAGGGCGTACAGTCGGACGCTTAGGCGTAAGTCTTATAGAATTAAGTCCCACACTTGAGTCTCAGGGCGTNTATTTACTTTGATATAATTTTTAAATATTTTTTATACTTTTTCATAGTTTTTATCTTATATATTATTTCAATTTTGAAACTTATAATTCTGAATAGTTCAATAAAGATTATAGTCCACAGATGTTAGTAATTGTAATAAAGCTTAAATCAAAATCAAATTAATACTAATGCAAAAATAAAATCAATTCAACACTAAGAATGACAATAATATTGAATATTTGTTCTTTAGTGTTACATTATTGGTCTAGACAATTAAAATACATAATCTAATTTTAATTTCCTTTAATATTTAGTCATGTAATTGATAATTGTTAAACTTATTTTAGCATGATTTAGTACTTTTAAATTATGATCATTTTCATTATGACTTGTTAATTGCAATATTTGTTTTACGTGATTTCATTATTTTTTTTTTTTTGTTGGATATTTTAGTGTCACTAATCATATCATATTTTGTGTTATTTTCTTAAGAAACACCTTAGATAGTTGTATTTTGGTAGCACTAAAGAAATATTTGAAGTACAAGTAAATTAAATGTTTGTATGAATATTTTACCGAAAATCCAAAAAACCTGAATAAATCTAAAAAACCTGAGATTGAAAAACCCAAATTTTATTGATTTGGTTTGGTTTATAAATTTAAAAATCCGACACAAATGGTTTGGTTTGATATTTGACAAACCCGAATTAATCCGACCATGTACACTCCTAACTCTGGTAAAACCCTCCGTAAAGAACATTTCAATCCATATTATAAAATACATCTAGCTATCAAGTGACATCTACAACCTAATTGATTGCATACAAAGGAACTTCGTATGGGGATCGATAAACATGAAGGTAAAACTTTGCTTAATTAGTAAAGTGGGACATAATTACTAAGGATAAAGAAGAATAGGGGTGTACAAATTCGAACCGAAAATCGAACCAAATCGCAAATTGAGTCAATTTGAAAAAAAATTCGATTAGTGGTTTGGTTTGACTTGGTTTGGTATTGAAAAAAAAATCCGACTATATTTGGGTTGGTTTGGTTTTAACTAAAAAACCAACCCGAGACCAAATCAACCCGACATTATATATACAATTTATTTATTTTATACATAAAAATATTTACTTTGATATAATTTTTAAATATTTCTTATACTTTTTCATAGTTTTTATCTTTTAATATATTATTTCAAGTTTGAAACTTTGAATTATGAATGGTCCAATAAAGATTATAGTCTACAGATGTTGGTAATTATAATAAAACTTAAATCAAAATCAAATTAATACTAATGCAAAAAGAAAATCAATCCAACACTAAAAATGACAATAATATTGAATATTTGTTCTTTAGTCTTACATTGGTTTAGACAATTAAAATACATAAAATAATTTTAATTTCTTTTAATATTTAGTCATGTAACTAATACTCATTAAACTTATTTTAGCATGATTTAGTACTTTTAAATTATGATCATTTTACTATGACTTGTTAATTTGCAATATTTGTTTTACGCGATTTCATTATTATTATTTTTGTTGGATATTTTAGTGTCATTAATCATATCATATTATGTTATTTTTTTAAGAAACACCTTAGATAGTTGTATTTTGGTAGGACTAAAACACTATTTTAAAAGGCGGGGGTGTGAGGCGAGACGTTTTACTTAGTTTAGGGCGAGGCGTAAGCCCTATGGATCTTTAAATTTGTAATTATAATATAGTATAATAATATAATAACACAAAATTATAAAAATACATCAAAATTTGAAATAATTACAAACATGATTAATGAAACTTATAAAAAATAAAACTTCTAACATGATTATACAAGTACTAATCTAATATCTTAACTTTTTAATAATAAAAGAATCATTATTTATAAAAATATTTTTTTTATCATATTATACAATTCACCTCCCTAAAAGAAAATAATAAACAAAACTTACTAGTATTATAATAAAAACATCACTAAAAAAAATTACTTTCAAATAGCTAAATAAAATATGATAACTTTGATATTTATGACAAAACCATGAAAATCAATGATAAGTAAAAAAGTAAAATTTCATTACATATTTTTAAAAGAAATGTTACGTAATGTATAATTACCTTCACAGTGTTATCAAATAGTAAGGATGTAATACTACAACTTGTTATTTGAGTTACTCTCAATCTTCTTATCTCTATAGATTAAAAAATTATGAAGTATCATTCATTTATTCAAGAATTATGAGGGTCAACAATGTTAACTAAAGATTTTAACGCATAATTTGTCTAAGATCTGTTAGGCGAGCCCCGAGCGTTGGGCGTACTTAGGGCGTACAGTCGGACTCTTAGGCGTAAGTCTTATAGAACTAAGTCTCACACTTGAGTCTCAGGGCGTTTAGCTAGAGTCCCGCCCCAAGGTGAGCCCCGATGCGAGTATCAACAAAGTCTTTTAAAACACTGGACTAAAGAAATTTTTGAAGTTCAAGTAAATTATATGTTTGTATGAATACTTTACTAGAAAAAACCCGAAAAATCGAAAGATCCAAAAAAATTCGAAAAAACCCGAGGTTGAAATACTCGAGTTTTATTGGTTTGGTTTAGTTTATAAATTTAAAAATTCAACACAAATAGTTTGGTTTGATATTTCAAAAACCCGAACCAACCCGGCTATGTAATATCAGTTAAGGATCCAAAAGTGTAAACCCAAGAATGAGGCTCTCCTCTCAAAATTATATTGGAGAATGATTAAGAAACCATCAGGACTTTGGGAAATACTTTTGATAATTAATATACATATCAGAAAAATAAATAATAACTAAATAGAGAAACACTTGAAAAGAATCGGCCATATATGAAAAAATATTAGAAAAGGTTGAGAACTTTGCAAGGAATCATGTGCTAGTGGGATATGCAACACGGAAAGAATCAGTTTATGATTAAATAAATGGATTCCACACAACATGCCATTTGATACAGTTATTTAGTTGATTTCTTAAAGTTGTCGGCATAATTTACTTCGACACCTCAATTAAAATTATTATCTATTATACACTTTAATATTAACGAATATTTATTTATTGAACATAAAATAATAACTAGCTTTAAAAATATTATCTGTAATTCACACACATTATTTTGACTAAATCATTAATAAAATTACGACACACCTGACACATGGGCTCAAATTTTTAATTTTGAAAAAATGAGAAATATTTTTCATCCTTTAATAATCCAAAAAATTAAATTGATAAAAAGAATAAAAAAAATATCTCTCCCACCCCCACCCCCACCTAACCCATTGCCCTTTCTTCTCCGATGATAACAAAAACAATATCTCCCCCACCTCAACCTGATTCTACCCGCCTAACCCTTCTCTCTTTCTTTTTCTTCCCCTGTCACCCATTATATTCTATTCCTCTTGTGATTATTGAGATTTTTGTGTAAATAATCGACGTCAATAAATTATTTCGAAATCGACGATGAAGAGAAATCAAAAGTATATCAAATTGTTTATATCATTTGTAATAAGTTTAATGAATGGTCATAATTGCTCGATCGAAGTTATTGAAAATAGTGATACACTAATGTGATCAACTTTTTAACTCTAACGGCCGATTTTTTCTTCTTCTTGTAAATTCAATTAGCGGATTCAACTTGTTAATTACAAAAAGCGAAGAAAAAAAAAAACCAATACAAAAGGTAGCGATTTTGATGTCTTTAAAATGGTTGGTTGAAGAAGAAGAGGACTGGTACACGAGTGTGAGGTGGGGTGGTGAGTTAAGTGATTAATGTTTAATTATTTAGTCAATGCATGCCAAGAATATAGGTATAAATTTATTTATTTTTAAAATAAAAATAAAAAATAAAAATCCATTCACGTGCTCAATAGAAATAAGAGACACTTATTTAGTCACATTAGAATTTGTGTTTAATAGGTACGTGATTTGAACAATTTAGGTGTTCAATATGTATAAGTCTTAGTTGAAATATCTAAGTGAATTATGTGAACAACTTTAAGGGATCATGAATGACTTAAACCAATTATTATGGGTCGTTGATGAAAAATGATATTAACAAAACAGTTTGTGACACCATTAAACATGGCTCTATTAAAAAATAACCATGGCTCATGGAATCTTGAGAGTATCTCTAGTTCCATTCCTAGAGAATTAACAAATACTCACGCTCTACATATTCCCAAAAACTCGAATCCCAAAGATAATATCACATGGTCTATCACTACACATGGTGACTTAACTACAAAATTGGCCTATAATTTTATTAGTAACAAAAAATGACCCTCAGTCATATCTCAAGCAACTTTAAGTGGGTTTGAAAACCTAGATGCCCAAGAAAAATAAAATACATTTTCTAGCTTTGCAACCATAATCGTCTACCAACATATCACTACCTCAACTCTATAATAAGAATTATTGTTAAGATCCTTTGCAAATTGAGTAAATGCCCAGAAATTTCAAAACACATATTTCTTCAATGCAATACAAACGTAAACGTTGGGGTAAACTTGGCAAGACAAATGAAATTAATAACACTAGCGATCATGATTGGATTAACAAATGTATGAAACTATCTACACCTAAGATCAGCATCTCAATCCATTGGGAAGATACCTTTCTGGCCAAGAGGATTTATCCTTATACGTAATAAATAAAGTCCTTTTTAACCCAAAAACATATAGTAGACAAGCTACCTACTAATATGGTGAAGAGTTCGCAGAAACGATTGTTGAAATTGGTGCTAATTCATGAAAAAATAATTAAAGAGTGTCACTGTCTCTAAAAGTTTTGTACTTTTGAAGTGTTGTGGCTACCTTGTGGAATTGAAGTTAAGCATTCCTTGTAAACTATAACACTCAAACTTGCGGGAAAACCATGTAAAATATGTTCCTTTTCTTCATTGGAATTAATATCATATGAAATAAGATGTCCATTTTTGCTTTGAAAAAGCAATATATTATTCTTCCAAACAGCAAGCGGTGATTCAACAGGAACAACTCTGATTGTGTTTTTCAATATCCATGACTTGCTTACACCGTACTCCTCCATCACCCAAACATGGACTTTATCTTTTATTGGATCAATAGTAGAAATAGGGTTAGGGTAACAAATCAATGTCAGATGCCCCCTTAATATTACAAGACCAAAATATTGCTCATTGGTTAGAATATTACAAACATCAGGCATTTTTATAATACGAAAAATCTCAGTGCACATGTCAAAACAAAGAATAACTATCGACATATCTGTCGTTGCAAACCAATGAACCACTTCCTTGTATAACATCTCAGAACAAGGTAACCAATAAATCAATGGCAAATTTACATGCTCCACTTCTCTCCAACAATCCATGCTAAAATCATAAACATCAATTTTACTTTCTCTGGGACCAGGATAATCATCAGAAGGATTCCAAAATATTTCAGAAATCCTAACAATTTTATAGTATTTTGCAATTGAGTCGAAGCCAAATCCAATCCCTTCAACGGAACGATGAAAACCTTGTGGACAACCAAACGGGCAAGGGGGGAGCAATCTAAAGTTTCTAGTAGCTGGATTAAATAAAATAATGGTTATGGAATCTGTTAAGGCAATCAAACCATGACAAGGACCGACTAGTGGATAAAAAGTACATTTAAAATTGGAGGACATATATGTTATGTTTATATCTGGAAAAAGAGGGTTAAAAGCATCATCATCATCACCAGAAAGAAAAGACAAAACATTTATAAATCCATTTGGTTCTTGTTTGATGGAGTGCTTGAAGAGAATGAATTCATCTTGTATGGTAGTTTGGTAGTTGAGATGAAGATGTATAAATGTGGTGGATTGTATGAGAGTGTACCAAACTTTAGAGATGCATTTCAATCGTATAAGAGATTTTGCTGGAAATTTTAATAGTATATTTCTCACCAAATCGTCGGGAAATTTCCTTATTATTCCATTCACCATTGATCCTTTATTCTCAAGAACACGCAGTGAATTGCATCGTTCTTAATGGTGATTGTTTGTATTGTAACAACTTTAGTGCCTAGAAAGAGGATTTTTCATCACATGTGTAGCTCTTTAACGAACAAAGTTTTCAAACGTCCAATTTTGTGATTTAGAGTGTTCCACGGAGAAAAAATATAAAATAAAATAAAATTTAGAGGTATAAGAACTATATATGAGAGTCCCATTTACTATATCATAAAGCTCTTTCAAAATAAGCACACCATAAGATGTTGCACCCTCTAGCTGTTTAAATTTATGTAACTAGTTATTATGTGGAGAGCCAAACGACACCTTCATTAATCATAATTGTTGTAAAATTCTTTTTAAATAATTTGAATTGTTAAATATGGTCATTAATAGTATTTTACGTAGTTTCTGAAACTGAAAGTCTTATTTCAAAAATACTAAAAACACCCTATCCAAATTCACATACAAATTTTATTAGTTTGATCCTAGTAAACATAAATTGAACCAAAAAGAGCCTCCTGATGCTAAGAAAATTGGACAGATATTTCAATTGGGATAAGTCATAGAAAATTATTATCAATAAATTGGTATTAACATAATTGTCATCATGTTTTTCCTTATAGTGACAACAACACAAGGACTAGTACCACCTCATTGTTGTCATTCCCCTGTGTTTATTTGATGTCCTTTTAAAGACAGTGGTGTTCATAACATTCCATTGCCTTCCATCAATAATTTTTCCACACACAAAAAAAATCTGCAGCTAAAACATCCATGATGAATCATCTTGTTTGCTTGATTCACTATAACAAATTCGATTATCAGGGACAAATAATTTTATCATTTATAAATCATATTTCTTCACTAAAAATCTTGTGAGACGAAAAATAATTCGTCAATCAGTGGTCACTAAATGTGTGTCGCTAAAAGTATACAAAAACGATTTAGTGCTTCGTCGCTAAAAGTATTATATTAACTACAAAAAAAAAATCATCCTCAAATACTTAAACATTTGTGACAAATTTATTTGTCGTAAAAAGTATTTTTTTTTATAGTTAATAGTATGCTTTGTCATGAAAAAGGTTATTACTAACGACAAAATTATATCGTCGCTAATTATTTTACTTCAATCAGCGACAAAATCAATTGTCTCTAAAGTTATATGTATTTCGTAGATGAACAAAATCTGATTTCTTCACTAATGACTATATTTTATATACAAAAAATTATTTTGTTATTAAATGTATTAATTAGGGATAAATTTATTATTATAAAAAAAGTTAATTTTCCTATGATCCCATCTCAATTTTTAAAACCCCTCTCCCTAGGAGATCCCACATTATGTGGCTCCCACATTATGTGGCTCCCACATTATGCTTTCTTGGGGACTCGAACTCACAACCTTAAGGTTGGAAGTGAGGAGTGCTTACCATCCGATCAACTCTTTCTTGACTCTCATTATTATTTTATTTTTAACCTCATTCACTTCTTTCAAATTTAACTTCTGTGGAAATAATATATTATATGATTATTTATACACATACACAAATGCATGAAATTTACCACCCACAATTCATTCAAATGTAGATTATATTTTAATTAAATTGTATATTTTTAAAAATATCTTTAAATATATTCAGTACGATTCTGTCATTTTATTTATTTATTTTTATAAATTTTAAAAATTATTCAGTACAATTATAAATTTATATAAAATTAAACTTTCGATTTTATTAAAAAAAATTGAATAATCGGTTCAATTCGATCAGTAAATCAATTGTTTTGAAAAAAACATTGATACCCATAACAATAGTACTTCATCATAATATATTTGAAGTCCTAGTTGGTTCATTTCTTTCATTTTCATTTGTTCTTTCATTTTTTAGTTTAATTCAATTTTCATACTGATGGAAAAAGTTAATAGAAATTCATGAAATAAGTTGCACCTTTGCAAAGTCTAAGTTTGTAAGTCGATGTTATCTCTGTATAGTTGTTCTACGTACGTATGTGAAATTATTGTTAAATATGTACATATTTTTCTTGTGATTCTTGGTTAGCTGACTAAGAGCGGATGGGGCGGGCAAGGAGAGCGGCATTGCTATAGGTTCGATTCATCAATGTCGGTATCTCAGTCACAGATTGATGTGGCCATGGAGTGGGGAATAGCCCTCGTCTCATGTAAGACAACTAAATGCACCTCGAGGTGCTGCCGAGGAACTGAGGGACTATAAGTTTTTTCTAATGGATCCGCAATTACATTAAAGTTCCCCCTACTTTTGGTCTCTTTCTTCTAAAAAATAGAAGCAAATAGATCGACTTAGTCTATGCAATTTACCAATCACAAATCAATAGACACGCATAAAAATTAGCACCAAGACTTGAGAAATTAATTTTTTTTATCGTTTTTGTCGATGAAAGTGTATCAAATAAAAAAAAAAGTGTTAAACCAACAAATATTAACGATCTAGTGGTAGAACCGTACCCCACTCACGGTACTTATAACCTGGATTGTATTTTTCTAATGATGCATTTTTTAATTGCGTAATTTAAGAAGATTGATGAATTGAACTTTTTCATTTTTACAAAATCGATTGAATTTGTTGGTTTTAATATTTTTCCTCGCCAATTAACGAATGGACTCTGTCTATTTCTTATGAAACACTTGTATTATTCTTTTTGTAAGTTGTCACTTGTAATTATGAATAATTGTAGCAAAAAAAATAGTATTTTGCTATGAATTTTTTCGTAGCAAATAGTTGAATTATTCACTCTAAATTTTAAGTCGTCGCTATTTAACACCTTACATATTTTGTGACAATTTTTTTGTTGTCACTAATTACAAATTGATTAGAGACAATAAAATCCTTGTCACCAATTATTTATATTATTAGTGACAAAAATAAATGTCATAATTAAATCTAAATTTTTATAGCTAAAACTTATAATATTTAACTACGAACTCTAATTTGTTGATATTGTAACAACTTTTTTTTTTAGATGAAATTTTTTTGTGTCCAAAGATTAATAAATTTTAAGACAAAAAATAATTTGTCATGAATTAGATACATTATTAGTGAAGAAATAATGTGTCACCGATAACTTTAAATTTGTAACTAACACTACTTAACAAATGGCGCCAATTAATTTTTTGGTAGGAAACTTAGAGCGGAAAAAACTTTGCTACAAATTTTTATGTTTCGTCTAAAAGTATGTGTCTCATATATTTAAGCACGAAAAATAAATTTTGTCACTAAAAGCGAATAGTTAGTGACGAATTTGATGTCATAGCTAATAATTTCGTAGCTATATATCATATTTATTGTAGTGATTGTTCGATCGAGTTCAACTCTACTCTAACTATGTGATGATTTAATAAGGTTACTTGGAATTGCCCTTAACCAAGAGGTCTCGGGTTCGATTCCCCTTGGGTGTGGAGTTACCTTTGTTAGAGAGCGCTTAACCCCCCCAATGTGTAGACTTCACGGCGCGAATCCGGATATAATCGGGCTCCAATGTGGTATCGGATATTGGGTGGGAAACCAAAAGAAAAAAAAGGTTACTTGGAATTGCATCTTTGATTCAATGTAATCGCATCTAAATACGGATCTTATAATATACACAAGTTTCTCCTTGTTTTCAATTTTTGATGCATGATATATAAAATTATTGTTGACTTCCCTTTGAGAGGGAGCAACGTCACGGTGATTCACTAAAAAATAATTAAATTTAAAAAGCGTTAAACAAATTTTAATAGGGTAAAAAAGAGTATTAAAAGAGGTTTAAAGAGAGTCACCATCTAATTTTAGAAAAAAACTAGGAAACCAATTAATTAATTAACTTTAAAAAAATGTCTACGAAACCAATAGATTCTAGGTAGGGGGTTGAAGTTATTCCGAAAGGAAGGTGTTAGACATCCTTCGAAATCCACAATTGTGGGTCCTCGCTGAATTTATTTTTTTCAAATTGAGGAGGAGAAAAAAATAATATACAAGTATAATAAACATGCGATATACACAAATAATAAAATGAAACAATAAAATAAGAAATGGCCTAAGTTTGCCTAATGTAAATATATACAAAATAATGCATAAAGAGTGTAATTCGAATTTCATTCGAATAGCTTCAATGGGAAGCAACTCCGTGTACCTATAAAGACACTTAGTAAAAGTGTTAGTAATAAATAAATATGAATAAATTAAATAATAACTTAAAAATAAAAATCCATCTAATTAACATGGGAGGCCTTGAAAATTGACGGTAATTTCTTCATCAGCCAATTTTAACATACAAAGAATATAAACTTAAACTAAATTTCCGTCTTTTAAAATGGGGAGGCCTCTAAAACCGACAGAGAGATTTTTTCACTTGCCATCTTTAACTTGTATCCGCTCAAATTAACTAATATTCAAGAGTTACAATATCAAAAAAAAGAACTAACACAAAAATTGAACATGAAATGGAAAACCCAGAACAGTAACAAATGTAACAAGAAAAGAAGAAGAATGATTCGAATATCAAAACAAAGGCAGTATCAATATCAAAACTAACATTAAAGTTTGTCAAAATATAAAATATCTCAGTTAGCAAAATTTGTCCAGCAACCATACCAAAATAATAACAATAATAATAATTAAAAAGCTAGAAAACAAATAATAAGAAACAAAAGAACAAAATAGGCATTGAAGACACTAAATCCGTGGTGCATGAAAAGATGGCCTCATGGAGGAACATTTGCCTTTAGTTGAGTTTGCTTATAATCGAGTTATTCATATAACTATTGGCATGACTCCATTTGAAGTGGTGTATGGTTTTAATCCCCTAACTCCCTTAGATCTCACTGCTCTTTCTCAAGATGTTGCTTAAACTTAGATGGGAGCAAAAGAGCGGAAGCCATGAAGAAACTTCATGAGAAGGTGAGACTTCACCTAGAAAAGAAGAACCAAGAGGTAGACAAAAAGGCGAACAAGGGTCGCAAGAGGATTGTGCTAGAACCAGGTGAGTGGGTATGGGTGCATTTTTGCAAGGAGCGATTTCCCACTCATCGGAAGACAAAGTTGATGCCAAGAGGTGATGGTCCCTTTCAAGTTCTTGAAAGACTCAATGCCAATGCATACAAAATTGATCTTCCTCCGAAGTATAAAGTCCATGACACCTTCAATGTTTGCGACCTTTCTCCATTTTCAACTCTTGATGATGATGATCTGTCGAATTTGAGGACAAATTCTTTTCAAGAAGGAGAGAATGATGCAATTCGTATTGCACCAAGGCCGTTCACTCAAAGTCAAGCTCGAGACCTTTAGAGAATGCAAGGTTTGTTCATGAAGTTAGAGCTCCTAGAGCTTGTATTGATGACAAAGAAGGGGTTCCATGTTTTAAAGATCACTTGGGGAAGTGAAGGGAAGGCAGTTGAAGAAACTGCCACTTTAGGCGAGCAGGAGCTATTTGGCGAATCTCTCAATGGTTTGGGTGAGGACCCCAGATCGCCGAAAGTTATAGAATGCTTCCAAGGAAGAATCACGTCATCGACCTAGATGGCGACTCGCCTAGTCCTTTGGGCTAGCACGACATAGCTCGCCCTTTATCCTTTTTGGGTCACTTTTGGGCCTCTTATGTAATAAATGCCTAAAACTATAAATAGCTAGTTTGGGGTCTTCTTTTAGGTAGACTATTTTGAATATTGATATTGTGAAACTCATGAATGAGTGTTGAGAGCTTAGTACAAGCTTTGGTTGACTTTTGTTTAGAAACGTTGGTTGCGAGGTGAATTCAATTCCCTCGAGGTCTACGTAAGAGTTAGGTGTTTCTTGTAAGATCAACAGATTGAGGTATTAAGGTTTAAAATACCTTTTGGTTGCCTTCGGTTTCCTCTTTCTATGTCTATCTATCTATCTATCTATCTTTATTTCTTGTCTTTAATTTCCGCATTTCTATCCATAATTCGTGATGAGAATTACATCACAGATGACCCATTTGAATATAACATGTCACTTGAAGGGAAGTGACAACCCAACTTTAATATAACATGTCACTTTGAACGAGGTGACAACCCAACGTGTCTCTTTGAAAGGCGGATAACCCATTTGAATATAATATGTCACTTGAAGGGAGGTGACAACCCAACTTGAATATAACATGTCACTTTGAACGAAGTGACAACCCAGCGTGTCTCTTTGAAATGCGGACGACCCATTTGAATATAATATGTCACTTTGAACGAGGTGACAACCCAACGTGTTTCTTTGAAAGGCGAACGACCCAACTTGAACTTAACGTGTCACTTAAAGGGATCATGACAACCCAATCTTGAACTTAATATGTCACTTGAAGGGATGTGACGACCCAACGTATCTCTTTGAAAGGCGGACGACCCAATTTGAATATAACATGTCACCTTGAACGAGATGACAATCCAATGTGTCTCTTTGAAAGGCGGATGACCCAACTTGAACTTAATGTGTCACTTGAAGGGAGATGACAACCCAATCTTGAACTTAATATGTCACTTGAAGGGATGTGATGATCCAATGTGTCTCTTTCAAAGGCGGACGACCAAAGTTGAATATAACATGTCACTTTGAACGAGGTGACAACTCAACATGTCTCTTTGAAAGGCGGATGACCCAATTTGAACTTAACATGCCATTTGAAGGGAGATGACAACCCAATCTTGAACTTAAAGTATCACTTGAAGGGATGTGATAACCCAACGTGTCTATTGAAAGGTAGACGACCCAATTTGAATTTAACATGTCACATTGAATGAGGTGACAACCCAACGTGTCTCTTGGAAGGAAGATGACCCAATTTGAAATTAACATGTCATTTGAAGGGAGATGACAACCCAATATGTCTCTTTAAAGACGGATGACCCAATTTGAACTTAACATGTATGGTATACCACAAAATCTGCAATAACAATGTTAGTAACAAATGTAACATAAATGCAACATAAATTATGCAATCATGACCTCATATGAACAATGAACAAGGTGATGAACCAATGCAACATTTTGAACATAATAACCTCCTGAAATGAAAAAAAGAAGTCAATTTGAATGGAATAACAAATTAAAAAGTGTCATTTTTAACGGCATGACAAACCAATTTTAAAAAAACCATCATTTTATTTGAGATAACAAAATAATTAAAAAGATGTCATTTTGAAGGGTATGACTACCCAAATTTGAAAAGGTGTCACTTTGAGTGGTATGACGACCCAAACTTAAAAAATGTCATTTTGAAGGGTATGGCGACCCAAAAAATGTAATTGTAACTATGAAACGATCCACAAAGTTACTTTGGACAAGTACAATAATGAAACAGTCCACAAAGTTGGTTTGGACAAATATCAATAATGAAACGGTCCTCAAAGTTGGTTTGGACAAGTACCAATGATGAAATGCTCCATGAAGTTGGTTTGGACAAGTATGGCGACATAAATTTAAAATTATGTCAGTTTGAAGGGTATGGAGACCCAAAATACAATATTAACAATGAAACTGTCTACAAAGTTATTGGACAAATATTAACAATGAACGGTCCACAAAGTAGATATCAAGATTAAGACACTTAGTAAAAAGATATTATAATAAAATCTTAAAAATAAGTTACTCACCTACCATACTACCACCTACCACACTACCACTTTCATGAATCCCTCAACTACCAGTTTCGCACCGAAAAATGGTATCAGAGCTATGGATAATAAGAAACATGATAAGCAACATACTAGTAGAAAATTAAGAAAAATAAGAAGAAAATTAAACAAATTATATCCGGAATATAAACAACTTAATATCACAAAAACTAATAACGAAAAATTAAATCAATTAATAGATAATATATCTAAAATAGAATATAAATATATTCAATACTTAAAAATACAATGAATAACAAG
>NC_064282.1:40535823-40613111 GCF_019186545.1 Solanum stenotomum
GGGAAATGTTTTAGAGATGGGAATTGAACTAATGGTATATAGGAAATAACATATGCCCTTTGGAAAAATGGTCCAACACTTAGAAAAAAAAAATGAGGCGGGTGAACAATAAAAACGCTCATTGGAAATTGCATTTCCTGCCGGTAGATTTTACGAAAATGGGCATAACTTCTTCGTCCGAACTCCGAATGAGCTGAAACAAAGTGTGTTAGGTAGATAACTCAAAGGGCTTTCCATGGATATGTTATGGGCCACCCAATTATTTGTGTGCTAGGAGATATGACCGTCCAAAGTAGACCCTCGAAAAAGGCATCACTTGAAAATTTCGGATTTTGACACGGTTGCTCTAAAATTTGGGTTAGACCCATTTCCCACTCAATTTTACCCCCTAAACAAGAATATGAAGTCGGATTTTCGAAAAATGAAATGGATTTTTTTTGATATATCTAAACAAGTTTCCGGTAACTTCCGAAACACATTTTTAAGAACCTTTTGGGTCATTTCAGATTTTATCATTACTTAAGCCAGAAGAACGACCTACAACATGAGCACTAAAAGAAGGATTTATTTCGGCAGAATTATTAACCAGGTATTGCAAGCTAATTGGTCACAAATACCCTGACCACATATGTTCAAAATGCAATGGAGAAGATAACGTGATTCCCGATGTCTAGCTGGAATAAGATAAAGACGGAAGTAGATAAGAAGAAGAAGACAAGTCAAAAAGATAAGAAAGAAAAAGTTAATGTGGGTGTCACCCCATTTTTAATTTTTGAACAAAAAACCATATTTTAACTTGGTTAGCGCCAACAACTAGTATTGTACAAAAAATTTCTCATAATTCTTTCTCTTTCAACCGAGATTGACTTTGAGGTAATTACATGGATTCAAATGGTACCTAGAATGTACTTAAGTAAAGATAAGATTTGTTCATCTTGCTACAAACAAAGACTTTGAACTAGACCTAACATCATATTTCAAGTTCCCTTACCACAACAAAAATACTATCTTGCACACATTTAAAGTGTTTGGATTTGAGGACATTTCACAAAATTCACTCACACTTAGAAAAATATTCAATGCATGCAATTGTGATACCATAGGTTTGGCCTTCACGTAAATCTCCACTAATGTGAGAACATTTGAAATGAAATCATGTAGGGCTTGTTATTGGCCTGTAATGTAGGCTTAAGGATGGGCAGAATATTCATTTGGAAAAAAGTAACTTAATCCCTTCTTGAGCATTGCACTGAATTTGTGCTTTCAACATTTGTTACGCTTTTAGTGTTTGACCCTCTTTGTTGTCCCTTCTCTTTTGTAATTTTTGACTTCTTTTCAAGCTTTGATTATCTGAGCTTTTCCCTTCTCATAATCTTTTGAAGTCTCTTATGTTTATTTGGAGTGTTACTTTTCTTTTGTTGAAATATTGTTTGCTTGAAGTTGTGGGAAATTTTTAACTTTTTTTTCTTTGAAGTCAGTTTTGTATATTTTACTTTCAGAGACTTTGTAACATTTGTCTTTGACAAATTTTAACTTTGAATCTTCTTTTGTAACTTGCACGTCTTCAGTGCAATCAAGAAAGTCAGGCCAAAAGAGGGTTAGTGCGTATAAGCACTCAGAAAGGGTATATGCTGAAATGTGGTTGTCTAAAAAAAAATCTTAAGGCTCAAAGTGGGACACACTAAGGATTAATGTCATTTGGTAGGCTTTGAAAGACAAATGGGTCAAAAGGGCTTACAATCATTTTTCAAATCAAACATTATTCAGAATTTTGCCTCAACAACATTCAGGACAAGTTCTAGATCAACAAAGCAACAAAATTGATCAAAACTCACCACACAATGCACATGAAACAATGAATCTAATTTTTTTTCTTATCTTGAATGTATACAAGAGAATATAATCAAGTTCAAAAGTATGAATGAAAGGTACCAAAAGAATCTATAGTTTAACAAGAAGTCAATCTTCTCTATTATACAAATTATTTTAATATGCACAATTGAACTGTTGTCACGGCCCGAGGCTACCCCCTGGACGTAAACACGGGACCTAGGATCACTAGTGACCCCAAGCTAACCCTGAGCTATCATATCTTAAGCATACTAAAATATTTTTGAATAAAATATACTATGCGGAAGCTTAAAACCATAATCAACTGAAAGTGGGGAATACACAATAATGATCTGAATATATAACATACTATGAGTTTAATAACAACTGAAAGATCAAACTAAAAAGTAAAGTTGAATCTGTCTATGTCTGAAATAAGCCTCTAACTGACTTGAGATGCTGGGACATGCGCCCAACGAACTCTAGTAAAAATTGAAACTAAAATGAAAGACTGAATATAAAAGAACATGTCTATCATCCTCGAAGAATAAAGGCTCACCACTGATATTGCTAAATACGGATCGGGAACCGATCTACACGTGATCTATGTGTTGAGGACCTGAACCTACATCACGAAAAGATGTAGCGCAGAGTATGCATCGGTGCTTGAAGGGTACTGAGCATGCAAGATAGGATAAAGTAATAGTCTTGGAATAAGAAATCACCCCAACCGGTGTGTGACTACGAGAACCCTGACACACCACTAGCGAAATATCAGGCATGGCTAAAGTAATAGTCTTGGCATAGCAATCCAAGACCGCTCGGTGAGGGGACAACCAGTCCATGCCCAAGATTAAATCAAAATCCACCATACTAAGCACAATAAGATCCGCCTGGGTATCTTTCCTCCGAATAGTCACCACACAAGATCGACAAACCTGATCCACTACTAAAGAATCCTCTACTAGGGTCGAAACACGCAATGGTACTACTAAGGGCTCAGGACTCACCCCCAAGCAAAGAGCACAATAAGCAGACACATATGAATAAGTAGAACCAAGATCAAATAAGGCTAAAATAGACCGGTGGCATAAGAGAACCGTACTTGTGATCACATCATCCGACGCCTTGACCTTTGCTTTAGCTGGAGTTGCATAGAAATGGCCCTGGGCGCCTCTACCACGCGCATCCACTTTGCCACATGCCCTGCCTCCTTGGGGACCTCCCCAAAAACCTTGACGCTAACCTCTTCCTTTAGCTAGAGGGGCTACTGCTGCTACCGGTCTCGCTGCCTGAGGAGCTGGTAAGGCTGATCTAGATCTAGGGCACTCTCTCGACCAATTCCAAGCTCTGCACACATGAAGCAACCCTGTGATGATCTGACCGCTACTAGAGGCTGGCCACCCCGACCTAATGAACCTGTCTGAAACCCACCTCGGCCCTGACTCGTACCGGCACTATAACCACCATGACGGTGCTAGTCACCCTCTAATAACTGCAATGATGCCTGAAACAGGCGACTAGGCTAACCCGGCTCGAACCTCTAATGAACCCGGTCCTGAGTATCCCTAGGCTTAGGATGGCCCCCACTAAAGCTGTTATCTTACGTAGCCCTCTTGCCACTGACTCTGTGGGCCTCGAGACGGAGCTGGTCAAACGTGCGATCATGGTCCACTACATGTAGACAAGAGCGGCCTGCTGAAACTATAGACTGAGACTCAATAAGAAGATGCAACCTCAACCCTCTAACGAAGCACCTGACTCTCTCCTTCTCTGTGGGAAAAATCATGGTGGCATGACATGATAACTCATGAAATCTAGCCTCATACTCATATACCATTATGGAGCCTTACTCCAACCTCGAGAACTCATCACGGAGATGATCTTTGACACTCCGTGGGATAAATCTAACTAGGAAAGCCTCAGAAAACTCTGCCACGTCACTGGAGGGGACCTAACTAGTCTGGTCTCCATGAAATAGCGTCACCACTACCTGGCCAACACATCTAACTAATAAGTTGTGAAGTCAGATTCCTTCGACTCTACCAACCCCAAAGTCTGCAGTCGCTCCTAGCAAGTAGCAAGGAACTCTTGGGCATCCTCGCCAACTGCCTGATAATGCTCAACTACACTTTCGATTCTAACTGTAGGCGGTCACAATCTAGTATAAACCCAACGAAGAGTTGGGGTGGATCCCACAAAGAGTGATACGGTAAATAATTCAATTACGAAGTGAAATGGTGTTCTAATCGTTTATAGAAATAGACTTTTGCGAAATAATAAAGTAAATGGAAAGGGGTTGACAATTAATGTCAAATGGGGAGATTTGAGTGAACAATTAACTACTATGAACAATTGGGACTAAACAAGTAGAAAGGGATCCTTGGGATTGTGATCAATTGAATGCCAATTTCACTAAATGGGTGATTATTATTTACTAGAAATCGTTAAATCTTAGTGGGTAGGAAAGACTTTAGGTGCAATAGCCATTTCTCAATCAACTATCACGAATCAAGTGAGTTCTCTTGAACCTTGACAAGCAGAACACATATAAACAACCCAATACCTCAATTAATCTACTCTTTCAAGCCAGATTAGTAGGATTGAATTTAGAGTCACTTTCTCAAACTAATTCTAGAATAAACCAATCACTACAATCATCAATCAATAGTTTTAACTCTAAAACCTCTTTCTGAAACAAGCTTAGAATACTAGGCTAGAATTGTATTTGCAACTACAATTATCAATTAAAACTCAACTATCAATTGAACCCACTTCAAATCAACAATAAAATTAGTAAATACTAACACCCATATGCTAATTGAAGCATTCAATCACATAATCACACCCCCAAGAATGGGGGTGTTAGCCACACATAATAAAGAGTAAGAAATAGTTACCAACTATGTTTTCCATCAGCTTGGGTAACAATCCACAAGTCTTCAAAATGCTCAAATTGAATTCAAAATCAAATAAACCCTAAATCTCTACTTAAAAAGTTGAAGAACAATGTTAGGAATCAGAAACCCAGAACTGCACAATGTGGGAACTCTCAAAAACTTCAAAACTCCTTTTTCTCCTTTTGAAAATTGCATTTATATGTTCCCAGAATTTCAGCTTCAAAACCACTCGGCGAAATAAGTCGGGCTTCGTCGACCAGGTCGGTGATGCTCCGAGTGCTCCATTCCATCGCCTTCTTGGCTTGGCTTTTTACCTTCTCTATTCTTTGCCGTTAGGTAATCAAAGTTGTCGTCGCTGATCCGTTTGGCGGCTCACCGAAACACCAATCTTCTTGCCGTGTTGGCCTTGTCCATGGGCTGGCCTGCTGTAACTTTTAGCAGGATGAAGTGCCACTTGGCGAGTCACCGAGTGGCTTTGGCGATTATCAGCCTTGCTTTTCTTCAGTTTTTTTTGCTCTTTTTTTCTCGGTAAAGTCCTTGCCTTGCTCTTATTCCTCCATTGTTGCAAATTAGCATTTTAACATCAGTTTAGAGCATAAAATAGGCATTGAGGACACTAAAACTCTGAATATCAAACCCTAAATGAGTCGAAATTCTCAACTCATCAACACCTCTAACTTAAAGTTTTGCTTGTTCTCAAGTAAAATACAAGATCAATCAGTTCAATAGAGATGTCTACAAATAGTTCTACTCAAGACTCAACATGCATGCAAACAAGGTTCAATCTACCCATGTAATGTTCAATCGTGCACTACAAGTTTCAAACTGTGACTAACCATCATCAAATAGAACTCAAGCTCACAATGCTTGCTTCAAATGCGAATTCAAGGTCAACAAAAGTATTCGAATGCCCCCACATCAAGAATGGTTCCATGCCCACACAAAGATCATCAAAATTTAAGAATTAAGGAATCAACAATCAACTCTCACACTCTCAAAGATAAACACATGCATGATTCTACCCATAGACTTGCCCGTATTTTCCAATCAACATGACATTAAGCTCAATCAAGTTTACTAAATTCTTTCAAGGCTTGTAATGGGGTTGAGAAGGTATGATCATTTTGGCTTAGTGACTTCTACCTATGAAGTATGACTTGTATTTCACTTTTTCTTCTTTTCTTTTACTCTTTTTGATTTTCACAATCCACCCTAAGTTCTTTCAAGCACGATTCAGTGGATACCCCATTTCTTCTATCCATTGCACAAAATTCATTGCAACACTATTTTTCAATCTCTTTTATTCTTTTTCTTTTCTCTTCTCTCTTTTTATATGGAGGGGTTCCATCTTTTTCAACACAATCCATCAAGGGCAAATTTTTACAAAATTCTTCACTTTCTCCTTTTTCACCACACCCCAACTTAGGCTTTTGGCCTAAGTTGGCTATTCAAACGGACCAATGGTTCATGAAGGTTTTACTAATCCTTATTATTTATCTTCCTTACATGTGACAGCAATTTGAGTTTACTTTGCACTCATTCCCAGCATTTTCCAAGTTGAATCCCTCTCGAGTCAGCCCCTGGTCTTTGTTCTAAGATGAAAGCTGATATATGGTGTAAAGGAAGAAAAATACAGGTCTTGAAAAGCTGAAAATAGGCTGATATATTGGCCGTATACACTAAGTATACATTGATATACAGGTTGAGCGAAGCATGATACAAGCCAAAAATTAATACCCGTGTTCAGAAGTTGAAGTGGGTACAGAAAAGGGGCCAAAATATTGCCTATATACAACAATAAGCATTCAAATGTATACAAGGAGTTTCATAAATGAAAATGAGCCAAAGCCCAATTTTCTTTGCACAACAGGTCCAGGAAAGTCAATAGGCTGAAACCCACTATTTGCAGCTGGCCCATTTTCTAGACTTAGGATAAGTTGAGCCCAAAAGCCCAAAATTTGATTTTATTTCATCTTTTCTTTTTATTTGTTTATTTTATTAACTCTAACCTTTATTTGTTTGGTTAATTTAATTAAATCTCCTAAGATGAGACATTTTTTAATTCTGATGATTTATTTCATTTAAGCAAATCTTATTTAATTAGCTTTCTTTATTTGATCACTTTTGACAAAGCTTACTTTCCTTTCAAAATTAATTCAAAATGTTTAAGTTTAATTATTTTCAAATGATTTTTATTCCTTTAAATACTTTTGAAAATTGTCAAAAAATATTTTGATCAAGTCGTAGGATGACCGCGGGTTAGCGGACACATCAAATGCTTTAAAAACCTTCTAGAAGCGTAAATGAGAACCTCTTACCCATTTTCTCTAAATTTGTAAAGATTTAATCTTTTAGAGTCTTTTTAAATTAAGTAGTCTTAATTTCTTTAAAAAATTGAGTGGCAACTCTTTTCTAAGTATTTTTCTCAAATTATTTTATACTTAAAATATTTCAAAAGTGATTTTTCTAAAGATAGTAAAATTACGACATAACATAGCCAATAAACCATTTGTATGATTAGTTTGAGTTTGTAATTTTTTTAAAAAACATTACGTTGCATATTATTGAAATACCATTAGTTGTTGTATTAACATACGGTTGTGTATTATGAAAATGTTTGGTTGGGTTGTTTCGGGGTTAATATCATGCTGTCGGAGGCGTAGTATTATCCTGGTTTGGGTGTTTCTTTTGTGTTTTAAAAGATACCAACTTTTTCACAACTCGATTTCTCGAGTCATGATGGCACCTACCAACCTCCTAGTAGGTAAGCCAAACCCTGTCTCGGAACTTGAGAGTAATGGTACTGAGGGGGTGGGAACTATCCTCAACTACCAGAAGCATAAATAAGCAGAACACATAAGAGGAAGGCGGAAGCGAACCCAAAACTATATATACAAAAGATACCTCCCAAAACCTAGAAGTCACACGTACAGAACTACTGAAAGAGTACAAGTCCCAAAAATGGACCACAAAAACAAGACTGCCTTAAAAAGCAAAAGGAAAGTCAAAATGTAAATACGGAACGGAGACAGGAAATTCTAGAACGCCATGTGTCATCTTAGTCTCAAGAACAGACCGCTGCAGGCTCGACCTTAACGCTGATAGTTGGTGCTCGGAACTGCATCACGAAAACAAATGCAGAGTGCAACATGAGTACCAAGCAACAGGTACCCAGTAGGCATCATGGGCCGAATGAGCAAGAAAGCTAAAAACATGCGGAAGAGATAGAATCAAACACGAATAGAGATCAATAAAAATAAGAGCAGAACAATAAGAGAGCTAGTCTAAGGATATTTAACCTAAACCTAGCTAGGCCCCCCATAAGACCCACTAGGTACACTCACGCACAAATAAACAAGAACTCGAATGGACTCCTATAGGAAACCCAACTCCAAATTGACACAACCAACAACTCTAATCCAGTCAACAAGTATGACTTCCATGTAGGGCCACCTAGCCCGCCAGCAACTCCGGGGCATTACCCAGCCAGGAGAGTGCCGCTCGGGGGTATATTAATCACCTCCTAAAGCCCTAATCCAACTACCCAATAGGCTAACACTCCGAGGGCCTTGCCCAAGCCAGCTAAGTGTGCCATCTAACACTCTTGGGGTGTCCTAGCCATATAGAGTGCGCGGGCCTATCAACTCCGAAGAGGACCTCAAGTAACTTATATCCAACTACACATCTAGCTAATCACCATGGGGCCTTACCTAATGCCAGCTAGATGTGTCAACTATCACTCCCTGGGGCCCTACCCAATGTCAGCCAGAGTGTGCGGGTAAAATCAACTCCATAGAGGATCTCAAATTCCAAGCTATTGTGGATTGACATCCACTACTAACCATATCAAAATGGGTGAATCAACTCCAAACCATCGTGGATCGACATCCACTACCAACTATCTCACACCAAAATCGGCCGTGAAACACCCAAACTAGAAAGATACTATGCCTCCAATAACGCATCGACATCACCGAAATGGAGAGAGAAGCCAGAAGGATCACAAATAATTAAAAGCCTAAAGCTAGGCTTAACTATCAGACCCAAGTCTACTATGCCGGTCTACAAGGACCTAGTCCATCCGAATCGATGTCAGATACATACAAAAGTCAACTAGGTTCATGGGTCTAAGGTGTCACGACCTAGGGGTACACCCTAGACGTAACATGACATACAAGACCCCGAGTGGCCTCATATAACCACATAGCTTTCATGACATAAGATAATAGAATTTAGAGGAGACTTAAAACATTTTCAACAACATCAAGGTCTTTTATAAAATGAAGCAGAAGTCTATTACACTTTGTCTCAAACCATCTAAACCATGAATATCTTTGGGACACAACCCATACAATAGTTCAAAACATAAAATGAAAGACATAAAAGAAATGGTGGCTATATCCTCGAATGCTATGAGGACTCACCAATTTTCAATCCTTTCTTCTACTAAGATCCTAGCCACGGGTAGGAAAGTCGATATCGTCGGACCCTACATTTGGATAAGAAATGTAGGCAATATTATGCGTTAGTACAAACATGTAAAAAATATGATAGCCAACATAAACATCAACATAAACATAAGGGTTAGACAATATAAGTCATAAGCATAATCAATGCATAAAATAAATCATCATAATATATCAATATAGGAGGATCACTTCATGAAGTGACCTCTACTTATCCTTCGTCAAGACTTGGGTCATCCATTTCTAGTCATTCATATCAAGGAAGGCAACTCTTAGCACAATCCTAGCTTATCATTCATCATACAAGAAAATCTCATGTTAAAACATATTTATGATACTTCCTTGAAGTAACCTCAAAGCATACTTAACCGAGACGTGGGTAATCTTCCACTAGTCTCACTCATCATAGTAGGCCACCTTGGGCCATCCTACAAGCTCATCATATATCCTTCTCATCTTTAGCTTATCTTTAATAGACATGAGGAAATCACCTCATTCCCTTCTCATAAAAGCTCATGGGTAGTCGCCTTTTTCTTTACTTAAAGGCTAATGGGTAGTCGCCTCTAGGCCTGCTAATATTGTCACATGTTTTCGCCTCCATGTACATCTTATTGGGATCATAGGTATTCGCCTCCATGCCCAATCATCATATGACACGGGTATTCACCTGCACATCATTTCATTATAAGATGCGGGTATTCGCCTCCACATCTTTCATCATAAGATATGGGTATTCGCATCAAAATCTTTCTATAAGGGATCATGGGTACTTGCATCCATTTCCAATTATTAGGGAATAAGGGTAGTCGCCTCTAACTCTCTTCTAAAGAATATGGGAAATCACCTCATATCCTATTCATCTAGAGGTCATGGTTATTCACCTCTTGCCTTATCAATTTTAGTCTTTAGTCTAGATTCATTTTAGGTGAGAAATCCTTTCAACCTAGAATCTTTCAATGTGAAAAAGCCTTTCACATTCATAACATAAACAATTCATGTGGGAACTATCTCTTCCACAACAATTACATCAATAATCAACAATTCATAACATAAGCTTTACTCTCAAAGCACTATATCTCTTAGTCATTCTATATGCTTCACTCTCAAAGTAATTTATCATCATAATCATCTCATAAGCTTCAATCTCAAAGCAATACTAATCATAAATCATCCTATAAGCTCTACTCTCAACAATCTCTGTCTATATGCTTCACTCTCAAGCAATTCTAATCATACTTCATCATATAGCCTCAATCTCAAATACTACTATTCATGATTCATCATATAAGTTTCAATTCCAATGTATCTCATCAATCCTAGATTGAATACATCTAGACCTATAAATTCTCCTTTTATGGCATAAAACCCATTTACATCAATTTCATCTTTCTAGACATGGGTTAGGCATGGGTACATGCAATTTCATCCTAAAAACATGTAATTTTATCAATTCAATCATAAACAATCATAATCCAATCAATTGGATCAACATTCATCAATACCCACAACATTGGAAGAAACCCTAACTCAAATTGGGGATTTCATCTTCTCAATTGGGGAAATCTTAGGGACTCTATGGATGGAAGGAATCCATGTATGAAAAGAAATCAAACCTTTATTACAAAGCCCACAAATTCTTGAGGATTTGAGACTTGACCTTGATTCTACCTTGAACTCTTTCTTCTTCTTCAAGTTTTAGAGAGAGAAATATTTGAGAGAAGAGCTTTGGGTTTTCTTTTGAGTTTTGGAAATAATGACTTGAATGGTGAGTTTAAAGGGTTTAAATCACTTATATAGGTATCCTAGGCTTAGACAAAATGACCTAGATTTAGTTTGATTAAAACCGGAAAGTCCCATTTTACCCTCAACTTAGCAGTGCACTGCTTACCTTCACGAAGGGCTCCACGAGCCATGGTGCCTTCCACGAGTCGTGGTCCCTCTTGTGGTCACCAACCAGTGGCTAGGCAGCCACTACCCTAACCCCTAAAAACTAAGGCACCTCCACGAGCCTTCCCATGAGCCGTGGTCATCACCACGAGCCGTGAAGTGGCTCATGTGGAGGAGGTCAACTTGGGGAGCTACTGCCTCACCACCACGAGCCGTGAAGGCTATCGTGGGAAGCGGGCAGTGCATAGGCAAACTTGGGAAGCCGTGGCCCTCTCCCTTGGCTCTTGCCCCCTTCCTTGGCTTGTTGCCCTCACACTTAGCCCTAGTTTAATTACTAGATTCCGAGGTGTTACATTATCTCCCCCTTGGGAACATTCATCATCGAATGACGTTTCTAGACACCTTTCGGAAGTAAAAACTCAATACTAGCAACCCATCATGCATGCAAATCATCTAAATGCACACGACCAAAGAGGAACTTCATCTCCAAGCTAAACATACTCAATGCATCACAAGGAAGGTAGGAACTATATTTAGCAACCCAATATGCATGAAATCTTATAACTAATCATGACCAATGAGGAACTACCATCTCCAAGCTAAAAACATGCTCAACACAATCTCATGGAGCTCATATGCAATTCATTCTCAAAAAGCATACATTCAAGGGGGAATCTCTCAACTCCAAGCATCAATTCATCTCATGAAGTCTATAGGCAACTCATACTCAATGCACTACAACATGAGGAAAATCAATCATATAAACTCATTTTCTTTCAAAACACAAGTTTTAATGAACATGCATCACATAGGGAAATCATGGGAACACCTAAACATACATGACTTCGAACAAGGAGCTAACCATGAGGAACTCTCCCTTGATTCTCACTTTCTTAACCTGCCGGTCTAACATCTCAACAGGAGATTCCTCATAGGAAGAACTTTCACCTACTCTCAAACCTTCTAAGGGAACTATGGATATCGGATATCCAACACACTTTTTCAACCTCGAGACATGGAAAACCGGATGCACCGATGCCAACTCATTAGACAAAGATAACTCATAAGCAACCTTGCCAACACGTCTCAAGATCTCTTATGGGCCTACAAAACGGAGACTAAATTTACCTTTCTTACTAATCTCACCGCACCCTTCTTGGGTAATAATTTCAAGTAACCCCAAATCATGAGCATTAGGAACTCACAACGACCTTGCTATCTAAGTACATCATCTCCCCCTTCGAAGGAAGCCTCAACGAACTTTCTAAGTACCACTTTTTATCAATTCAACTAAGGTCGGATCAAGTCATTGCTTAACTTTCACATCTAACACAAAAGACGATCTTGGACCATCTTAAACCATAACACTACCCTTGGTAGGGTCTACTAGCCGAACACATTACCACAAACTCATAATAACCATACCGGGTTCTACAAGCCGTTCTCGGACTATCATCTTCTTTCACCCTCATTTGGTGCTAACCTGACCTAGGGTCAATCTTAGAAAAATAACTAGCCCTTTGTGATTGCTCAACACTTATAAATCTATTTCTCCACCCTTACTAGGTGGTACACACAACCCTTAAAGTCATCTTCTTAGCCTTAAGACAAGAAATAACCCAAACCTTTGGCATAGATTTCCCCCTTCCACTCTCGCATAGGATCATTTGGGAACTAAAAATTGACTACACGGGTTCTACAATCAAAAAAAACTTAATAGGAGTGCAACCAAATGTCACGACCCAGGGGTACCCCCTAGACGTAACACGACGTACTCGACCCCGAAGTGGTCTAATACAAGCCCTTAGCATCATAACATAGATAATAGAAAAGTATGAAAAATTAAAAACATCTTTAAGACCACACAATCGAAAACATTTTCATAAGCAAGCGGAAATCTTTACTAAAACCTTTGTCTCAAACCGTCTATTTAAACTCATGAATAAAAGTCTTTGGGACGCAGCCCATACAGAGTCTAAAAACATAAAGAAATGACATAAAGGGAAACATGGGTTTGTCCTCGAAGCTATGAGGACTCACCAATTCTTCAACTCTTCTTGCACCTTAGAAACCTAGCCTCCAAAGCAACTCAATCTCCAAGACCCTACATTTGATTAGAATGTAGGCAATATGCATTAGTACAAAAAGTACAAAGTATGAAAGCTAGCACAACATGATAAGAGCATCTCAAAATGGTTAGTTAACATAAGACATAGCATAAGAGATAATAACATAGTCATAGCATAATCTCCAACATAAGCATCATACAATGATAAGTCACCTTAAGGCATAATATATGAACATAGGAGATACATCATGTTCATAGCGTAGCCTCTATTTAGAATTTCATATTTACATACCTCAACCTTTGCCCTTCATATTACAAGAGAAAAACTTCACAAGCCACCTCAAAGCATACTTGTGCAAGACAATGATAACATCCCATACTATTATCCAAGCTAAGTACCTCTTTTTAGTCATTCTTGGGCATAGTTCACCTTCATAGTCAAGACATAGATTTTCATGTCATAAGAGCACTTATACTCCTGAGTAACCTCAAGGCACACTTGTGCAATGCATGAAGAGCATCCCTTAATACCACTCACACTAAGCATATCTTGAAGTCATCCTATTCATGCTTACTAATCATAGATGTCATTCTTGACCTACTTCATAAAGACAAGGAATTACTATCTCAAGTCAATCATATCATGGAAGGCAACTATAGCAACAATCCAAGCTAAGCATATATTACATAAGAGAACACTTCAAAAGTAGCTACAAGTCATACTTGTGCCAAGTATGAGTGACATCCCATACTACTACCCACACTAAGTACTTCTTTAGACTACCATGAATGTTCAGTAGTTGGGGTCTAGTCCCTCTATTCTATTTGCCTCTTTTCAGATAAAGTACTTCTCAATTTACGACCAGGCAAGTGATAATCCATGAGTTAACTCTGTTTTTCAATTCAAGGATACCAAGGAATAACCCCCTAATAGGCTAGACCATGCTACATCTTACTAACATAACTAGGTTAAGCTAAGCTAACTACCTTGGAATACACACTAACATGCAAGTCCAAGCTACTCTAGGAAAGGTACAAGTGTCCTATCCTAACTACCATGAAATAGTCCTAAACCAACAATATCATGCTACCCTTACAAGTGTACTAGAGTACAAATGCAAGCAATCCATAGGGGAGTATTATTCTCAACCATAAGCTATCCTTAGGAGAGTATGAGTCCTCAATCCCAAGCTACCATGACTAACCTAACCCAAGCAACTCTTGACATGTATCTTACCATGCATGGTCCAGCTACCCTTAGGAGAGTATGGATCCTCAATCCTAAGCTACCTTTAGGAGAGTATAAGTCCTCTATCCTAAAGCTACCATGAAATGGTCTTGGCCAAACAAAGTCAGGCTACCATGAAGGCATCCTAACAATGCTAGTTCAAGCTACCCATAGGAAAGTGTAAATCCTCAATCCTAGGCTACCATGACTATTACTAACTCATGCTACCATGACATGCATTCTAGAATGCTAAGTCAAGCTATCCCTTAGGAGAGTATAGATCCTCTACCCCAAGCTATCAACTTTGGTCTTATCCTACTAAGACAAGCTATACATGAAGGGAACATATGTCACAACTTCAAACTATTCTAGTCTAACATGGTTTGATTCATTTTTAGGTTATTAAGCAACCCTAGAATCCTTTTATGTGAGAGAACTTGAATCACCTAGCATATTCATGTGTAAGTGTATAAGAAAAAGAAAATACACTATAAGATCACACCATATTGACTTTACCCCTAAAGCCCTAACAATGATGGCTACAAGACCTACTTTCAAGATTAAATTCATTCTATCATGATCCATGTCTAAATTATAAGCTATTCAATCACATTCTTCACTACTAAGTGATTCTAGTCATAATTGATTCATAAAGGTTCAATTCTAACTTTACAAGTCAAGATCCTTCCTATTCAATCAAGTCTAGTTCAATTCATGCTTAGATGATCCTAAATATGATCAATTAGTATTCAAGACATTGATTTAGGAAGATCATCTTAGAATCTTCAACTTTTCCTCTAATGGAATAAACCCATAAAGATCATATTCATCAATTTAGATAAGGGTTGATCATAGAAATCACATGAAATCATCATAGTATCATTAAACAAAGCTAAAGCAATCATAATTGTGTGATATCCACTAGATTGGAATCACACCCAAACCCTACCCACAATGCAAGCACAACCCTAGCTAGAATTGAGTTTTTGATTTCATATGTGGGGAAACTTTGGGGGCTCTATGGGTGCAAGAAACCATAGATGAATAATATTCACATACCTTCAATCAAATCCCTAAACAAAGCTTGAATTAATGGTGAATTCGAGCTAGTTGCTGCCCCTCTTCTTCTTCTTCTGCTTTCGTTCTAGAGAGAGAATATTTGGAGAGTGATTTGAGAGTTCTTAGATGAATGAATTAATGAGTTATTTAGGGGCCTATTAAGCTTAAATAGGAGGTAAATTAACTAACTAACCGAGTACCCTAATCCCCTAATTAATAACTAACTTAATTCCCAAACCCCCAACTTAAAACTAAAATGTCAAAAACTGGTAGCATCCACACCCACCCATCCACGGACCGTGGATGGGTCTACTGGCCGTCCTGTGGTGTCATGGTTTGAACCTGAGGCTTGACTTGGCAGGCCTCAACAAGCCTTGACCTACGCCCATGACCTACGGGGGGTGGTTTGGTCTACTGGCCGTGGATGGCCATCCGTGGTTCATCAAATTTTCCAAATTTAGGGGATTGTTTTGGGGTCCTACACAAGGAGCCCTTGGGTGGTCCTTGGAGAGTCGTACCCGGATGTTTAACCCCTCAAACTTCTAACCTAAGTATGGGAACCATTTCTTTTGATTCTAATGCTCATAGACCACTCCAAAACTTATACGAAAGGCGCTAGTACCCAGTACTTCAACTCACTAATTTACGGGGTGTTACAATATCCCCCACTTGGGAACATTCATCCTCAAATGACACTTTAAACACTTCTGAAAGTCACATATCTTATTTAGCAGCCCATTTGCATGTACTACATCTAATACACATAATCAAGAAAGAAACTTCAATTCCACAACTAGGGCATGCTCATAATCAACTCATGAAGCCTATATGCCAATCTATAAATGCACTACAACATGAGAGAAAGAACAATGCATATAAGCCATTTCTAGCAAAACCTAAGCATTTTCCTGAACGTGCATCACATAAGAAGATCATGGAAACATACAATTCATACATGACTTCACATAAAAGGCAAATCAAGAGGAACCTATCATCTCAAGCTTGAATAGGAGTAGAAGGAAAGGATGAGGACATTGGGACATATCATTGGCACTTGGCCTCCCAAGTAGCACTCTTAACCAAACTCCTTACTAAAGAAACATCCAAACTACTTCATGGAACAACTTCTTTGTTCTTCTACCTCTTAAATTGCTGGTCTAAGACTTCTACCAGTACTTCTACATTAGAGAGGTTCCCACTAATCAACTATAGCTCACAAGCAACCTTACTAACACCACTCAAGATCCTACATGAGCCTAACAAACCGTGACTAAACTTCTTATACTCACTACACCCCTCAAGGTGAGAATTTCAAGCACATCAAGGATACTCAACGACCTTGCTATCTAAGCACATTATCCCACCCTTGGGACCAAACCTATACTAGCTCTTTTAAGCATCAGTTCTTTCATTTCTAAGGTCGAAGCAAGTCATCACTTAGATTTCACATCACCACACAAAATGATTCTGAACCATGGTGAATTACATTTCTACCCTTCTTAGAGGAGTCAATTCACTCAACCCATCTAGGCATTACTTAAACAGCCCATTCAACCAATCTATCAACATACCTCAAATCTCATCATGACTAAGTCGGGTTCGACCAACAACTAAACATAACTTCACAAACACCTTGCTATATAGCCACACTATCTCCCCCTTGAGAGTAAACCCACCCAAATTCTTCTAAACACCTTTCATAACACAAGGGCAACACTGAAGCATCATTCATACTAAAGACAACATCAAAGTCTATCATCTCCAATCTACCAGCCATAATTGGCATCTCAACCAACCTTTCTCCCTCACTCCTTGAAGCATAAACCCTTCTAATACTCATATCCTAAAGAACATTGGATAAGGGATAAGAGTGAGAGCTTATAGATTTCCTAAGCTTCCAATAACCTCTTATTCATAGCGCACTTCACATTTATGAACAAGACTCTACTAGACATTGTTTGAGACAATCCTAGAACCATTCTAAACCTTGTACTCTGATACCAAGTTTGTGACGTCCCAGGGGTACCCCCCTAAACGTAACACGGCGTACTCGACCCCGAAGGTGTCTAATACAAGCCCTTAGCATCATAACATAGGTAATAGAAAAGTATGGAAAATTTAAAACTTCTTTAAGACCATACAATGGAAAACATTTTCATAAGCAAGTGAAAGTCTTTACTAAAACCTTTGTCTCAAACCATCTATTTAAACTCATGAATAAACGTCTTTAGGATGCAGCCCATACAAAGTCTAAAAACATAAAGAAATGACATAAAGGGAAACATGGGTATGTCCTTGAAGCTATGAGGACTCACCAATTCTTCAACTCTTCTTGCACCTTAGAAACCTAGCCTCCAAAACAACTCAATCTCCAAGACCCTACATTTGATTACAATGTAGGAAATATGCATTAGCACAAAATATACCGTGTATGAAAGCTAGCACAACATCATAAGAGCATCTGAAAATGGTTAGTCAACATAAGACATAGTATAAGAGATAATAACATAGTCTCAGCATAATCTCCAACATAAGCATCATATAATGATAAGTCAACATAAGACATAATAAATGAGCATAAGAGATACATCATGTTCATAGCATAGCCACTATTTAGAATTTCATATTTACATACTTTAACCTTTGCCTTTCATATTACAAGAGAACTACTTCACAAGTCACCTCAAAGCATACTTGTGCAAGGCAAGGATAACATACCATACTACCATCCAAGCTAAGTACCTCTTTTTAGTCATTCTTGGGCATAGTTCACCTTCATAGTCAAGACCTAGGTTTTCATGATATAGGAGCACTTATACTCCTAAGTAACCTCAAGGCACACTTGTTCAATGCATGAGAAGCATCCCATAATACCAGTTCAAGGCTATCAAGGAATAACCCCTTAATAGGCTAGACCATGCTATCATCTTACTAACATAACTAGGTTAAGCTAAGCTAACTACCTTTGAATACACACTAACATGCAAGTCCAAGCTACTCTAGGAAAGGTACAAGTGTCCTATCCTATCTACCATGAATAATCCTAAACCAATTATGTCATGCTACCCTTATGATTGTACTAGAGTACATATGCAAATTATCGATAAGGAAGTATGATTCTCAACCGTAAGCTATCCTTAGGAGAGTATGAGTCCTCAATCCCAAGCTACCATGACTAACCTAACTCACGCTACTCTTGACATTTATTTTATAATGCAAGGTCAAGCTACCCTTAGGAGAGTATGGATCCTCAATCCTAAGCTACCTTTATGAGAGTATAAGTCCTCTATCCCAAAGCTACCATTAAATGGTCTTGGCGAAACCAAGTCAAGCTACCATGAAGGCATCCTAACAATACTAATTCAAGCTATCCATTGGAGAGCGTAAATCCTCAATCCTACGCTACCATGACTACTACTAACTCATGCTACCATGATATACATTCTACAATGCTAAGTCAAGCTATCCCTTAGGAGAGTATAGATCCTCCATCCCAAGCTATCAGCCTTGGTCTTATCCTACTAAGCCAAGCTATACATGAAGGGAACATATGTCACAACTTCAAGCTATTCTAGTCTAACATGGTTTGATTCATTTTTAGGTTATTAAGCAACCCTAGAATCCTTCTATGTGAGAGAACTCGAATCACCTAGCATATTCATGTGTAAGTGTATAAGAGAAAGAAAATACACAATAAGATCACACCATATTGACAGTACTCCCAAAGCCCTAACTATGATGGCTACAAGACCTACTTTCAAGCGTAACTTCATTCTATCATGATCAATTTCTAAATTACAAGCTATTCAATCATATTGTTTAACACTAAGTGATTCTAGTCATAATTGATTCATAACGGTTCAATTCTAACTTTACAAGTAAAGATCCTTCCTATTCAATCAAGTTTAGTTCAATTCATGATTAGATGATCCTAAATATGATCAATTAGTATTCAAGACATTGATTTAGGAAGATCATCTTAGAACCTTTAACTTTTCCTCTAACGGCATAAACCCACAAAGATCACATTCATCAATTTAGATTAGGGTTTATCATATAAATCACATGGAATCATCATATTATCATTAAACAAAGCTAAATCAATCATAATTGTGTGATATCCACTATATTGGAATCACACCCAAACCCTACCCACAATGCAAGAACAACCCTAGATAGAATTGGGTTTTTGATTTCACAAGTGGGGAAACTTTGGGGAGTCTATGGGTGGAAGAACCCATAGATGAATAAGCTTCACATACCTTTAATCAAAGCCCTAAACAAAGCTTGAATCTATGGTGCATTCGACCTAGTTGCTGCCCCTCTTCTTCTTCTTTTTCTTCTTCTTTCGTTCTATAGAGAGAATATTTGGAGAGTGATTTGTGAGTTCTAAGATGAATGGATTTATGAGTTAAATTAGGGGCCTATTAAACTTATATACGAGGTAAATTAACTAACTAACCGACCTCCCTAATCCCTTAATTTATAACTAACTTAATTCTTAAACCCCCAACTTAAAACTAAAATGTCAAAAATTGGCAGCATCCACGCCCACCCATCCACGGACCGTGGATGGGTCTACTGGCCGTCCTGTGGTCTCGTGGTTTGAACCTGAGGCTTGTCTTAGCAGACCTCAACAGGCCTTGACCTACGCCCATGACCTACGGGGGGTGGTTTGGTCTACTGGCCGTGGATGGCCATCCGTGGTTCATCAAATTTTCCAAATTTAGGGGATTGTTTTGGGGTCCTACACAAGGAGCCCTTGGGTGGTCCTTGGAGAGTCGTACCCGGATGTTTAACCCCTCAAACTTCTAACCTAAGTATGGGAACCATTTCTTTTGATTCTAATGCTCATAGACCACTCCAAAACTTATACGAAAGGCGCTAGTACCCAGTACTTCAACTCACTAATTTACGGGGTGTTACAATATCCCCCACTTGGGAACATTCATCCTCAAATGACACTTTAAACACTTCTGAAAGTCACATATCTTATTTAGCAGCCCATTTGCATGTACTACATCTAATACACATAATCAAGAAAGAAACTTCAATTCCACAACTAGGGCATGCTCATAATCAACTCATGAAGCCTATATGCCAATCTATAAATGCACTACAACATGAGAGAAAGAACAATGCATATAAGCCATTTCTAGCAAAACCTAAGCATTTTCCTGAACATGCATCACATAAGAAGATCATGGAAACATACAATTCATACATGACTTCACATAAAAGGCAAATCAAGAGGAACCTATCATCTCAAGCTTGAATAGGAGTAGAAGGAAAGGATGAGGACATTGGGACATATCATTGGCACTTGGCCTCCAAAGTAGCACTCTTAAACAAACTCCTTACTAAATAAAACTCCAAACTACTTCATGGAACAACTTGTTTGTTCTTCTATTTCTTAAATTACTGGTCTAAGGCTTCTACCGGTACTTCTACATTAGAGAGGTTCCCACTAATCAACTATAGCTCAGAAGCAACCTTACTAACACCACTCAAGATCCCACATGAGCGTAGTAAATCGGGACTAAACTTCTTATACTCACTACACCCCTCAAGGTGAGAATTTCAAGCACATCAGGGATACTAACGACCTTGCTATCTAAGCACATTATCCCACCCTTGGGAGCAAGCCTATACTAGCTCTTTTAAGCATTAGTTCTTTGATTTGTAAGGTCGGAGCAAGTCATCACTTAGATTTCACATCACCACACAAAATGATTCTAAGCCATGGTGAATTACACTTCTACCCTTCTTACAGGAGTCCATTCACTCAACCCATCTAAGCATTACTTAAACACACCATTCCACCAATCTATCAACATACCTCAAAACTCATCATGACTAAGTCGGGTTCTACCAACAACTAAACATAACTTCACAATCATCTTGCTAGATAGCCTCACTATCTCCCCCTTTGGAGTAAGCCTACACAAATTCTTCTAAACACCTTTAATAACATAAGGGCAACAATGAAGCATCATTCATACTAAAGACAACACCAAAGTCTATCATCTCCAATCTATCAAGTCACATTGCCATAATTGGCATCTCAACAAACCTTTCTCCCTCACTCCTTGAAACATAAACCCTTCAAAGGAATAAGAGAGACAGCTTATAGATCTATGGCACGACTTCGAGAATGAAGAAGTGAGATTTCCTAAGCATCCAATAACCTCTTATTCATAAAAGTGGCGCGCTTCAGATTTATGAACAATACTCAACTAGACGTGGTTTGAGACAATCCTAGAACCATTCTAAACCTTGTACTCTGATACCAAGTTCATCACGACCCAAGGGTACCCCCTAGACGTAACACGGCGTACTTGACCCCGAAGGGGTCTAATACAAGCCCTTAGAATCATAACATAGGTAATAGAAAATTATGGAAAATTTAAAACTTCTTTAAGACCATACAATCGAAAACATTTTCATAAGCCCTTTGTCTCAAACCATCTATTTAAACTCATGAATAAAAGTCTTTGGGACGCAGCTCATACAAAGTCTAAAAACATAAAGAAATGACATAAAGGGAAACATTGGTTTGCCCTCGAAGCTTTGAGGACTCACCAATTCTTCAACTCTTCTTGCACCTTAGAAACCTAGCCTCCAAAACAACTCAATCTCCAAGACCCTACATTTGATTACAATGTAGGCAATATGCATTAGCACAAAATGTACCAAGTATGAAAGATAGCACAACATCATAAGAGCATCTCAAAATGGTTAGTCAACATAAGACATATCATAAGAGATAATAACATAGTCATAGCATAATCTCCAACATAAGCATCATACAATGATAAGTCAACATAAGACATAATAAATGAGCATATGAGATATATCATGTTCATAGCATAGCCTCTATTTAGACTTTCATATTTACATACTTTAACCTTTGCCCTTCAAATTGCAAGAGAACTACTTCACAAGTCACCTCAAAGCATACTTGTGCAAGGCAATGATAGCATTCCATACTACCATCCAAGCTAAGTACCTCTTTTTAGTCATTCTTGGGCATACGAAATGACCCAAAAGGTTCTTAAAAATGTGCTTCGCAAGTTACCGGAAACTTGTTTAGCTATATAAAAAAAAATCCGTTTCGTTTTTCGAAAATCCGATTTCATATTCTTGTTTAGGGGGTCAAATTGAATGGGAAATGGGTCTAACCCAAATTTTAGAGAAACCGTATCAAAATCCGAAATTTCGAAGTGAAGCCTTTTTCGAGGGTCTACTTTGGACGGTCATATCTCCTAGCACACAAATATTTGGGTGGCCCATAACATATCCATGGAAATCCCTTTGAGTTAGCTACCTAACACACTTCGTTTCACCTCATTCGGAGTTCGAACGAAGAAGTTATGCCCATTTTCGTAAAATCTGTCCGGCAGGAAATGCAATTTCCAGTGATCGTTTTTACTATTCACCCGCCTCATTTTTTTTTCTAAGTGTTGGACCATTTTTCCAAAGGGCATATGTTATTTCCTATATACCATTAGTTCAATTCCCATCTCTAAAACATTTCCCAAAACACCTCTCCCATACTTAGACACATTTTCTCTCAAGTTCTCTCAAGAACCCTAATCCAAAACCTTCCTCAAGATTGAAGAGACTCTTGCTCCAAGTTCCAAGCTTCCATTGAAGACACTCTCAAGACCTTCATAAGAACTCAAGGTATGTGGTGTTGAACTCATGGGTCCTTCCACCCATAGTGCCTAGACTCTATTCTACTCACTAATTCATGGTTTAAGTTAAGATTCATAAATTAGTCTTGTTCTTTGTAATAATTTCCTGCACATTGAATTTTAAACATGAAAAGTGATTGTTTTGAGCATGTTGTGACTCTAGAACTTGAATCTAAATTTGGAATGGATGTGGAGATTTTCATGTGGTATTGTGGGTGTTAAAAGGTGTTGTTGTAGGTTGTTCACTGGTTTGGCTGCATAATTACTACCCTATTTTCCATGCTCTTTGATTCCATTACATGCCTTCAAGGTGTTTGACAAAATGTCCAACTATGGAGAATTGATGAATCGATGCTTTAAAGCTTGAGTTATGAGATGTATGGCAATCCAGAGATGTGTTGATGACAAACTAAGCTTGTGTATATGTTCATTCCATACGTGAGATTGCATTAGAGCCTAATGGGAATTTCCTATATAAAGTGTTGCATGACCATGCCCGGTCCGGGGGAAAAGAACCGGACAACCATGTGAGAGGTTTATATCTCACCACCTAGGATGCTTGGGGTGTGACCAACATCAACCATGTGAGAGGTTTATATCTCACCACCTAGGATGCTTGGGGTGTGACCAACATCAACCATGTGAGGGGTTTATACCTTGCCACCAGGGTGTCCGGGTGTGAACGGCATCCCCCATCCTAAGTTGGGGTTATAGATTGGTTGGATCATGCATACACATATGATATCTACTATTAGTATAGATTTACTTAAACATGTTTTGACTTCACTTTGATCATGCATCCTCATATTGTTATTCATAATGCCTATGAAACTATTTCTTGTATTTCGATTGTGTCCTTGTCTATTGTTGTGTTGCACCCCGCATACTTAGTACATTCCAAGTACTAACGCATATTTTGCCTACATGATGTCACCATGTAGGGACCGGAGCTACTCTTGATCCTTCTCTCCATTCACGTGGCTAGTACGGTGCTTATCCGAGTTTGTTGGTGAGTCCTCAATGATTCGAGGGCTATGTTATGTTTCCTACTCCTATGTTTTGAGACTTTAGCTTGCAATTGTATTTTGACTATGAGGGGAGCCGGTAGTATGTCATGGCCCCCGTCCTATCTATGTATGTAGAGGTGTGCGTTGGACAAGTATTTTGTAAATGAGCTTGACTCTTGTTCTATGATGTCATTTTGAAATGGTTTGCCCTTAGTCCCTATTTCCCGTTAATTAATGTTGATTGTACTTCCGCGACCGATGAAGTGTGATGACAAGTTTGAGAGGCTTGTTTGGGGTTCCTTCGGGTTCCTCATTCGCCATGTCACGTCTAGGCCCTAGGCTTGGGTCGTGACAAGCTTGGTATCAGAGCACTAGGTTGTTAAATCCTCGGAGTCCAACACACCGCGTTGAGTAGAGTCCTAATCATGGTTGTGAAGCGCGCCACGACTATGAATGGGAGGCTACAAAACGTTTTAGGAAAGGTTTCCCTTCTTCATGTTCTATGTCGTGCTTAGAGTGCGATAAGGTGATTCCTCCCTAACGCTTGTTCTTTGGATTGCTAGATCATCATGCCAAACATGAGGGGAAGACGGGCCCGATCACCGGAAGAGCCACCCACCAATGGTGAGCTCCGTGATGCACTCACCATGCTTGCACAAGTGGTAGCTAACCAAGTGCAACAAGGAGCCCAAGCTCCTCGAACTACCACCCCGGGGGAAAGGGTGAGAGATTTCATGAGGATGAACCCTCCGGTCTTCCATGGTTCAAAGGTGGATGAGGACCCGCAAGAGTTCATCGATGAGGTATGCAAAATCTTGACCATTATGGATGTTGGTGCTTGTGAGAAGGCGGAATTGGCGGCCTACCAACTCAAGGGGGTTGCTCAAATTTGGTTTGATCAATGGAAGGGTGAGAAAGGTAATGGCTATGTGGTGTTGTGGGAGGAGTTTAAACTTGCTTTCCTTAATAGGTTCTTCCCTCTTGAGCTTAGGGAGGCAAAGTTGGTGGAGTTCATGAACTTGAAGCAAGGAGCTATGAGTGTGAGGGAGTATGCCCTCAAATTTGTCCAACTCTCCAAGTATGCACCTCACTTGGTGGCCGACTCTAGGTCGAGGATGAACAAATTTGTGATGGGTGTATCCGACTTGGTTAGTGAGGAGTGTCGGTCCGCTATGCTCATTGGAGATATGGATTTGTCTCGGTTGATGACTTATGCCGAGCAAATGGAGGAGGAGAAATTGAGGAAGAGAAGGGGGCACGAGGCCAAGAGGGCCCGATTGGAGAATAGGTTCCCTAAGGGTGCTAGATTTCATCAAGGCCGAGGAAACCCTCATGTCAACCGGGGATTTGCTATCAATGTTCCTAGACCTCAAGGGGGAGGTGAAGTGGGTTCTATGGATGTATGCCCTAAGTGTGGGAGGAAGCATGGTGGTCCTTGCATGAAGGGTTCGGGTGCTTGCTTTGAATGTGGAGAAGTGGGTCATAAGAGGTTTGAATGTCCCAAGATCCGCAACAAGGTCCGAAGTGCTAACACTACTCCTTTGGGTAGAGGTGCTTCTCAAAGTGGTGCCCCAAGGGACAATCGATTTTATGCTTTGCATGGTAGACAAGGTGTTAATGAGACTCCGGATGTGGTGACCGGTATGTTGCAAATCTTTGATCTTGATGTTTATACTTTGATTGATCCGGGTGCCACCCTTTCCTTTGTTACCCCCTTAGTTGCTAGAAAATTTCATGTCGAGTCGGAATTGTTGCATGAGTCATATGAAGTATCCACTCCCATTGGTGTCTCTATTGTTGCTAGAAAAGTGTATAGAAATTGTCCGGTTTGCATATTAAATAAGTTGTTGCCTTGTGATCTTGTTGAGTTGAACATGGTGGATTTTGATGTTATTCTTGGGATGGATTGGTTGCATGCATATTATGCTTCTATTGATTGTAGGACTCGTAAAGTCAAGTTCCGATTTCCTAATGAACCCGTCCTTGAGTGGGAGAGCCGGGATGTTGTGGTGAAGGGGAAATTCATTTCTTGCATTAAAGCCCATAGGTTGATTTCCAAAGGGTGCTTGTACCATATTGTGAGAGTCAATGATGTGGAGTCTAAAGTCCCTCCTATTGAGTCTATTCCGGTTGTTAATGAGTTTCTAGATGTCTTCCCAGAAGACCTTCCCGGTGTCCCTCCCGAAAGGGAGATAGATCTTGGTATAGACCTCCTTCCCGATACTCAACCTATTTCTATCCCCCCTTACCGTATGGCCCCGGCGGAGTTGAAAGAGTTGAAAGAGCAATTAAAAGATTTGTTAGAGAAGGGGTTTATTAGACCTAGTCATTCTCCCTGGGGTGCTCCGGTTTTGTTTGTGAAGAAGAAAGATGGGTCTCTTAGAATGTGTATTGATTATCGACAACTTAATAGGGTCACCGTCAAGAATAGGTATCCTCTTCCAAGGATTGACGATTTATTTGACCAATTGCATGGGGCTAGTCACTTCTCTAAGATTGATCTTCGGTCAGGGTATCATCAAGTGAAGGTGAGGGAGTGTGATATTCTCAAGACGGCCTTTCGTACTAGGTATGGGCACTATGAGTTTGTGGTGATGTCTTTCGGGTTGACTAATGCTCCGGCTCTCTTTATGGATTTGATGAATAGGGTTTTCAAACCCTACCTTGATTCTTTTGTGGTGGTGTTTATAGATGACATCTTGATCTATTCTCGGGGTGAGGAAGAGCACAAGGGTCACTTGAGGGTTGTACTCCAAAGATTGAGGGAAGAGAAGTTGTACGCTAAATATGAAAAGTGTGAGTTTTGGTTGAAGGAAGTTGCTTTCCTAGGCCATGTGGTGTCGGGGGATGGTATTAAGGTGGATCCTAAGAAGACCGATGTTATTAGGAATTGGCCTAGACCTTTGACCCCGTCGGATATAAGGAGTTTCTTGGGTTTAGCGGGTTATTATAGGAGATTTGTGGAAGGGTTTTCTTCTCTTGCTTCTCCTATGACTAAGTTGACTCAAAAGAAGGCTAAATTTGTGTGGTCGGATGAGTGTGAGGAAAGCTTCCAAACTTTGAAAGAAAGGCTTGTGTCCGCTCCTATTTTGTCACTTCCGGATGGGTTAGAAGGTTTTGTTGTTTATTGTGATGCTTCCCGTATTGGTTTGGGTTGTGTGTTGATGCAAAGTGGTAAGGTTATAGCCTATGCTTCTAGGCAACTTAAGGTTCATGAAAAAAATTACCCAACCCATGATCTTGAATTGGCCGCCGTGGTTTTTGCTTTAAAGATTTGGCGTCATTATTTGTATGGGGTGCATGTTGATATCTTCACCGACCATAAGAATCTCCAATATGTGTTCACGCAAAAAGATCTTAACTTGAGACAAAGGAGGTGGTTAGAATTCCTTAAGGATTATGATATGAGTGTTCACTATCATCCGGGGAAAGCTAATGTGGTGGCGGATGCATTGAGTAGAGTGTCCATGGGTAGCTTGGCTCATGTGGAGGAAGGTAGTAAAGAGTTGGCTAAGGAGGTCCATCGGTTGGCCAAATTGGGAGTTAGGTTAGAAGGGGTGGATAGTGGAGGAGTAGTTGTTGTTGATGGTTCAAGGTCTTCCTTGGTTGATGAGGTGATAGTCAAGCAAGATCTTGATCCTTCTTTGGTAGAATTAAAGGCTTCGGTGAGTAGTGGTAAGGTGGAGGTTTTCTCCCAAGGGGGAGATGGTGCCCTTAGGTACCAAGGTAGATTATGTGTTCCTTGTGTGGATGGTGTGAGGGAAAGAATCCTTGATGAGGCTCATAATTCTTTTTATTCTATTCATCCGGGGTCAACAAAGATGTATAGAGACTTGAGGGATGTGTATTGGTGGGGCGGTATGAAGAAGGACATTGCAAAATTTGTTTCGGGTTGCCATAGTTGTCAACAAGTCAAGGCCGAACATCAAAGGCCGGGTGGCCTAACTCAAGACATTGAGATACCTACTTGGAAGTGGGAAGAAATCAACATGGATTTTGTAGTGGGCTTACCCAAGGCTAGAAGAGGCTTTGATTCGGTTTGGGTGGTGGTTGATCGGATGACAAAGTCGGCTCATTTCCTACCGGTTAAAACTACTTACGGGGCTGAAGAGTATGCCAAGTTGTACATTCATGAATTGGTAAGGTTGCATGGGATTCCTTTGTCTATCATCTCGGATCGTGGTGCCCAATTCACTTCTCACTTTTGGAAGTCATTCCAAAGGGGTCTTGGTACAAAGGTAAAGCTTAGCACGGCCTTCCACCCTCAAACGGATGGCCAAGCCGAAAGAACAATTCAAACCTTGGAGGATATGCTTAGAGCTTGTGTATTGGAGTTGAAAGGTAGTTGGGATGATCATCTTCCTTTGATTGAATTTGCATACAACAATAGTTATCATTCTAGTATCGGTATGGCTCCTTTTGAGGCACTTTATGGTAGACGGTGTAGGTCACCGGTTGGGTGGTTTGAAGTTGGAGAGGTGGCCTTGTTGGGTCCGGATCTGGTCATGGATGCTCTTGAGAAGGTAAGGATGATTAGGGAGAGGTTGAAAACAGCCCAAAGTCGTCAAAAGTCTTATGCCGATGTGAGGAGACGGGATCTTGAATTCAAAGTGGGTGATTGGGTTTATTTGAAAGTTTCTCCAATGAAAGGTGTGGTTCGTTTTGGTAAGAAGGGGAAATTAAGTCCTAGGTATGTCGGTCCTTATGAGATAATAAGAAGGGTTGGTAAAGTAGCCTATGAGTTGGGGTTGCCCAAGGAGATGGAATTAGTTCATCCGGTATTCCATGTATCGATGTTGAGGAAATGTGTTGGTGATCCTAACGCTATTGTACCTCTTGAGGTTGTGGGTGTTGTAGAAGATAATTTGACGTATGAAGAAGTCCCGGTTCAGATCTTAGATAGACAAGTTAAAAGGTTGAGGAACAAAGAAGTGGCGTCCGTTAAGGTGCTTTGGAGAAATCAACAAGTGGAGAGTGCTACTTGGGAGGCCGAAGCGGACATGCAAAGACGTTATCCTTATCTATTCAACTCCACTCAAGCCTAAGGTATTAAATCAAGTCCTTTGTACTCCATTGAGTCTTACATTTCAGCCCCTGAATCATTAATGTGCATATATGTTTAAATTGATGAGTTATGGATGCTTTACACTAAGTTTTGAAATCTTGAAGTGATGTTTAAATAAAATTTTTGCATTCATGTTGGGGCTGATATGTTCTTACTAAGTCTTGCCTTGTACGTCTCTTCCACATTCGGGGACGAATGTTCCCAAGGGGGAGATATTGAAATGACCCAAAAGGTTCTTAAAAATGTGCTTCGGAAGTTACCGGAAACTTGTTTAGCTATATCAAAAAAAATCCGTTTCGTTTTTCGAAAATCCGACTTCATATTCTTGTTTAGGGGGTCAAATTGAGTGGGAAATGGGTCTAACCCAAATTTTAGAGCAACCGTATCAAAATCCGAAATTTCCAAGTGAAGCCTTTTTCGAGGGTCTACTTTGGAGGGTCATATCTCCTAGCACACAAATAATTGGGTGGCCCATAACATATCCATGGAAAGCCCTTTGAGTTAGCTACCTAACGCACTTCGTTTCACCTCATTCGGAGTTCGGACGAAGAAGTTATGCCCATTTTCGTAAAATCTGTCCGGCAGGAAATGCAATTTCCAGTGAGCGTTTTTACTGTTCACCCGCCTCATTTTTTTTTCTAAGTGTTGGACCATTTTTCCAAAGGGCATATGTTATTTCCTATATACCATTAGTTCAATTCCCATCTCTAAAACATTTCCCAAAACACCTCTCCCATACTTAGACACATTTTCTCTCAAGTTCTCTCAAGAACCCTAATCCAAAACCTTCCTCAAGATTGAAGAGACTCTTGCTCCAAGTTCCAAGCTTCCATTGAAGACACTCTCAAGACCTTCATAAGAACTCAAGGTATGTGGTGTTGAACTCATGGGTCCTTCCACCCATAGTGCCTAGACTCTATTCTACTCACTAATTCATGGTTTAAGTTAAGATTCATAAATTAGTCTTGTTCTTTGTAATAATTTCCTGCACATTGAATTTTAAACATGAAAAGTGATTGTTTTGAGCATGTTGTGACTCTAGAACTTGAATCTAAATTTGGAATGGATGTGGAGATTTTCATGTGGTATTGTGGGTGTTAAAAGGTGTTGTTGTAGGTTGTTCACTGGTTTGGCTGCATAATTACTACCCTATTTTCCATGCTCTTTGATTCCATTACATGCCTTCAAGGTGTTTGACAAAATGTCCAACTATGGAGAATTGATGAATCGATGCTTTAAAGCTTGAGTTATGAGATGTATGGCAATCCAGAGATGTGTTGATGACAAACTAAGCTTGTGTATATGTTCATTCCATACGTGAGATTGCATTAGAGCCTAATGGGAATTTCCTATATAAAGTGTTGCATGACCATGCCCGGTCCGGGGGAAAAGAACCGGACAACCATGTGAGAGGTTTATATCTCACCACCTAGGATGCTTGGGGTGTGACCAACATCAACCATGTGAGAGGTTTATATCTCACCACCTAGGATGCTTGGGGTGTGACCAACATCAACCATGTGAGGGGTTTATACCTTGCCACCAGGGTGTCCGGGTGTGAACGGCATCCCCCATCCTAAGTTGGGGTTATAGATTGGTTGGATCATGCATACACATATGATATCTACTATTAGTATAGATTTACTTAAACATGTTTTGACTTCACTTTGATCATGCATCCTCATATTGTTATTCATAATGCCTATGAAACTATTTCTTGTATTTCGATTGTGTCCTTGTCTATTGTTGTGTTGCACCCCGCATACTTAGTACATTCCAAGTACTAACGCATATTTTGCCTACATGATGTCACCATGTAGGGACCGGAGCTACTCTTGAATCTCCTAGCATATTCATGTCTAAGTATATAAGAGAAAGAGAATATAGAATAAGATCACATCATATTGACTTTACCCTCAAAGCCCTAACAATGATTGATACAAGCCCTACTTTTAATCTTAACTTCATTCTATCATGATACATGTCTAAATTACAAGCTATTCAATCGCATTCTTTACTACTAAGTGATTCTAGTCATAATTGATTCATAAAGGTTCAATTCCAACTTTACAAGTCAAGATCCTTCCTATTAAATCAAGTATAGTTCAATTCATGATTAGATGATCCTAACTATGATCATTTAGTATTCAAGACATGATTTAGGAAGATCATCTTAGAACATTTAACTTTGCCTCTAATGGCATAAACCCACAAAGATCACATTCATCAATTTAGATTAGGGTTTATCATAGAAATCACATGAAATCATCATATTATCATTAAAAAAAAATCTAAATCAATCATAATTGGGTGATATCCAATAGATTGGAATCACACCCAAACCCTATCCATAATGCAACCACATCCCTAGCTAGAATTGGGTTTTTGATTTCACAAGTGGGGAAACTATTGGGGGGTCTATGGGTGGAAGAACCCATAGATGAATAAGCTTCACATACCTTCAATCAAAGAGCTAAACAAAGCTTGAATCAATGGTGAATTCGACCTAGTTGCTACCCCTCTTCTTCTTCTTCTTCTTTCTTTCTTTCTACAGAGAGAATATTTGGAGAGTGATTCGAGCGTTCTAAGATGAATGAATTAATGAGTTAGTTTAGGTGTCTATTAAGCTTATATAGGAGGTAAATTAACTAACTAACCGACCTCCCTAATCCCCTAATTAATAACTAACTTAATTCCCAAACCCCCTACTTAAAACTAAAATGTCAAAAACTGGCAGCATCCACGCCCACCCATCCACGGACCGTGGATGGGTCTACTGGCCGTCCTGTGGTATTGTGGTTTGCAATTGAGGCTTGTCTTGGCAGGCCTCAACAGGCCTTGACCTACACCCATGACCTAAGGGGCGTGGTTTGGTCTACTGGCCGTGGATGGCCATTCGTTGTTCATCAAATTTTCCAGATTTATGCGACTATTTTGGGGTCCTCCTCCAGGACCCCTTGGGTGGTCCTTGGGGAGTCGTGTCCGGACGTTTAACCCGTAAAACCCCTATTCTAAGTACGAGAATCATTCTTTTAATTTTAATGCTCATACGCCACTCCAAAACTCCTACAAAATGCTCTAGAATCCACTAGTTCAACTCACTAATTTATGGGGTATTACACCAAACCATCACAAGTATGACATCAAAATCTAGTAAAGCATTAACATCGGGAGCACACTCTTGTTCATTTCTAGTCCGGAGTGCATAGAATTGGTTTTGCTTAGGAGCACTAGCTCCCGAACCACTAGGACCGAATGAAGAATTAGGTTGAGACCTACGACAACTATCTCCCTCGTTCTTAGCAACCGAAGGACAATGCCTTATCTTGTGATCTGTCTTACCACAACCAAAACAAACATTGGAACCTGCTAGACATTCACCCGCATGTCTTGTAGCAGCGGTAACCAAGTGGACCAACCTCCTTCAAAAATGATGATTCTTAGGGATAACATCCTAAATTTCAGGAAATTGGAGGGTGAGTCAATCCATGAGTTGTGCCTGAGATTTAAGACAATATTGCTGTAATGCCCAACTCATGGAATCCCAGATAATATGTTTCTGGACTGCTTCAATAGAGGTCTTGGTCCTGAGAACAGAGGAGTGGCTGACCAACTTTCTCCGGGTGGTCTAACATGACAACCCTATGCAATAGCAACCAAACTCCTTGATCACATGACTAAGACCAACATGGAGACATAGAAGGAGCAGGATTTGGCCAAAATGCTCACTCAACTGAATCTCTTGGCCAAAAATATTATGGAATTTTAAGCATGGTACAAAATAAAGATATATACATTCCCCCTCATGAGCATAAAAAGTCCAAGGATTGCGAGGGTGGACAAGTAGAAGAGATACTCTCATTCATTCTCCACAAAGTCGAAGAACACGATAGAGTGTTGAAAGAGATAAAAGAGAATGTCCCAATGTTGAATGAGTCATATTGATTCAGCCACTAGATGCCTAAATGAGTCATATGTTGTCTCATTTCTACCCCAGACAAAGAGGGGGACTGCCTAGTGACACTATGGCAACCCCAGGAATGAAGTTTGAGTAGGGATTTGCGTCATGCCACGACGTTAACTAAGCCACTTCTTGGGAGGCAACCCAAGTTTTATTGTTTTCTTTTTGTTTTTGGAATAATCGTGTGTTGATTGTGCAGGTGAAAGTGTGGAATGTGTTGGAAAGTGCAGGTTGGCGAGCAAAATGTCCAGTTAGAGACTCATCGAAGAGGTCGGCGAGCCCGACTTAGACAGCCATTGGGTTCATGAAATTATCAGGTTGGAGTCTGTAAAACTCGACGAGCCCATGGACAAGTCAGCGACTCGCCAAACAGGTTGATGAGCCCGACTTTGTCCACCATTTGAACCCCCACATTAACTGGAGGTCCTATAAAACTTGGTGAGGTAAGTAATCACTCGGCGTGTCGCCGAGTGGTTCGGCGAGGTCAACTAACATTGACGAAAAGGCACGAACTGGACGGTTTTTAAAATGCGAAAGGTTTAAAATTTCACTCTTTCACATTCCCTCACTTTTAACTTCACACAATCACACCCGCAATCTATATTTCCCATATTTTTGCATTTTCTTGCTTTTTGGTCGTTATTCTCTTGTTCGGAGTTGGATACTTTGCCGCCTAGTTTTACAAGTTCTTATATTTGACATTAAAGGTTGGTTTTCTGAACCCCAAACTCATAAATAACAATTGAAATCAAATGCTTTGTTATAAATTGTGTTGTTGTGTGCTGGGCCTCTCTGAAATCGTAAATGTGTGCTTGTGTGCCTATTTTAGTTTTTATATCGTGCCTAAATAACCTAAATTGTTGATTTCCCGAATTGTATGCCTTAAAATTGATTATAAATTGTTGGGTTGTGCTTAATTGGTATTGATTCTAGTCGGGTGAAGTCTGAGTAATCCAAATTGTGCTAAATGATGTTCTTTGCCCAATAATGGAGCGTTTGACGACATTCTTAAGGGCTAAAGTCATCAAATGGACATTTTTTGCCAAATTGGGGGAAGTTTGAGTACCCCGGTGGCATGGGTGAAATGGGTCAGGATTAAATTGAAAGTGTGGATGGTTTGATTTTGTTTTCGGGGGCAGCGGGGTTGATTTTGGAAGTTGGGGTTGAAAATAGGCAGTTTGGCGAGTTTGGTCAAGCTCACCGAACCACTCGACGGTTCACCGAAACCCGCTTTGATTGCCTTTAATTTCAGGCTTTTGTTGAGTTAGGTTCTGTAACTTTCACCGAGAAGCCTAAACTTGCCAAAAGTCTCTTTGATCACCCTTTCTGCGCCCCTAACTCTTAAAACACACTGTAACTTTCGGCAGGCTAGTCTGTGCTCGCCGAATGAGGTCGGTGATTTACTAAAAGGCCCTTCTCATCGCCACCTTGTCACTTTTCTGGGAATTTTTTGAGCCAATCCTTTTGGTGAGCCTGATGTGGCTCGCCAAAGTGATTCATTGACTCACCGATCGGTTCGGCGAGTCTGTCTGCAATATATGTTTTGAACATTTCTTGAACTGTTTCTAACATTCTATGATGTTTTTCCAAATATGGCTAGAACAAACTTGGACATGCCGCCCTGCAAAAGAGCACGAGGCATAGTTATAAATGAGGGGGTAGCTACCCCTTCTAAAAAGGGAAAGAAGGCACCTCCCAAGGGAGGCAAAGGCAAGGTTAAGTCTCCCGTATATGAGGTTTCGGAGCACAACTCTGGCAGCGAAGGAGAGTCCTTTGACTCCCAGGCTATATTCTCTGAGCCTGATGATGACCAGCCCCGACGAGCTGAAATTCATGCTAGGTCTCGCCAAGATTCATCCATAGTTCCAGAGGCCTCACCTCTTGCTGATGATAAAGTGCCAGCTCTGGCATAGAATATGGTTCCAGAGCCACCGGTTCAGGGTCGTCCTCCCCGGCTACTTAATAGACTTAAAGCCGAGGGATTGAGGTCAATTCTCGAGGATAAGCTGCTATCCGCAGAGGGCTTAGAGGGCATATACCCTCTTTTGTGGGACACACTCTGGTATCATAGATTCAATATTTTGACTAGGCCCCGAGGCCCATATATCCCCACCTGGGTCCGTGAGTTCTATTCTGCTTAAGACGATCTAGTGCCTCGGGGGAAGAAGAAGGCCAGTGCCTTCAAGCCGGTGAAGTTCGTAGTGGTCCAGGGGAAAGAAGTGGGGTGCAACAACAACCACATAAATGATGCGCTTAACAGAGCCACGGGGTTTGAGCACGAGCATGAGGGTTTGACGATAGCCCAATCCCTGGATTACCTAAAGAACTGGCTTGCCCCCCTTATTTTTGATACCACCTGAGGTGGATTGATGCTGGACCCTAGATAGAGAAGAAGGACTTAAATGTAGCTGCACGGTTCTAGTTCAGATTCATGAGCAACTCCATCATGCCTTCACAGAATGAGTCCATCCTCCATCATGCAAAGGCATCTTGTCTAGGATCGATCATAGCAAAGAAACAACTTAACTTTAGACTTATTATTGAGCAGGAGATGGCCATGAGGGCCAAGTAGAGCCATACATCCCTTCCCTTTCCAATCATGATCACAGAGCTATACCGACATGCGGGAGTTCTGCGTGATAAGAAGAGGGACACCGAGGTTACCCCCAGATCCTCTATAGAAATCTGGTATATAGAGGCCGAGTACTCTCGGGAGGAGGCAAACAGGAGGAGAGCAGCTTCGGTGGATGCATCCCCGGAGGTGGATGTTGATTCTATACATGCAGAGATATCTTTGCCTACTCCGGCCTCTGGGCCTTCAAGTACTTCCACTTCCTCCTAGGCTCCTAGTTCTTCCACTACTTCCGAGTCCACCAAGATCACTCAGGCCATGATCCTAAAGATGGGGCACTTTGCCCATTCTACTGATGTACGGGATACCCGATTAGAGGCTGAGGTACTGTGGATAATTGAGAGAGCCATCCTAGCTACATTGACACCCCTCCGAGCATCTATTGACACTCTCACGGTGAGAGTAGAGACTTGTGAGAGTCGACATGGGGCTACTTCAGAGGTTACGACTTTGAAAGCCAAGGTTGCTGATTTGAGAAAGGATGTGGACTACTTGAAGTCCACAGACTTCACTTCACTTCTGGAGGCAACTGATGATATGGCTGCCCCAACTACTTCTGAGATTTCCTTATCACCATCGGAGATGTACCAATAGATGATGTGGCAGCTGATGAGTCGGAAGCAGAGACAGATGAGGAGCAGATAAAGGTGCTAGAGGAGACCATCTATGGAGACCAGCCAGACCTTGAGGAGAAGATTGTACAATCGGTGATTCAGACACCGTTGACAGAGACGTCCATGACAGGCCCTAGTGGAGCTAGAAGTGCTGATGTTGCACCAGGAACTGATGCCCTGATAGATGGAGCGACTGTGTAGACAGGACCTTTCTTTACCTCCCTTTTTGTCATTTTTATTGACTCTTTACTGTTTTTTTGCATTTGAGGACAATGCCTTTTTATTTGTGGTGGGGTAAGGTATTTCCATACGTACCTCTTGTGACTATCTTTTGTATATATTATTGGGTTTTTGTGTTTAAATTATGTTTTGATATTGTGTTATGGATGTTTGAGCTTAAGGCTCCTTGTTTTGAATGTAAATGGGTTTTGAACCTTTCTAAAAAAAAATTCCACCTCTTGTGTGTGATTGTGGATGTTCTTGTGCAAATTTGAATATCGGTCATGATCAATACCGATGACTTAAATAGTGCTCTTAATCGAACAAAAATGAATGCGCGGCTACAATGAGGCCAACTGAAGTTGCGTAGACAATGTGTGAATTTTGTGCATCTCATTGTAACTAGCCGATTATTGAATGAGTCTCTTGTGATGTACATTGCACACTAGCGAAAGTGTGGAGTTTTATTTGATATTGGTGCCAATGCCTTGTATGATGAGCTTATCGTGAACCTTGTGTGATGACACCTAGAATTTTCCCCGTTGGTCCGATTTACTAAGTGATGCAAGCTCTTGAAATGATCTTAGGCAACAATTTTGAAGAGTGAAATAATTTGACAATATACCTCTTTTGTGGCCAACCTTGTGAGTGTGTGAACTTTGTTGAACCCTTTTGAGCCTTGCCCTTTTCTTGGAAGAAACTTGATGCAATTCTAACCCCTCTTTATCGATGCACCTATAATCCGCATGAAGTGTGGTGTGTTTGAATAGGCAACTTAGGCCAAAAGCCTAAGTTAGGGGTGTGGTGAAAAGAAAAGGAAAATCAAGAAGTGTGAAGAAGTCCCCCTTTATCCATGGACTTGAAAAAGATGGACCCCCTCCATAAAAAAAATAAGAGAAAGAAAAGAATAAAGAAAAAGAAAAAGAATGAAAAAGTTGTGAAATAAAGTTGTGAAGGTTGCAAAAAGAAATGGGGTGTCCGGAATTCCATGAGAAGTGAATAATCGGGTGAATTTTGAGCATGAGTAAAAATTTTGAAGGAAAGGGAAGAAAGTGATGTTCATACCACATTTCATGAGGATAGCAGCCACTGAACCTAAATGACCATACCTTTACACTCAGGCCCATTACAAGACTTGAAAAGACCTTTTTGATCTTGAGTAGGCTGAAGCGAATATTGATTGGAAAATAAGGGTAAACCTATGGGTGAAATCATGCATGTGTTCATATTTGTGAGTGTGAGAATTGTATATCATTCCAGAGCTATAAAGTGTTGAACAATTGTGTGTGAATATGGAATCATCTTTGTTGTGAGGGCATTTGAGTACCTTTGTTAAGCTTGAACTTGCATTTGAAGCAAGTGTTGTGAACTTGAGAATCTTTGATAATGGTGAGTCACAACTTGAATCTTTGAGTACATAATTGGTCCTTGCATGAGTAAGTTGAGTCTTGTTGTGTGCATTCATGATTGAGTTTTGTGTAGCACCGTTTTAGACATCCTTTTTGAATTGTTGAACTTGAGTTTTACTTGAGAACAAGAAAAAGTTTAAGTTGGGGGTGTTGATGAGTCTGAGATTTGGACTCATTTAGGGCTTTATTTATATAGGTTTAGTGTCCTCAAATGCTTATTTTGTGCCAATAACTGATGTAAAACCCTTGATTTCTAGGTATATGGATGGAGGAACAAATGAAGGATACTAATTTGCAAAAAGGAACAAAACATGCTGAAAGAATGAAGAAAGGCAAGCTTGGTGATTGCCAAGTCCACTTGGCGAGTCGCCGAATGGCTACTTGACTGCCTAAAGTTCTAGTGTGCCAAGCCCTAAAGGAAAGAACAAAGTTGGCGAGAGAAAGGAGGAGTCGGTGGATCGCCGAGTGGTTCCGCGATGTAGAGTTAGATCGCCCAAAGTTACAGACCTTGAGGTTGCTGAATGCCAATGTAGAAGGGTGATGGAAATGACCAAAGGGCGGCTCGTCGAGTGGTTCGGTGAGCCCGACTTACTTCGCCGAGTGACTCTTCGCAGCACATTTTTAAACATTTAGTTTAGTATCAATTACTCTTTAGAACAATATTTTTTTAAGTTTTTAGCTCTGGAGACAAATTTTTTTCCTAAGCTTTGAAGAATTGAATTTTTTTACTTTTGAGAATTTGGAAGTGGGTCTTTGAGATTCGTCAAGTTGGAGCATTATAAGGATGAACCTACTCTTACCCAGTTGATGGATAATCAATGTGGTAATGGTTTTTACCTTTTTATGATGTCTAGCTAAAAGGGATAATCAATTCTTGGGATGTGATTATGTGATTATGGGCTGATTTAGTTAATGGGTACCACCAATTGTTAGTTTAAATGCTATTTAGAAGTGAGTTCATTCATTAATTGTGGTTTAGTTTAAGAATTATAGTTGCTAATCCAGTTCTATCCTTGTGTTTTTGGCTTGCTCGAGAGAGAGGTTTTAAAACTAAAATTATTGATTGATGGTTGGTGGGTATTGGGTTGACCTGAGTTCAGCTCCAGAGAGTGAATCATAAACCCAATTCCACACATTCAGCTCGAGAGAGTAAATGGACTAAGGTGTGGGCTATTCTTATTTTGTATGCTAGTTAATGTTCGAGAGAAATCAAATTGATTCGGGGTAAATTGTCTGAGAGAAAATTTATCTCCTCTATAGCCTAGCTCACTCACTAATATCTAGCTAATTTTTTATAGTTGCAATTACTCATTTGTCTATATTAGCCTGCAACCGAATCACCTCCCAAGAACCCGTCTCATTATTGTTATTTCATATATTTTGCCACTGTTTGTAGCTAATAATTCCAAACCAAAACCCCCCATTTGACATTCGTGTCACCCCCTGATTTGAATGATATCTTTATTGGAAAACTTTTATTCCTATGACTAATTTAAGAATGTTCATACTTCTCAATTGAATTTGAAACATGTATCGCTCCCTGTGGGATTCGACCCCAACTCATTTAGTTGGGTTTCATATTGATTTACGATTGTTGACACTTAGAATTAGATGAAGTATCCTTGTTAACGTTCTAATCAAGCATACTTAGACAACTGAGTAAACTTCAAAGCATATTCCTTAACACTCATACTACCTTGCCGAAGGTTAATGAACTTAAGTACCATAGCCTCTCTCATCTCTAGATGGAGAAACCTATCTAGAAAAGAATTTTTGAACCTTTCCCACTCAATAGGACCTGCTTCTACCGGTCTTGCTTCTTTCCATTGGTTAAACCAAATCTGAGCAACCCCTTTAAGTTGATAAGCGGCTAATTCCACCTTTTCTATCGGAGTCACTCCCATAATTTCAAAAACCCTATAGACCTCATCTATTAACTCTTGAGAATCCTCCTCAACCTTAGAACCATAAAATTCTAGAGGGTTCATCTTTGTAAAGTCCCTTACTCTAGAAGCCAATGTACGCATAATTGGGTTCACGGGCAGCAACACCTCCCTATTAGCTTGGGCCGTCATGGCTTGAGCCAACACTTTAAAAGTCGTCCTAAACTCCGCATTAGTCACATTCTCAGCCAAAGGGTCGACCGGAGCTTGATGAGGAGTTTCTTGATCCACATTGTCTTCCTCATTCCTTCTAGCATTAGCCGTTGTAATAGTCATATCCTGAAGACCATCGGGTAAGGATTAGGAGAAATACCTTATAGAGTTAAACTCTATCGCACGACTTAGAGTAATGAATAAGTGAAGTTTCCTAAGTATCAAATAACTTCTCATTCATAAATGTTGCGCGCTTCACACTTATGAACAAGACTCTACTAGACGTGGTTTTGAGACATCCTAGAACCATTATAAACCTTGTGCATTGATTACCAAGTTTTTCACGACCCAGGGGTACACCTTAGACGTAACATGACATACAAGACCCTGAGAAGCCTCATATAAGCCACTTAACTTTCATAACATAAGATAATAGAATTTAGCGGAAATTTAAAACATTTTCAACAACATCAAAGTCTTTTATAAAACAAAGTGGAAGTCTATTAAACTTTGTCTCAAACTATCTATATCCTCAAATGCTTTAAGGACTCACCAATCTTCAATCCTTGCTTCTACTTAAGATCCTAGCCATTGGGAGGAAAGTCAATATCGCCGGACCCTACTTTTGGATAATAAATGTAGGCAAGAGTATGCGTTAGTACAAACATGTACTAAATATGATAGCTAACATAAGCATCAACATAAACATAAGCGTTAGAAAATATAAGTCATAAGCATAATCAATGCATAAAATAAATCATCATAACATATCAACTTATGAGGAGCACTTCATGAAGTGACGTCTACTTATCCTTCGTCAAGACTTGGGTCATCCACCTTTAGTCATTCATATCAAGGAAGGTAACGCTTAGCACAATCCAAGCTAATCATTCATCATACAAGCAAATCTCATGTTAAAACATACTTACAATACTTCCTTGAAGTAACCTCAAAGCATACTTAACCAAGATGTGGGTAATCTTCCACTAGTTTCACAGTCATAGTAGGCCACCTTGGGCCATCCTACAAGCTCATCATCTATCCTTCTCAATTTTAGATATCTTTTATAGACATGAGGAAATCAGCTCCTTGCTTTCTCATAAAGGCTCATGGGTAGTCGTTGAAATGACCCAAAAGGTTCTTAAAAATGTGCTTCGAAAGTTACCGGAAACTTGTTTAGCTATATAAAAAAAATCTGTTTCGTTTTTCGAAAATCCGACTTTATATTCTTGTTTAGGGGGTCAAATTGAGTGGGAAATGGGTCTAACCCAAATTTTAGAGCAAACGTATCAAAATCCGAAATTTCTAAGTGAAGCCTTTTTCGAGGGTCTACTTTGGAGGGTCATATCTCCTAGAACACAAATAATTGGGTGGCCCATAAATATATCCATGGAAAGCCCTTTGAGTTAGCTACCTAACGCACTTCGTTTCACCTCATTCGGAGTTTGGACGAAGAAGTTCTGCCCATTTTCGTAAAATCTGTCCGGCAGGAAATGCAATTTCCAGTGAGCGTTTTTACTGTTCACCCGCCTCATTTTTTTTTCTAAGTGTTGGACCATTTTTCCAAAGGGCATATGTTATTTCCTATATACCATTAGTTCAATTCTCATCTCTAAAACATTTCCCAAAACACCTCTCCCATACTTAGACACATTTTCTCTCAAGTTCTCTCAAGAACCCTAATCCAAAACCTTCCTCAAGATTGAAGAGACTCTTGCTCCAAGTTCCAAGCTTCCATTGAAGACACTCTCAAGACCTTCATAAGAACTCAAGGTATGTGGTGTTGAACTCATGGGTCCTTCCACCCATAGTGCCTAGACTCTATTCTACTCACTAATTCATGGTTTAAGTTAAGATTCATAAATTAGTCTTGTTCTTTGTAATAATTTCCTGCACATTGAATTTTAAACATGAAAAGTGATTGTTTTGAGCATGTTGTGACTCTAGAACTTGAATCTAAATTTGGAATGGATGTGGAGATTTTCATGTGGTATTGTGGGTGTTAAAAGGTGTTGTTGTAGGTTGTTCACTGGTTTGGCTGCATAATTACTACCCTATTTTCCATGCTCTTTGATTCCATTACATGCCTTCAAGGTGTTTGACAAAATGTCCAACTATGGAGAATTGATGAATCGATGCTTTAAAGCTTGAGTTATGAGATGTATGGCAATCCAGAGATGTGTTGATGACAAACTAAGCTTGTGTATATGTTCATTCCATACGTGAGATTGCATTAGAGCCTAATGGGAATTTCCTATATAAAGTGTTGCATGACCATGCCCGGTCCGGGGGAAAAGAACCGGACAACCATGTGAGAGGTTTATATCTCACCACCTAGGATGCTTGGGGTGTGACCAACATCAACCATGTGAGAGGTTTATATCTCACCACCTAGGATGCTTGGGGTGTGACCAACATCAACCATGTGAGGGGTTTATACCTTGCCACCAGGGTGTCCGGGTGTGAACGGCATCCCCCATCCTAAGTTGGGGTTATAGATTGGTTGGATCATGCATACACATATGATATCTACTATTAGTATAGATTTACTTAAACATGTTTTGACTTCACTTTGATCATGCATCCTCATATTGTTATTCATAATGCCTATGAAACTATTTCTTGTATTTCGATTGTGTCCTTGTCTATTGTTGTGTTGCACCCCGCATACTTAGTACATTCCAAGTACTAACGCATATTTTGCCTACATGATGTCACCATGTAGGGACCGGAGCTACTCTTGATCCTTCTCTCCATTCACGTGGCTAGTACGGTGCTTATCCGAGTTTGTTGGTGAGTCCTCAATGATTCGAGGGCTATGTTATGTTTCCTACTCCTATGTTTTGAGACTTTAGCTTGCAATTGTATTTTGACTATGAGGGGAGCCGGTAGTATGTCATGGCCCCCGTCCTATCTATGTATGTAGAGGTGTGCGTTGGACAAGTATTTTGTAAATGAGCTTGACTCTTGTTCTATGATGTCATTTTGAAATGGTTTGCCCTTAGTCCCTATTTCCCGTTAATTAATGTTGATTGTACTTCCGCGACCGATGAAGTGTGATGACAAGTTTGAGAGGCTTGTTTGGGGTTCCTTCGGGTTCCTCATTCGCCATGTCACGTCTAGGCCCTAGGCTTGGGTCGTGACAGTCGTCTCTTGCCTTGCTTATATGGTCACGGGTATTCGCCTCCATGTCCATCTTATTGGGATCATAGGTTTTCACCTCCATTCCCAATAATCATATGACATGGGTATTCACCTCCACATCATTTCATTATAAGATGCAAGTATTCGCCTCCACATCTTTCATCATAAGATATGGGTATTTGCCTCAATATCTTTCTATAAGGGATCATGGGTACTTGCATCCATTTCCCATTATTAGGGAATAAGGGTAGTCGCCTCTTACTCTCTTCCAAAGAATATGGGAATCCACCTCATATCCTATTCATCTAGAGGTCATGGTTATTCACCTCTTGCCTTATCAATTTTAGTCTTTAGTCTAGATTCATTTTAGGTGAGCAATCCTTTCAACCTAGAATCTTTCAATGTGAGAAAGCCTTTCACATTCATAACATAAGCAATTCATGTGGGAACTATCTCTTCCACAACAATTACATCAATAATCAACAATTCATAACATAAGCTTTACTCTCAAAGCACTATATCTCTTAGTCATTCTATATGCTTAACTCTCAAAGCAATTCAACATCATAATCATCTCATAAGCGTCAATCTCAAAGCAATACTAATCATAAAGCTTCCTATAAGCATTATTCTCAACAATCTATGTGTATATGCCTCACTCTCAAGTAATTCTAATCATATTTCATCATATAGCCTCAATCATAAGCACTAATAATCATGATTTATCATATAAACTTTAATTCTAATGTATCTCTTCAATCTTAGATTGAATACATCTAGACCCACAAATTCTCCTTTTATAGCATAAAACCCATTTGCATCTATTTCATCTTTATAGACATGGGTTAGGCATGGGTACATGCTATTTCATCCTAAAAACATTTAATTCTATCAATTCAATCTTAAACAATCATAATCCAATCAATTGGATCAACATTCATCAATACCCACAACATTGGAAGAAACCCTAACTCAAATTGGGGATTTCATCTTCTCAACTAGGGAAATCTTAGCGAATCCATGGATGAAAGGCCATTATACCTTGATTAAAAAGCCCACAAATGATTGAGGATTGGACACTTGACCTTGATCCTAGCTTGAACTCTTTCTTCCTCTTCAAGTTCTAGAGAGAGAAATATGTGAGAAGAGCTTTGGGTTTTCTTTTGGATTTTGGAAATAATGACTTGAATGGTGAGTTTAAAGGGTTAAAAGCACTTATATAGGTGTCCTAGGCTTAGACAAAATGACCTAGCTTTACTTTGATTAAAATTGGAAGGTCCCATTTTACCCTCAACTTGGCAGTGTACTGCCTACCTTCACGAACTGCTCCACGAGCCGTGGTGCCTACCATGAGCTGTGGTCCCTCTCGTGGTCACCAACCAATTGCAATGCAGCCACTCCCCTGACCCCTAAAAACTAAGGCACCTCCACGAGCCGTGAAGTGGCTCGTGTGGAGGAGGCCAACTTGGGGCAGCCTTGGGGAGCTACTGCCTCACCACCACGAGACGTGGTGACCACCTTGAGACGTGGTGACCACCACTAGCCGTGAAGGATCTCGTGGGAAGGTGGGCAGTGCATAGGCCAACTTGGCTCTTGCCCTCTTCCTTGGCTTGCTTCCCTCACACATAGCCCTAGTTTAGTCTACTAGATTCCGGGGTGTTACATAAAGCAACACTAGTATATCCTAGACTAAGGCCAAAGATAAATTCCAACATAAATAAACAACCAACTAGATACTATGCATTCAACGATAAATAAACAGCCCAACAAGTAATTCACAAATACCTATAGATAAGCAACCCCTCTGACATCATGGTATTAACTGATGAGTCCTGGATTTGGACTCATTTAGTGATTTCTTTATATAGATATAGTGTCCTTAAATGCTTAATTTATGCCAATAACTGATGTTAACTCCTTGATTTTTAGGTATATGGATTGAGGAACAAATCAAGCACACTAACAAGCAAAAAGGAACAAAACAAGCTGAAGAAATGAAGAAGGGCGAGCCTGAGGATCACCAAGAGCACTCGGTGTGTCGCCGAGTGGCTCATCTGACCTCCTAAAGTTCCAGTGTGCCAAGCCCTGAAGGAAAGAACCAAGTTGGGATGAAAATGAGCAGCTGACGGATCACTGAGTAGTTCCGCGAACCCATGATAGATCACCTAAAGTTACAAACCTTGAGGATGCTGAATGCCAAGGTGAAAAGGCGATGGAAGAGGTCAAAGGGCGGCTCGCCAAGTGGTTTGGCAAGGCTGACTTACTTTGCCGACTAGCCCTTTGTGGCTTAATTTCGGTGACTATAAATTAGATTTTGAACATTGAGTTTAGTATCGAATCTTTGGACATCTATTATCGAATTTTCATTTGTTTAGTCTAGAAGAGTTTTCTCATAAGTTTCCAAGTAGACTTTAAGGTTGAGACTCAACTTAGAGATTTTGCAAGTGAGTTTCGAATTTTCTTCGAATTAGAGCATTGTAAAGCTTGAATTCCTCTTACCCAGTTGATGGCTAATCGATTCGGTAATGGTTTTTATTTTTTTATGATCGGCTAAAACCTTAATTCTTTGGGTGTGATCATGTGATTTTGGGTTGAAATAGATTATGGGTATTGTTAATTACTAGTTTAAATACTGTTTAAACGATAGTTTAATCATTGATTAAGGTTTAATTCATGAATTGAAGTTGCAAATGTAGTTCTACTTTTTGTGTTCTTGGCTTGCTCTAGACAGAGATTTTAGAACTAAGATTATTGATTAATGGTTTGTGGTTATTGGGTTGACCTGGGTTTAGCTCGAGAGAGTGAATCCTAAACCCAGTTCCACACATTTAGATCGAGAGAGTGAATGGATGAAAGTGTGGGCTGTTCTTTATTATCATGCTTGTTGATGTTCAAAAGAAATCACTTGATTCAGGGTAGTTGTTCTAGAGAAAGCTATCTCCCTTATAGTCTAGCCTACTCACTGATTTTCAGTTGTTTACTAGTAGTTTTAATTACCCATATATCTATATTTGCCTATAATCGATCACATCCCGAGAATCTATCTCCTTATTGTTATTTAAGATTGTTTGTAGTTGATAAATACAACCAACCCCCCCCCCCCCATTTGACGTTTGTATCACCCTTTTTATTTGATATGTCTTTTTTCGAGAATGTTTATTCCTATAGCTGATTAGACTACATTCATACTTCTTGATTGAATTTAAAACACGTACCGCTCTCTGTGGATTCGACCTTAACTCATTTAGTTGGGTTTTATACTAATTTAGGATTGTTGACACTTAGAATTGGAAGAAGTGTCTTTGAAACGTTATTTATCAAAATGGCGCCGCTACCAGGGAGTGGTGCTGTTTGAAATTCTTTTGGTGAAGTTGAATTGTGTTCTTTTTAGCCATAGTTGAATCTACTTACTTTTAGTGTTGGTTTTGTATTGCTTGTGTTAAAACAGAGAAGGAAATGAGCGTCAACGGGAGTAATGGTAGCCAAGTGGGCTATCAAGATGACATCAGGAATCTCAATGATGTCAATGACCCGAATCTAGTCGGTGGTGTTGGTGCCATTCGTTTACCTCCGGCTGAAGGAAACATTGTTTTCCGCATTACAGCACCATATTGCAACTCTTACAATTGAAAGGTTTGTTTGGTGGGCAGGCTCATGATGATCCCCATGAGCATATTAGGAATTTTGTTGATGTTTGTGGATCGTTCTCCTTTAAGAACATATCTCAAGAATCGGTCCGGCTGAGGTTGTTCCCATTTTCTCTAATGGGAGAACCATGCAAGTGGTTGGATGAGTTGCCAAGAGATTCTATCACTTCATGGGACGAGCTTATTACCGTATTCCAAGTGCGATTTTTCCCTCCTTCGAATATGATGACACTTAGGGACAGTATTCAAAGCTTCAAACGTTTGGAAGGTGAGCCAATCCATGAGACTTGGCTAAGGTTTAAGAAGATGGTGTTGCAATGCCCAACTCATGGATTGCCCGATAATGTACTGCTGCAATACTTCTGCAGAAGCCTCAATTTGGTGAACAAAGGAGTGACTGATCGACTTTCTACGGGAGGTTTAATGCACCAGCCTTATGCAATAGCAGTCCAACTCCTTGATGGCATGACCAAAATTAACCGGGCATGGTACACTCATGAGGACCAAGTCTCTCCTTGTAACGACCCGTAAAATGAATAAGTGAAACTAGAGCCTAACGGTGTGTGTTTGAGTTGGTGTGAGGTTTGAGGGTGTAAAATGATATCCTGAGCTTTGGTTGAGGGTTTTAGGGGTTAACCGTCAAGGTACGACTCCCCAAGGACCACCCTAGTGGTCCTTGAGGAGGACCCTAAAGCCTAACCCCCAAGACCCCAAGAAACCAAGACTTTGTCCAAAAAGTTGGACCTACGGATGGGACATACTCCGAGTAGGTCCAATCACAACTCGTGGACTTGTTTCGTGGGTCAAGCCCCTCTAAACCAAGCCACAACCCCAAACCACGCTTGACCTGGACGAGGACGTGGTCCAGACCACGGTCCGTGGTTTGGTGGGCGAGGTTCACCCCTGTAAAAGTTGTAATGGTTCGGCCAATGTGGGGGTGGTTTGGTAAATTCACCCTAAGTCTAGTTTGGTTGGGGTCAGTTTTAATTAGTTATTTATGGTATTTTAAGGGGTTTTAAAGAATTAAAACTTATTTTAGACTTCATTATTTCAAAACCAAAAATCAAAACCTCCCCTCCCCTCCAAAAGTTCTCTCTCTAGAAACCTCCCCTCCCCTCCAAAAGTTCTCTCTCTAGAAACCTCCATTGGAGGTGAAGACTTCAACCTTCCAAAGTCAAGACTTCAAGTTTTTCAAGGGATTTTCGTGTGATTATTCTATTAAAGTATGGTGGTCTTCATCCTTGACTTAGTTTCTTTATAGGAGCCAATCTCAAAAGTGATTTCAAGTCTTCAATGTTTTCTCAAAAACTCTAGATTTCAATCTAAGCATGGGTTTGATTCTAAATGATTTACAAAGGATTTATTGCATTGATTTATGAATGAGTTGTGTATTTAAAGATGAATTAAGAAGATTTCTTTCTAGATCCCATGTTTTCACCCAATTTCCTAAATTGTGATTTGTGATTGGAGTTGATTGATTATGCAAGTATGTTGAATTGTTGTTGTATATATTGAACTAAGTGATTGAATCATGTCAATTTCATTATCTATGGTAGTATCTTGGATTTATGGATTGATGTTGGTTCTTAGCCTTGAAGGGCAAGTTATGATCAAATTACATATTGAAGTAGAATTATGCTTGATCTATTGATCCACTTGAAAGGTGGAGGTGTTTACTTACTATGTATATTGTGGTATTGAATTGATGGATATCTTCCTTATACCTCTATATATGAAGGATCTATGTATGATCATGATGTAAAGTATATGTGTGTGAATTCAATGAATGTATAATGATCATGTTTAGAATGTAAGTGTGTTATGATTGAATGTTATTTCTCAATTAACACCTATGAATGATGAGGATATATGTGAAAGTTTAATCTCACATACACATACACTTATGAATGACTAATGAATTAAGTTCTATGAATTATGTTAATGATCAAGTACTTATTGAAAGGCTATTCTCAATTGTACTCTAATGAATGATAATGACTTGTTGTGAAAGAACTTTCTCACAATAAGGGGATTCTTAGGTGAAAGACTATTCTCATCTTTGAATCTATGAACTTTTCAATGAATGAATGATGGGTTTTGGATGGATGACCATACGTTAATTGATGCAGGCTATCTAGTAGAAATCTCTTATCCCATAATAATGAATTAATGTAATGAATGTCAAATACTCTTTGGGGAATAATGCTAAGCACCAAGTGGATATGGACTGAGATGGATACTCATACGTGAGTTGAGGCAGGGTATCTAGGAACAATCTCTTGAGATGGATGCCCATACATTAGTTGAGGCGGGGTATCTAGTAGCAATCTCCCTATCTCATAAATATGTGCCCACATAGGTCTAGCTAGTGGATCCACTTAAGCTAAAAACAAAGGTCCTACCTTAGGCAAGTAGGAATCCCTTATCCAGTAAGGGTGACACTGGGATTCCATGAATTGCTCACATGGTCTATGTCAGTTAAGGCTTACCCCCACAAAGAATGTTAATGAACTATGGCTACTTAAGAATGCACTACTTAGTGTGGGTGGTGGTATGGGACACCATCTATGCATTGCACAAGTAGGCTTTGAGAGAGGTTGTGGTGTGTTCCTTTATAGAGTTAAGTCTAATGAATGTACTTTTATGATGATGTTAATGAAGAATGTTGATCTAATTTCTAAATGAATGAAGGTGCTCTTAATGTAATGAAGTTAATGAAGAATGTTGACTTATATGACTAATGTGAAGATGCATGCTATACTTTGATTGTATTATGAGTTACTTCCTTGTCATGACTTAATGAATATGAATGTGCCTTGTCTATGGTGGCTTCAAAGGAGTACTTAGTGTGAGTAGTATTATGGGATGCGACTCATACATTGCACAAGTATGACTTAGAGTTGCCCTAGGTGATGGTCTTTATGTGTTGATATGACTTATGTAATGTTTATGTCTCTTGTGTATTAGTATTGTGTAAGGATGGAAAGGTTGAATGGTGAGTTCACTTTTGGTGACCTTAAGGTGGTACTTTGAGGTGGATGGTGGTATGGGACGCTATCCATACATTGCACAAAGTATAACTTGAGGGTTACTTGAGGTGAAGCCTTAATATGAAGGTAAGGGTTTATATGTGATTATGTTCTAATGTGGTTAAATGACTTATATGTTGGTTATGGTTGAATATTATCCTCTTATGCTTATGTTCATGAAGTTTTATCAAAATGGCATATATCATGACTTTCAAATAAAATGTCTGTTTTAAGCAAGTTTTTGCATGACTACCATACTTAGTACTTAATTGTGCTAACCCCATTCTTCTTCTATGTTTACTTCAAGTGTAGGTTCCGGCAATTGAGTGGTTTTCTCTAGTGAAGCTTGGATTTGAGTTCCCAAGACTAAGTGGTATGTCCTCATAGATCGAGGACAAGTAGTTGATGTTTCCTTTCTTTTCATGTAATAGACTATTGTTAAGATTTCAATTTGCAAAGGGTCGTGACCCTATTTTGTTTCAAGTATGTTGTTTAGATAGCCATGTGAGACGATAGACTTCCGTTTGCTTTTAATGTTTTTAATTCTTGGATTTATAAAAGAAAAGTTTAAAATTCCACACAAATTCTAAGTATCTTATGCAATGAATATGCTATGAGGCTTGTATGAGACCCCTTTGGGGTCAAGTACGCCGTGTCACTTCTGGGGTGTAGACTTGGGTCGTGACACTACTCTCACTTATAAACTGAGAAAGGAGCAGATTGAAAAAGATCAAGAGAGAGACCAAAACATGGCAAAGATGATGACCCAACTGGACATCTTGGCCAAGAATGGCATGGGTGCTGGTACAAGGAGTGTTAATGCAGTCGATGTTAGTGGTGTAAACCCCGAGGACGCCAAATTTGAAGCGTTTTACAATGAGAAAGTGAACTTCTGGTTTCACGTATCAGGACACTACTTCAAGTTAAAGTGCCAACAATCGTGAGTAGTAATATAATCCAACTAGTGAGTTGGGGTCGAGTCCCAAGGGACCGGTTCGTAATTGAGAATCAATAGAAAAGCATAAATGTGTTCAAGTCAATTATAGCTATAAACATTTAGGAATAAAAACATGATAAATTAAAGGATGACACAAGTGTCAAGTATCAAAAGAGGGTTTTGTAATCAATTATCAACTAAAACGACAACTAAAATTGAAAAAACAAATATGGAGACGGGATTCTTAGGATGTGATAGGATTATGGGGTAAGGTAAACAACTGGGTAATTGCTATTAATAGTAAATCGCTGTAAATTGGTAACTAAGCTAGACTATAGAGGGGGTAAACTTTCTCTCGAACAATTTACCCCAATAAAATTGGTTTCTCTTGAACACCAATAAGCGGCAATGAAGACAGCCTTCACCTTAGTCCATTCACTCTACCGACCTGAATGCGTGGGAGAGGGTTTATGATTCACTCTCTCGAGCTGAACCCACGACATCCCAATAACCACAGATCATCGATTCAGCAGTTTTGGTTTTACGACCTCTCTCTCGAGCAAGCCAAAAACACGAAGCTAAAATTTATTCGCAACTACAACCCCATTAAATTCAAACACAACCATTGAACGAAATCACCTTTAAATAGCGAATAAAAAATCAATTAGTAATACCCAGCAGTAAATTCAACCCATATTCACATAATCACACCCAAAGAATTGGGGTTTTAGCTAGACATAGTAAAGAGATAGAAATCGAGACCGAAAAATGTTTCCATCAAATGGGTACAATTGATATGGTCTGTACACACGTCTAAGATGAAGATTCTTCAATACCCACTTCGAATTTCTTTAAATTGGGAATTTTTAAATATTCAAAGCTAAGGAAAAAATGACTCCAAAAACCAAGTTCTAAAACTGAATAATAATATGATTCCTGATAAATATCATTACTAAGCTAAAAATTTAAACAAGTATTTATAGTTGTCAAAAAGTGTGCTGCGAAGGTCTACTCCATACAGTTAGTCGGGATCGCCGATCCACTCGGCGATCCGCCCTTTGGTCTTGTTCATCGCCTTTCTGCATTGGCCTTCAGCAGATTTCAGGTTCTGTAACTTTGGGCGATAAGGCACTGCATCGCGGAACTGTTTGGCGACTCCCCGAGTGCTTCTTTCTATCGCCGACTTGATTTTCTCCTTCAGGGCTTGGCACACTGGAGCATTAGGCGAGACCAAGGCCATTCGGTGACTCGTCCAATGGTTTAGGCGATCCTCAGGCCTTCTTTTCTTCGTTCTTTAAGCTGCCTTGTTCCTTTTTGCTCAATAGTGTCCACACTTTGTCCCTAAGTTCAAATACTTGAAATTCAAGGATTTATATCAGTTATTGAGACAAAATGTGCATTCGAGGACACTAAATCTATTAAAATTAATCCCTAAATGAGTCCAAATCGTGGACTCATCAACACCCCCAACTTAAACTTTTGCTTGTCTTCAAGTAAAACTCAAGTTCAGTAGTTCAAAAATGATGTCTCAAGCAGTTCTGCAGAAGGCTAAATCATGAATGCACACAAATAAACTCAACTTACTCATGCAAGGATCAACTGTACACTCAAAGATTCAAGTTGTGACTCACCATTACCAAAGAATCTCAAGCTCACATTACTTGCTTCAAATGCAAGTTCAAGCTCAACAAAGGTGATCAAATGCCCTCACACAAAGAATGATTCCATATTCACACACAATGGTTCATAATATAAAGTTCTGGAATCAAATGCAATGCTCACACTCACAAATATGAACACAATGTATGATTTCAGCCGTAGGTTTTCCCGTATTTTCCAATCGACTTTTGGTTCAGCTCATTCAAGATCGAAAAGGTTTTTTCAAGGCTTGTAATGGAGTTGAGTGCAAAGGTATGGTCATTTAGGCTCATAGGTTGTAATCCTTATGAAATGTGATGTGACCAACACCTTCTTTCCTTTTCTTTATCATTTTCATTCAAGCTCAAAAGTCACCTATTATTCCTCTTCCATGTGCCGTTGGAAACCCCATTTTCTTTGTATTTTCACTACTTTATTCCACAACTTTTTCGTTCTTTTCTTCTATTTTTTTTTGTATGGAGGGGTTCCATTTTTCTCAAAACATGGGTAAAAGGGACTTCTTTGGATTTTCTTGAGTTCCCTTTCCTTTTCACCACACCCCTAACTTAGGCTTTTGGCCTAAGTTGGCTATTCAAACAGGCCACAAATCTGAGGATTATGGGTAATGGATTAAGAAAAGTTATGTTTTTATCGAGTTTCTTCCAAGAAAAGGTTAAGGCTCAAAGGGTGTTAAAAAAAAGGTTCACACACTCACAAGGTAGGCCACAAAAGAGGTATATTGTCAAATTTGTTCACACTCTTTAAAGTTGCCTAAGCTCATCTCAAGATATTGCCACACTTAGCTAACCGGAGTAACGGGGCAAATTTTAAGTGTCATCATACATGGTTCACCGTAAGCTCATCACACAAGGCATCAACACCAATGTCAAAACAAGACTCCACACTTTTGTTAGTGTGCAAAGTTCATCACAAGAGACTCAATTCGATACTTGGCTAGTCACAACGACATGCAAAGAGTTAACATATTGACTATGCAACTTCACTTGACCTCATCGTAGCCACACATTCATTTTTGTTTGATTATGAGCACTATTCAAGTCATCGATATTGATCAAACCGATACTCAAATTTGCACAAGAACAACCACATTAAATACAAAAAAGAGGTGTTAAATTTTTTTGGAAGGGTCAAAAATCATTTAAAAATAAAAACAAGGGGCCACAAGCTCAATTATCCACAACAGCAGTGTATAACACAAATTTAGCTCTCAGCCCGAATATATAAACAAAATAAGAATTACGAAAGTCACACAAAAGGTGGGCCTCACCCCACCACAATTAAAATTATTTGTCCTCAAATGCAAACAAAATTATTCATAGAGGGGATCCTGTCTACGCAGTCGCTTTATCTAACTAGGCATCAGTGCCTGGTGCATCAGTATGTACTTGGGAATCGGTGCTCGAAATCACCTCAGAAGGAACAGTAGTACCAGACTCACCAGGAGTTGCAACAGGTGTATCTGCCAAAAAGTTCTACACAACTATATAGAATCCCCGAGGCCATTAAGGAATAGAGGGGCCTCTGGGAGTAGTCTCCCTACCAGAAATGGGTCTCTCGCCCTTGCCTTTCTCTCTAGGTGGAGGTTCTTGTTTGCCCTTCTTGGGAGGATTTGACCTCCCTTTATTTATCTTGAAATTTTGTGCTCTTATATTTCGGGGTAGCATATTTCTTCCAGCAACTTTCGGTCTAGCCATGTTTGCAAAATATTGAGAAGAAGTTAGAAATTATTCAAACAAAAAAAAAACACAGAAAATTAGTTGCAAGAAGAGTCGCCCAACCAGTTGGCGAGTCGCCGAATTGCTTTGGCGAGAAAGGGGCAGATCCCCGAAAGTTATAGTGCACAAAGGGTTCAGGGGTGCATACAAAAAGTGATCAAGAGGTCTAAAAGTGAGTTGGCGAGTGCCCTCGGAGACTTCAGGCTTCTCGCCGAAAGTTACAGAGCCCAACAACACATAAAGCATGAAATTAAAGGCGAGATGGGGACATTAGGCGAACCGCCGAGTGGTTCGGTGAGCTCGACCCAGCTTGCCAAATGACCCAACGTGCCTATTTTTAACCCAACTTCCCAAATTCAACCCCGCAAGCCCCGAAAACAAAATTAAACCATGAAGAACTCACATTCAAACAAGATCCATAACAGACAAGCACAACCCCACAAAATTTAATCTATTTCAATGCACCAAATTACTAGATTTCAACATTCAAAACAATATGGGCAAGATTTTGAAATTGAAATAGACATTCAAACATTTTAATCCTATCAGAGAGGCCCAACACATGACAACACGATAAGATCATTTGCATAAGAGTTCAAAATGTCATAAACAAACTCGGGGTTTGGAAGACCAGCCTTTAATGCTGATTAAGATAAGATTGAATCGCTAGGTGGCAATGTAATCCAAATTCCGAGCATAGATCAACGACTAAAACACTTGGAGAATGCAACAATATAGAGAATAACGCGCAGGTGTGAGTTTGTGAAGCTTGAAAGAGAGGGAAAGTGAAGTAATTTGAAAAGTATAACCTTTTGGCCTTAAAAATCGTCTAGTTTTTGCCCATTCGGCGACGTTACTCATGCTAACCAAACCACTCGGCAACACGCCGAGTGGTCACATACCTCACCGAGTTTTGTAGGACCTCAAGCTATAAAGGGGGTCCAAATGGCAGAATAGATCGAGATCGCCGACCTGGTCGGAGATTCGCCAATAATTTCCTGGGATCTCCGAGTTTTAGATACTCCTATTTGAATTTGTCTTTAATCCAATGGATGTAGGTCGGGGTTGCCGACCTCTTTGGTGAAGCGCTGACTGGGCCTTTTTCTCGCCAATTTCCCTCTTTCTGAACACTTTCCACACGTTAACCTGCACAACCAACACACCATTATTCCAAACAAAGAAAGAAAACAATTAAGAAAACTTGGGTTGCCTTCCAAGCAGCACCTTTAGTTAACGTCGTTGCGTGACGCAATTCCACCTTCGAATCTCATTTTTGGGGTTAGACATAGTATCACTAGGTAAACCCCCCTGCCGTCTCGGGTTGAAATTAGGCGATATATGTCCCATTTGGGTCTCCACCTGCTTGATCGACACTGAATAGGAGGTGACGGTTTGGCGAAGGGTAGATACATCTTCTTTCATTTCTTTTAAAATCTTGTCTGACCCTTTAACTTTGTTGAGGATATGAGAGAAAGTATACTCGGACCGACCACCTTCTGAAATCTTTTGCTTTTGGTGATCTTGGGGAGGCACATACCTATTCTTCTCCCCATCCTTCCAATTTGGATTATGGTCCCTCCATTCATGATCTTGATCTTTCTAAACTTCATCCCTACTCTAGCCTTGGTTAAGACCCTGCCTCGGGTAGTTTGAATGATAACTACCACCTTGGTTGGCTAGGAAATTTACCTCTTCTTTGTACAAAGCCTTAAACTTTGACTCATCCGAATTAGCACACCCGACACCCATGACATTTATACTTCGAGCACCAGCTCCGATGACATTTTTAGACAAAAAATCAAGTTGTGTCATGATCTTGGCCATGTTCTGCTCCCTCTCTTGGTCCTTCTCTATCTGTTCCTTAGTCAACTTGAAGGTGAGAGGGGAGACCTGGTCTTCACGGGTATACCACACCCTTTTTATGGTAGTCATGCCATCCAAGAGCTGAGCCGCTATCACATAAGGTTGCTGCATCAAATCTCCCAGAGAAAGTTGGTCAACAACACCCTTATTTACCGAGTCAAGACTCCTGTAAAAATATTAAAACAACACGTTATCAGGCAAGCCATGGGTTGGGCATTGAAGCACCAACTTTTTGAATAGCAGCCAAGTTTCATGAATTGGCTCGCCTTCTAGACGCTTAAAGCTCTAAATTCTGTCCCGAAGAGTCATCATCTTCGAGGGAGGCAAAAAATGCACTTGAAATGCGGTAACCAACTCCTCCCACGAAGTGATTGATTCACGTGGAAATTCAGTGAGCCACTGGCATGCTTCTCCCATCAAAGAGAACGGGAACAACCTCAACTGGACCAATTCTTTGGAAATATTCTTGAAGGAGAATTGTCCGCATATATCCACGAAGTTTCTAATGTGCTCATTGGGATCCTCATGAGCCAAGCCACTGAAAAGCCCTTTTAGTTGCAAGAGATGCAACATAGTACTTGTGATGTGGAACACTTATTCCCTTCAGCTAGGGGCAAGCGAATGGCTACAATACCTCCCATGAGGTGGGGGTAATTAGCATGAAGCTCATTGACATCGTTGAGGTTTCCGATGTCATCTTGATGGCCTATTTGGTTGCTATTGCTGCCATTCATGCTCATACTTCCTGTTTCAACACAAACAAACAAAACAAAACTAAAAATTAAGTAAGTAGAACTATAACTAACAAGAACATAATTTAACTTAACAAAAAATTCTCAAATAACACCACTCCCAGGAAGCGGCGTCAATTAGATTTCACGTATCAGGACATTACATCCAGTTCAAGTGTCAACGATCGTGAGTAGTAATACAACCCAACTAGTGAGTTGGGGTCGAGTCCCAAGGGAGCGGTTCGTAATTGAGAATCAATAGAAAAGCATAAATGTGTTCAAGTCAATTGTAGCTATAAACATTTACGAAGAAAAACATGATAAATTAAAGGATGACACAAGTGTCAAGTATCAAAAGAGGGTTTTGCAATCAATTATCAACTAGAACGACAACTAAAAATTAAAATACAAATATGGAGACGGGATTCTTGGGATGTGATAGGATTATGGGCTAAGGTAAACAACCGGTTAATTGCTATTGATAGTAAATCACTGTAAATTGGTAACTAAGCTAGATTATAGAGGAGATAAACTTTCTCTCAAATAATTTACCCCAAATGAAATCGGTTTCTCTCGAACACCAATAAGCGGCAATGAAGCACAACTTTTGCCTTAGTCCATTCACTCTCTGGAGCTGAATGTATGGGAGAGGTTTTAGGATTCACTCTCTTGAGCTGAACCCACGACAGCCCAATAACCACAAACCATCAATTCAGTAGATTTGGTTTTATGACCTCTCTTTCGAGCAAGCCAAAAACACGAAGTTAAAATTGTATTTGCAACTATACCGCCATTAAATTCAAACACAACCACGGAACGAAATCACCTTTAAACAGCGAATAAACAATCAATTAGCAATACCCAACGGTAAATTCAACCCATATTCGCATAATTACACCCCAAGAATTGGGGTTTTCGCTAAACATAGTAAAGAGATAGAAATCGATACCGAAAAATGTTTCCATCAAGTGGGTACAATTGATTTGGTCTTTACTCACGTCTAAGATGAAGAATCTTCAATACCCACTTCGAATTTCTTCAAAATGGGAATTTTTAAATCTTCAAGCCAAGGAAAAAATGACTCCAAAAACCAAGTTCCAACACAGAATAATAATATGATTCCTTATAAATAGCATTACTAAGCTGAAAATTTAAAGAAGTATTTATAGTTGTCAAAAAGTGTGTTGTGAAGGTCCATTCCGCACAGTTAGTCGGGATCACCGATCCACTCGGCGTTCCGCCGTTTGGTCTGGTTCATCGCCTTTCTGCATTGGCTTTCAGCAGATTTGAAGTGCTGTAACTTTGGGTGATAAGGCACTGCATCGTGGAATTGTTTGGCGACTTGCCGAGTGCTCCCCTCGGAGACTTCGGGCTTCTCGCCGAAAGTTACAGAACCCAACAACACATAAAGTATGAAATTAAAGGCGAGATGGAGACATTAGGCGAACCGTCGAGTGGTTCGGCGAGCTCGACCCAGCTTACCAAATGACCCAACGTGCCTATTTTCAACCCAACTTACCGAAATCAACCTCGCAACCCCCGAAAACAAAATTAAACCATGCACAACTCACATTCAAACAAGACCCGTAACATACAAGCACAACCCCACAAAATTTAATCTATTTCAATGCACCGAATTACGAGATTTCAACATTCAAAACAATATGGGCAAGATTTTGAAATTGAAATAGGCATTCAAACATTTTAATCCTATCAGAGAGGCCCAACACATGACAACACGATAAGATCATTTGCATAAGAGTTCAAAATGTCATAAACATACTCGGGGTTTGGAAGAGCAACCTTTAATGCTGATTACGATAAGATTGAATCGCTAGGTGGCAATGTAATCCAAATTCCGAGCCTAGATCAATGACTAAAACACTTGGAGAACGCAACAATATAGAGAATAACACGCAGGTGTGAGTTTGTGAAGCTTGAAAGAGAGGGAAAGTGAAGGAATTTGAAAAGTATAACCTTTTGGCCTTAAAAATCGTCCAATTTTTGCCCATTCGGCGACGTTAGTCATGCTAACCAAACTACTCGGCAACACGCCGAGTGGTCACGTACCTCACCGAGTTTTGTAGGACCTCAAGCTATAAAGGGGGTCCAAATGGCGGAATAGATCGAGATCGCCGGCCTGGTCGGAGATTCGCCAATAATTTCCTGGGATCGCCGAGTTTTAGATACTCCTATTTGAATTTGTCTTTAATCCAATGGAGGTAGGTCGGGGTTGCCGACCTCTTTGGCGAATCGCCGACTGGGCCTTTTTCTCGCCAATTCCCTCTCTCTGAACACTTTCCACACGTTAACCTGCACAACCAACACACTATTATTCCAAACAAAGAAAGAAAATAATTAAGAAAACTTGGGTTGCCTCCCAAGCAGCGCCTTTAGTTAACGTCGTGGCATGACTCAAGTCCACCTTCAAATCTCATTTTTAGGGTAGATACATCTTCTTTAATTTCTTTTCAAATCTTGTCTGACCATTCAACTTTGTTGAGGATACGAGAAAGTATATCCTCAGACCGACCACTTTTCGAATCCTTTGGCTTTTGGTGCTCTTGGGGAGGCACATACCTATCCTTCTCCCCATCCTTCCAATTAGGATTACGGTCCCTCCATTAACGATCTCGATCTTTCCAACCTTCATCCCTACTCCAACCTTGGTTACCAACCTACATCGGGTAGTTCGAATGATAACTACCACCTTGGTTGGCTAGAAAATTTACCTCTTCATTATACAAGGACTTCAACTTTGACTCATCTGGATTAGCAATCCCGACACCCATGACATTTATATTTCGAGCACCAGCTCCCATGACATTTTTAGACAAAATATCAAGTTGTGTCATGATCTTGGCCATGTTCTGGTCCCTCTCTTGGTCCTTCTCCATCTGCTCCTTAGTCAACTTTAACGTGAGAGGGGAGACCTGGTCTTCACGGGTATACCATGCCTTGTTTAGAGTAGTCATGCCATTCAAGAGCTGAGCCGCTATCACATAAGGTTGCTGCTTCAAACCTCCCGGAGAAAGTTGGTCAACAACACCCTTTACCGAGTCAAGACTCCGGTAAAAATATTGCAGCAACACGTTATCAGGCAAGCCATGGGTTTGGCATTGAAGCACCAACTTTTTGAATCGCAACCAAGTTTCATGAATTGGCTCGCCTTCTAGACGCTTAAAGCTCTAAATTCTGTCCCGAAGAGTCATCATATTCGAGGGAGGGAAAAATTGCACTTGAAATGCGGTAACTAACTCCTCCCACGAAATGATTGATTCACATGGCAATTCAGCCAGCCACTTGTACCCTTCTCCCATCAAAGAGAACAGAAACAACCTCAACCAGACCAATTCTTGGAATATATATTATTGAAGGAAAATGGTTCGCATATATCCACGATGTTTCTAATGTGCTCATGGGTATCCTCATGAGCCAAGTTACCCATGAGCCAAGCCACTAAACAACCCTTTTAGTTGCAAGAGTTGCAACACAGTACTCGTAATGTAGAACACAACATTCCCTTCGGTCGGGGGCAAACGAATGACACCAATACCTCCCATGAGGTGGGGGTCATTAGCATGAGGCTTATTGACATCGTTGAGGTTTCTGATGTCATCTTGATGGCCAATTTAGCTGCTATTGCTGCTGTTAATGCTCATACTTCCTGTTTCAATACAAACAAACAAAACTAAACTAAAAATTAAGTAAGTAGAACTATAACTAACAAGAACAAAATTAACATAACTAAAAATTCTCAAATAACACCACTCCCGGGCAGCGGCGCCAATTTGATTTCAAGTATCAGGACACTACTTCCGGTTCAAGTGTCAACAATCGTTAGTAGTAATATAACCCAACTATTAAGTTGGGGTCGAGTTCCAAGGGAGCGGTTCGTAATTGAGAATCAATAGAAAATCATAAATGTGTTCAAGTCAATTGTAGCTATAAACATTTACGAAGAAAAACATGATAAATTAAAGGATGACACAAGTGTCAAGTATCAAAAGAGGGTTATGGGCTAAGGTAAACAATCAGGTAATTGCTATTGATAGTAAATCACTGTAAATTGGTAACTATGCTAGACTATAGAGGAGATAAACTCTCTCAAACAATTTACCCCGAATCAAATCGGTTTCTCTCGAACACCAATAAGCGGCAATGAAGCACAACCTTCGCCTTAGTCCATTCACTCTTTCGAGTTGAATGTGTGGGAGAGGGTTTAGGATTCACTCTCTTGAGCTGAACCCACGACAACTCAATAACCACAGACCATCAATTCAGTAGTTTTGGTTTTACAACCTCTCTTTCGAGCAAGCCAAAAACAGGAAGTTAAAATTGTATTTGCAACTATAACGCCATTAAATTCAAACACAACCACTAAACGAAATCACATTTAAACAACGAATAAACAATCAATTAGCAATACCCAATAGTAAATTCAACCTATATTCACATAATCACACCCAGAAATTGGGGTTTTAGCTAAACATAGTGAAGAGATAGAAATTGATACCGAAAAATGTTTCCATCAAGTGGGTACAATTGATATGGTCTTTACACACGTCTAAGATGAAAAATCTTCAATACCCACTTCCAATTTCTTCAAAATGGGAATTTTAAGATCTTCAAAGCTAAGGAAAAAATGACTCCAAAAACCAAGTTCTAAAACTGAATAATAATATGATTCCCTAAAAATCTCATTACTAAGCTAAAAATTTAAGCATGTATTTATAGTTGTCAAAAAGTGTCTTGCGAAGGTCCACTTGGCACAGTTAGTCAGGATCACCGATCCACCCTTTGGTCTGGTTCATCACCTTTCTGCGTTGGCCTTCAGCAGATTTGAGGTTCTGTAACTTTGGGCGAAAAGGCACTGTAACGCAAAACTGTTCGGTGACTCGCCGACTGCTCCTTTCTATCGCCGACTTGATTTTATCCTTCAGGGCTTGGCACACTAGAGCATTATGTGAGACCAAGGACATTCGGTGATTCGCCCAATGGTTTAGGCGATCCTCAGGCCTTCTTTTCTCCGTTCTTTCAGCTTCCTTGTTCCTTTTTGCTCAATAGTGTCCATGCTTTGTCCCTAAGTTCAAATACCTAAAATTCAAGGATTTGTATCAGTTATTGAGACAAAATGTGCATTCGAGGACACTAAATCTATTAAAATTAAGCCCTAAATGAGTCATTATTATGGACTCATCAAATTCTTAGCCAAACAAGGAGGAGTCTATCGTGCTAACTACCAAAGGCCGGGTGGAAACCAAGGTTGTAATAGAGATGAGGGCTGGAGAGACCGTGATAGAGAATGGCGTGATCGTAACACCACTTGGAAGGACAGAGAAGGGGAGAAGGATAGGTATGTTCCTCCCCATGAGCGTCAAAAGCCCAAATATTTTGAGGGTGGCTGAACTCATGATATGCTCTCACACAATCTCAACAAGGTTTAAGGTTTTGATAAGGTTTTGAAGGAAATGAAGAAGATGTATCGACTCTCAACCAGACGGTGACCTCTGATTCTGTCTCTGTCAAGTAGTTGGAGACCCAAATGGGTCAAATTTCTTTGCATCTTAACCAAAGACAACAGGGGGGGTTTGCCTAGTGATACTATGGCAAACCCAAGAATGAAGCTTGAATGGGTACTTGTGTCGTGCCACGGCGTTAACTAAGGCACTTCTTGGGAGGCAACCCAAGTTTTTAATGTTTTATGTTTACTTTTGAATTACGGGTGTTGATTGTGCAGGTTCATGGACTTTAGCAAACTAAGGGAATGGACCATCGTTGGACCCACAAAAATTAGAGGTAGAAGTCTATAAAACTCGGCAGGCCAATGGATGAATCGGCGACTCGCTGAACAGGTCGGTGAGCCCAATTTTATTCGCCGTTTGGACCTCCTGTAAAACTCAGCGAGGTAAGTCACCCCTCGGCGAGTGGTTCGACGTTGTCGACTAACACCATCGAAAGGGCTGCGAATTGAAAGGCTTTAAAAGGCCAAACAGTTTAACAATTCAAAATCTTTCATATTCCCTCATTTCAAACCCCGTACTCTCTCACCCGCACTCTAGAATTTGCATATTTCCCTATTTTTATTATTTTTTGTGTTAGATTTCGTGCTCGGATTTGGATTACATTACCGCCTAGCATTTCAAATTCTTCATTTAGCTTAAAGGTTGGTATTTCGAACCGCAAACTCTTGATTAGTGGTTGAACTCAAATGCATTTGGTAAAATTGTGTTGATGTGTGATGGACCTGTGTTGAATTGTATCTGATTTGTTGTTGTGCCTATTTTTGTGTTTCAAAATTGCTCCTATTGGCTTAAAATGTTGATTTCCTTAGTTTTGTGCGTTAAAATTGATCATAAATTGTTGGGTCGCGGTTAAATTATGTTGGGTCTAGTTTGGTGAAGTCTGAGTAACCTCTAATTGTGCTAAATGATGTACTTTGCCCAATGATGGAACATTTGATGTCATTCTTAAGGGCAAAAGTCATAAACTGGACAATTTTGGTCAAACTTGAGGAAGTCTAAGTACCCCAGAGGCATGGGTCGATTAGGTCTGCTCCTAATTGCATAAGTTTGTAGTTTGATTTAGTTTTCGGGGGCTGCTGGCTTTAACTTGGAATTTAGGGTTGAAATTTGGAACGTTGAGCGATTCGGCGAGCTGGGTCGAGCTCACCGAATGGTTCAACGGTTCACCAATGTCCCTCTTGATCACCTTTAATTTCATGATTTGGCTAGATTAGAATTTGTACCTTTCGGTGGTAAGTTTGAGCTCGTCGAGTACACTCGGTGACTCACCGAAAAGTTCCTTTGATCCCCCTTTCTGCACCCCTAAACCCTTAAACACACTGTTAATTTGGCGGGCTAGTCTGAGCTCGCCGAAAGGCCCTGCATATTGCCGACTTGCCATTTTTCTGGGAATGTTTCAAACCATTCCTTTCGGTGAGCCCGATCTTGCTTGCCAAAGTGACTCGACAACTCGCCGATTAGTTCGACAAGTTTATCTGCAATCTTAAATTCTGCACTTTTATTGAAATTTTTCTAACTGTTTTCGATGTGTTTTGCATATATGACTTGGACCAACTGGGACTAAAGTGGCATGCCGCCCCGCAAACGAGTAAGGGGCACCGTAATAAAAAAGGGGGCAATTGCTTCCAACAAAAAGGGAAAGAAGGTATCTCCAAATGGAGGAAAGGGTAAGGGAAAAGCACTGGTATCTAAGATACCAGAGCACAACTGCGGTAGTGATGGGGAGTCTTTTGATTCTCAGGCTGTATTCTCTGAGTCTGAGGACGACTAACCATTTCAGACCCGGCGAGCTGGGATTCGTGCCAGAGCTCGTAAAGATTCGTCTAGGATCCCAGAGTCTACCCCTCCTGTTACTGATTTAGTGCCAGCTCCGGCACAGACGGTGGTTCCAGCACCACCAGTTCAGGGTCCTCCTCTCCGGCTACTCAACAGGACAAAAGTCGAGGGACTGAGGACCATTATTGAAGAGAAGAGATTGTCCACGGACGGTGTCATTGATAGGTACCCTCTTTTGTGGGACACACTCTGGTACCACATGTTTGACTTATTCACCAGGCCCCGTGGCCCATATATTCCCACCTGGGTCCGAGAGTTCTGCACTGCATATAGTGATTTAGTACCTTAGGTGAAGAAGAAGGCCAGTGCCTTAACATCGATAAAATCTGTGGTAGTGCGGGGGACGACAATGGGATGCAACAACGATCATATAAATGTTGCACTTTACAGAGCTACAGGAATCGAGCATGAGTACGAGGGCTTGACCACAACACAGACTCTAGATCACCTAAAGGGATGGCTTGCTCCCCTCATTTCTGACACCACCTCAAGGTGGATTGAGGCCACAACCCCAATTGAGAAGATTGATTTGAATATAAAAGCTCGTTATTCGTTAGAGTTCATCAGCAGTTCTATCATGCCCTCGTAGAATGAGTCCATTCTCTGCCACCCAAAGGTGGCCTGTCTCGGATCCATCATTGCCAAGAAATGGCTCAACTTGGGACTGATTATAGAGTAGGAGATGGCCATGAGGGCCAAACAACGCCAGATATTCTTTCCATTCCCAGTACTTATTACAGGGTTATGTTGGCAAGCTGGAGTTCCTCGTGACTAGAAAAGGGACATTGAGGTCACACCCACATCCTCCACTAATATCTAGTGCATAGAGGTCGAGTACACACAGGATGAGACGGATAGGAGGAGAGCAGCTCCGGTGGATGAATACCCAGAGATTGATGTTGACTCTATATCTGTAGTGGCATCTTTGCCTACTCCGGCCTCCGGGCCTTCAGGTACACCCACTACCACTCCTTCCTAGGCCCTAGGTTCTTCTGCTGCTTCCCATCCTACTAGGATCACTCAAGCCATGCTTCTCAAGATAGGGCACCTAGCCCATTCTGTAGATGTGCGAGCTTCCCGGTTAGAGGCCAAGGTGTCTTGGATGATTGAGCGAGCTATATCTGCAGTTTTGACACCCCTTCAAACATTTATTGATGCTCTCAAGGTGAGAGTAGAGACTTGTGAGTGTCAACAGGGGATTACTATTGAGGTTACGACTTTGAAAGCTGAGGTTTCTGAGTTGAGGAAGGATGTGGACCATCTGAAGTCCACAAACTTCACTATTTGAGTCGGCAGAGTCTCCTGATGTTCCGGGTTCAGCTATCCCAGACATTTCTGATATTCCTCCATCTACCACCAGAGATGTGACTATGGAGGACGTAGCTGCTGTCGAGTAAGAGGAGGAGACAAATGAGGAGCAGCTTGATGTACAAGAGACGACCATCTATGGAGACCTGCCTGATTTAGAGGAGACGATAGTACAGTCAGTCATTCAGATATTGCTGATAGAAACTTCCATGGTAGGCTCTAGTAGAACCAGTTTTGCTGTTACCCTGGGCAGTGATGCCCAAGATCAGAGTGTGACCCCGACAGATGGAGCGATTGTGTAGACATGATCTTTCTTTACCTCCCTCTCTGTTGTTTTTGTGATTTCTATGTTTTTAATTGCATTTGAGGACAACTACTTTTCTTTTGTGGGTGGGGTGAGGTATTTCCATACCTACCTCTTGTGATTACATTTTATGTATATATTGGGTTTCGTGTTTTAAACTATGTTTTGATTCTATCTTGTGGATATTTGAGCTTGTAGCTCCTTGTTTTGAATGGAAATAGTTTTTGACAAATTTTGAAAAATTTGTGCCAATTCTTTTATGTGTGATTGTGGTTGTTCTTGTGTTAATTTGAGTGTTGGTGATGATCAATACCGATGACTTAAATAGTGCTCTTAATTGAACCAAATGAACGTACGGCTACGATGAGGCCAAATGAAGTTGCACAAATAATGTGTGGACTTTTTGTATCTCGTTGTGACTAGCCGGTTATCGAATGAGTCACATGTGATTAGCATTGCACACTGGCGAAAGTGTGGAGTCTCATTTGATATTGGTGTCAATGCCTTATGTGATGAGCTTACTTTGAACCTTGTGTGATGACACCTAGAATTTGCCCCATTGGTGCGGTTGACTAAGTGATGCAAGCACTTGAAATGATCTGAGGAAACAATTTTGAAGAGTCAAACAATTTACCAATATACCTCTTTTGTGGCCAACCTTGTGAGGCATGTGAACCTTGGTTGAACTCTCCTTGAACCTTACCCCTTTTCTTGGAAGAAACTTGAATAATTGTGATCTCTGTTTATCCATTCACCCCTAATAATCATGAAGTGTGGTTTGTTTGTATAGCCAACTTAGGCCAAACGCCTAAGTTGGGGATGTGGTGAAAAGAGAAGGAAAATCAATAAGTGTGAGAAATTCCCCTTTGAGAATGGTGTTGAAAAAAATTGAACCCCTCCATATAAAAATAAGAGAGAAAAGAAGCAAAGAAAAAGAATGAAAAAGTTGTGAAATGAAGTAGTGAAATTGCAAAAGAAATGGGGTATCTTGTAATCCATTTGAATGTGAATAATGGGGTGAATTATGAGCACAATCAAAATGTTGAAGAAAAGGAAAAAAGTGATGTTCAGACCGCACTTCATGAGGGTAGCAGCCACTGAGCCTAAATGACCATACCTTTACACTAAGCCCCGTTACAAGCCTTGAAAAGACCTTTGTGATCTTGAGTGAGCTTAAACAAGTGTTGATTGAAAAATAAGGGAAAACCTATGGTTGAAGTCATGAGTGTCTTCATCTTTGTGAGTGTGAAAGTTGTATGTGATTGTGGAACTATAAATTGTTGAAGAATTGTGTGTGAATATGGAATCATCTTTGTTGTGAGGGCATTTGAGTACCTTTGTTAAGCTTGAACTTGCATTTGAAGCAAGTATTGTGAACTTGAGCCTCTTTGATAATGGTAAATCACAACTTGAATCTTTGAGTGCACAATTGATCCTTGCATGAGTAAGTTGTGTCTTGTTGTGTGCATTCAAGATTGAGTATTATGTAGCACTATTTGAGACATCCTTTTTGAACTGTCGAACTTGAGTTTTACTTGAGGACAAGCAAAAGTTTAAGTTGGGGGTGTTGATGAATACTAGATTTGGACTCATTTAGGGCTTTGTTTATATAGATTTAGTGTCCTCAAATGCTTAATTTATGCCAATAACTGATGTTAAATCCTTGATTTTTAGGTATATGGATTGAGGAACAAATCAAGGACACTAACAGGCAAAAAAGAACTAAACAAGCTGAAGAAATAAAGAAGGTGAGCGTGAGGATCGCCATGCTAAGTGGCTAATCTGACCGCCTAAAGTTCCAGAGTGCCAAGCCTTGAAGGAAAGAACAAAGTAGGTGATGAAAATGAGCAGTCGGTGGATCGCCGAGTAGTTCTGCCAAGCCAAGATAGATCGCCCAAAGTTACAGACCTTGATGATGTTGAATTCAAGGCGAAAAGGCGATGGAATAGGTCAAAGAGTGGTTCGGCGACCCCGACTTACTTCGTCGACTGTCCCTTCGTGGTTTATTTTCGATGACTATAAGTTAGATTTTGAACATTGAGTTTAATATCGAATCTTTGGACATCTATTATCGAATTTTCATTTTTGTAGTCTAGAAGAGTTTTCTCTGAAGTTTCCAAGTAGACTTGAAGGTTGTGAGACTCAACTTGGAGATTTTGCAAGTGGGTTTTGAATTTTCTTCGAATTGGAGCACTGTAAAGCTTGAATTCCTCTTACCCAGTTGATGGCTAATCGATTCGGTAACGATTTTTATCTCTTTTTGATGTTCGGCTAAATCCCCAATTATTGGGGTGTGATCGTGTGATTATGGGTTGAAATAGTTTATGGGTATTGTTAATTACTAGTTTAAATGTTGTTTCAAAGTGAGTTTAATCATTAATTCAGGTTTAATTCATGAATTATAGTTGCAAATGCAATTGCACTTTTGTCTTCTTGGCTTGCTTGAGAGAGAGGTTTTAGAACTAAGATTTCTTATGAATAGTTTGCGGGTATTGGGTTGACCTGGGTTTAGCTCGAGAGAGTGAATCCTAAACCTAATTCCACACATTTAGCTCGAGAGAGTGAATGGATTAAGGTGTGGGTTGTTCTTCATTGTCATGCTTGTTGATGTTCGAAAGAAATCACCTGATTCGGGGTAGTTGTTCGAGAGAAAGCTATCTCCCTTATAGTCTAGCCTACTCACTGATTTTCAAATATTTACTAGTAGTTTCAATTACCCATATATCTATATTTGCCTATAATCGATCACATCCTAAGAATTTATCTACTTATTGTTATTTAGGATTGTTTCTGACTATTTATAGTTGATAAATACAACCAAAAACCCCTCATTTGACATTAGTGTCACCCCTTTTATTTGATATGTCTTTTTTCGATAATGTTTATTCCTATGGATGATTAGACCGCATTCATACTTCTTGATTGAATTTATAACACGTACCGCTCCCTTTGAGATTCGACCCCAACTCATTTAGTTCGGTTTTATACTGATTTACGATCGTTGACACTTAGAATTGGAAGAAGTGTCTTTGAAACGTTATGAATCATTAACCCTGAAACAGCTCGAAAAATATACCCTTCATCATGGTTTTTGAGAAAAAGAAAAAGAATATTAGCAATCACCCCAGATTCACACAATTCATCATGTAATTACACAATCAGGTTCAATCTAAAGGAAAGGAAAGACCCACTTAAAGGGCAACCGCGCATGCTCCAAATCATTATACTGGAGCTTTTCCCTTTCTAACGGCCTCAGATTGTTGCCACACCATCGAAAATAGAATCACAACATCAACATGATCGTTTAGACACTAAAATCATCAAAATCGGAAACAAACCAATTTTGTAGTCAAAATAGAGAAATATGGGACCCGCTCCGGAATTTTTGGAATTGATTCCGTGAAGAGGTCCTAAGCCCTCCCCCAAGATTGTGTTATACAATGGAGCACCTCTCGGGGCTCGAAACAACTCTATGCAACAACAAACCAAAATGCAAAACTTTACACAAAAATAGACTTGGGGCAGCCATTTACAATGCAAATACAACAAAATCAGAGACTTTTCAAAAGGCTCAGGACTGTCACCCACACAGCCAACGCAAACCCATAAACCCTAGACTTTGAAGCACCCAAAGTCTTTTATGACTTATTCTCACTGACTGTTTGGTCGCGTGGTCCTTTGTTTGAGTTTTATGCCCGTTTTCCTGTTTTGGAGCTTTTGAAACTTAAAAAGTTGATTTGAGTCATAACCTTAGGTAAACGACATCAGATAGGAATTCTGACGATTGCATCAATTCCAGAGCAACCAAATTAGGCTAGTAGCATGGTTGGCATGAGTCCCAAGGCTTTCGATGTGACATTGGGGCCATTTGGCTGTTTATCTTTTGAATTTAGACTTAAGTTTGACTTTGATCAACATTCTTGGTAAACACGCTTAGATGAGAATTCCACCAGCACGGTTAGTTTTGATATGTCGAGTTTGGTCTAGAACTATCCTTCGTGCGCTTCCCGAGGCTTCCAGTCTTATTCCGAGGGTCATTCTAGAATTTGGCTAAAAATAGCAATTGGGTGGGGGCCCACATTTTTACAAAATGACCTCGTATGGAAATTTACAATTGCGCCCTTGAGTCCGGAATGTCGAATTTAGGGCGGTAGCATATCTAATTTATTTTCACCGGGTCTCGAAAGAATTCCAAGGATCCGTTCAGAGACTTTTAGAAATAAAACATAGCAATATCCGGTGTTTCTGGTGCAGACCATTGGCCATCAGATTTAGCCTTTAGTGACCAAAATTGCTGCTATTTATATAGCGATAAATCATATACAACCTAATTTTGAAACTTTGATATCTCGAGATCAAGAGCTCTATTTTTGGGTGATTCGAAGTCTGGTGTGTTCCGATTTGCGTTGGCTTTGTGGGTGATGTCCGAAGTGCGTCGAAAGTCTCTGATTGTGGTGTATCTACGTTGTAAGTGGCTGCCACAATTCTCTTTTTGTGTAAAGTTTTGCATTTTGGTTTGCTGTTGCATTGAGCTGTCTGAGCCCCGAGTGGAGATCTGTTTTGGAACACAATCTCGAGGGATGGTTTAGGACCTCTTTGCAGAGTCAATTCCAGAAATTTCGGAGCAGGTTCCACATTTGCGATTTTGACACCAAAATTGGTTTGTCTCCTATTTCGATGATTTTAATGTCTAAATGACCTTGCTGATGCTGTGATTCTATATTTCATATTGTGGCAGCAATCTGAGGCTGTTTGCAAAGAAAAAGCCCTGGCATGGTGATTTGGAGCGCGCGCGGTCACTCTTCAAGTAGGCTACAACTTCTGTTACTTTAGATTGAGCCTGATTGTGTATTTGCATGCTAAATTGTGTGAATTTGGGGTGGGCTTCTAGTATTTCTTTTGTTCTTCTCATAAACCATGTTGTAGGGTTGATTTTCAGGCTGTTTCAAGGTTAGTACCATGCTGTCGCAGGGGTTGTTTATATGTGGGTCTTTGTGAATTACATGTTGGGCTAGTTATTTGTCATTGGATGTATAGTATCTAATTGTGTTACGACTCAGAAAACTAGTAGGTGAAACTAGAGCCTTATAAGTGTGTTGTTGAGTTTGATATGGGGTTTTGTGTTGTAAATTTTTTTCTCGAGCTTAGGTTTAGGGGTTAAACGTTAAGGCATGACCCCCTAAGGACCAACCAATCCTTGAGGAGGGACCCTAAAGCCTAACCCCAAGGCTGCCTCAATTAGCCAAAATCTACCAAAAACCAAGGAGCTACAGATGGGACCTACGCTCCGTAGGTCCATCCACACCCCTTGGAACCCATCCGTAGGTCAAGGCCCCAAATGGGGAGTCTCTGAACCAAACCATGGACGTGCAGTACGGGGCGTCACCCCACTAACGATCCATGGGTTGGTGGGCGTGTGAGGGTCAACTTAATAAATTCCAAATTAATTAGTAGGGGTTGGGGATGGTTTTTATTGTTTTATTTCAATTATTTAAGACTTTTTAAGTCAATAAACTCCCTCTTATAATTCATTATCTCCAAAACACAAAATTAGAAACTACCTCCCCTCTAAATAATGCTCTCTCTAGAAACCACCATTGGAGAAGAAGAAGTCAAGGTTTGACGCTCAAGATTCCTATTCAATTTCATGGAGTTTCTTCAATCAAGGTATGGTAGTTTTCATCCTTGGTTAGTTTCCACCTAAGGAGTCCCCTCAAAAGATGATTTCAAGTTTCCAAATTCCCCCAAAAAGTTAGGGTTTCAATCTAAGCATGGGTTCAATTTCAAAATGTTTTCAAAGGTTTATATATGATGAATTGTGATGGAATTGATGAGTTAATCATGAATTATGATGAATTTCCCCCATGAACCCATGTTTTCCCCAAAATACTAAATTGTGAATTGTGATTTGGGATTGATTGATCATGGAAGTAAGTGAAGAGTTAAGTCTATATTGATTTAGTTTGTTGAATTATGTCATTATTCATGCCTAAATTGTAGTATTCTAGGTGTGTTGGTGAATTGTGATTCATGGACTTAAAGGGCAATTGATGTAGGTTGATGTATGATTTTGATGCTTATGTTATGTTTTGTCATTTCAATCAAAGTAGTGTGATTATGGCTATAATGCAATGGTATTGTTGTTGAAAGGTTATTTTCACTATACACACTCACACACTCACACACTCACACACTCATGAATGACGAATGAATGAAGTTTCTATGATTATGTTATTGATGATGTGTTGATTGAATGGCTATTCTCAATTGTACGCTAACGAATGATAATGACATGTTGTGAAAGAACTTTCTCACAATATGGGGATTCTTAGTTGAAAGTCTATTCTCATCTTAGAATCTATTAGCTATCTAACGAATGAATGTTGGGTTTGAGATGGATACTCATTGAACACCCAAGAAATCTAATGACCTAAGCTAGAGCCTAAGATGTAGTCTAGTAGCCTAATGAAGTTAAAACGTAAGGTTAGAGTCCTAAATAACTTCCCTAACTTAGTACTAGTGTTTTAGTGCCTAAACATCAAGGCATGACCCCCTAGGACCACCCCAAGGGTCCTTGAGGAGGACCCAAGGGAAGGTCCAAAAGCTGTCAAAAAACAACTTGAACCACGATAGGGTACCCACGACTCGTGGGTGGAACCAGACTCCGTGGTTAGGAGGCATGGTTCGAGACTTAGTCTCCCCAAGTTGGTTCCCCAATTGCCTCTCTCTGACCCAAACTACGGCCAGCCAGGATGGTCCGTGAACCCATCCACGCTCCATGGATAAGGGTCTGTGGATCAAGCCTTGTGTTGCTGCCTAAGTTCGGCCTAAGTGGGGGTAGTTTGGTAAATTACAAATACAATTAATTAAGGGTAGGGTCGGTAATTATTAGTTATTTAAGATATATTTAAGAACTTTTAACTATTAATAAACTCTTTTAACACCCCACAACTCACAAACTCAAAACTCAACCAATTTCCCTCCCAAAATATTCTCTCTCTAGACTCCATTGAAGAACAAAGAAGAAGGTCAAGATTAAGACTCAAGATCCATCCTTTTCACTCCAATTTCATGAGTAAAACATCAATTAAGGTATAGGAGTCTTTATTCATGGAACACTTTTCTCCATGAAGCCCTTCAACTCTTGATTTCAAAATTGGTAACTTGTTAAAAAACTAGGGTTTTCATTCTAGCAGTGGGTTCTTTCTAAAAATGATTTCATTATGTTAATTTCCCTATATTATGGATGATTTGATGTTTAATGATGATTTATTATTGTAAAATTCCCCATGAACCCATGAACACCCCCATGACCCCAATTTCATGAATTGTAATGGGTGTATTGACGCAAGATGATTACTATGAATTGCATCTATATTAATTTAGTTATTGAATATTGTTTTATTCATGCTTAAAGTAGTAATTCTAAGTGTGATTGTGAGACATGATTCATGACCCTTGAAAGGGTAAATTGCTAGGGTTTATACTTGTTGATGAATGTTGTGTATGGACTTATGATTCACTTGAAAAGTGAAGATCCTATGACTAATAGGTAAATTGAGGTATTGTTGAAAGGTCATTCTTCCCTTACCCTTACATTTGGTTATTTATGAATTGTATAGGAAGTGTCTATGATGATAATGTTGTTGTTGTGTTATTGCAAGGGCAATTACAGACACACTCCATGCATAAACATGATTATGATGTATCAATGGTGTTAATTGAAAGTATAGTTCTCATATGCACCTTTACACATTACTATGCATGAAATGTACATGACCATGATGTTCCTATTGTGTTGATTGAAAGTCCATTCTCATGCAAACACATGATCATAATGTGAAAGTTTTCCTCAAATACTAATATTGATACTATGGTTGAAAGTACAGTCTCACTTTATTGAATCTGTTAGCTATTTTATGAGTTGTATTGAATGAAGGGAAAAATATTCCTTCACACATGTAAATGCAATTCATAACTAATTATGTATAATTTGGGAAATAGTGCTTAGCACCGAGTGGATATAGTCAATGAGGTAGATGCCCTTCCATCAATACAATAACTATTCTCACGAGATGGAAGCCCCTCCGCCAATACAATAGGTTGGGTTTCTAGAAGAAATCTCCCTATCCCATAACTGTGTGCCCACATAGGTCTTTAGCTAGTGGATCCACCTTATAGCTATACATATAGTTCTACCTTAGGCGAGTAGGACACCTTCTTTGGTGTGGGGTTATACGACACCGGATTCCATGTCGCTCACATGGTCTATGTCGGTTAATGCTATATTCCCTAAAGAATAGTAATATGAATTAAGATAAGAACATGAGTTATGTACTATGATTCCTTAAGAAGTTCTACTTAGCATGGATAGGGTATGGGACTTCATTCAAGCATTGCACAAGTGAGCTTTGAGAGTGATTGTGGTATGTTTTCTTAGGATATGATGATTTATGAGTTGTGCATGCTTTATTATGAATTATGAACACGAACATGAATATGAACATGGACTATGCTTATGACTTCTTAATGGGTTTAGTTAGTGTGAGTGGGGGTATGAGACTTCACTTATATGTTGCACAAGTTATACATTGCATAAGTAGACTTATAAGGGGGTTATGGTCTGGTTTCCTTATACTATAAAGATAAATGAAATTATGTATGCATGATATGAATTGTTGATATGAGTGTCTTACTTATTATAAGATATGAACATGAATTGTCTCCTTGTTTATGAATATTAGCTATGGATAAGGTCATGGTATGTTATGCATGATCATGGTGGCCTAGAAGTAATACTTAATGTAGATAGGATTATGGGATCCTATCTGTGGATTGCACAAGTAGAGCTCAAGGTTACTTATGTGATGGTTCTATTCATGATGATATTCTTTATGATATGATGAGACATGAATGTATGCATGCATGTTGAATGGTTGGTTGCTATGAATGACTTTCCTTATAATTCAAGTAATGTACATGACTATTCCATTATTTATGACTATTGATTATGATGAGGTATAAGGATAAAATGTATGACTAAGGTAGCATCAAGGGATCACTTAGTAGGGTTGGTATTATGGGATGCCAACCATACTTTGCACAAGTGTTTCTTAGGGGTTCCTAAGGTGATGGTTTTATCATGTTATGGTATAAATGTGATTATGGCTTTTCTTTTACATTAAAAGTGCATGTTGATTTTTAAACTAGCCAAATACATACTTTTTAACTAAAATGTCTTTTTTTATCATATTTCAAGGATTTTTATGCATTCTTCCATACTTAGTACTTTATGTGCTAACCCATTCTTTCTACATTTTCTATAAGTGTAGGCTTTAGAGATATTGGATTCCATCCTCGTGGCTAGGTTCATAGTAGATCAAGAAGAAGAAGAAGATAGGTGAGTCTTCATTGTATTCGAGGGCTTGGCCATATGTCCTTTATTGTCTTTCTATTATGTTGAGACTTATGTAAGGGCTATGTCCCTAAGATTGTATTCAAGAGTTTTATTCCAAGTAATTAGATGGTTTGAGACATAGTGTCATAGATTATGTTTCATTTTATAAGAGACTTAAATTGTGAAGAAAAGTTTTAAATTCAACACAATTTTCCTATGCTCTTGTGTTCAAAGATATGCAATTTAGGCTTGAATGCAACCCCTTCGGGGTCAAGTACGCCGTGTTACGTCTAGGGGGTACCCTTGGGTCATGACAAATGTGGTATGATATAAGATTTTGGGATGGTTTTTAGGATGTCTCTGTCACGACCCAAGTCTAGGGCCTAGACGTGACATGGCGAATGAGGAACCCGAAGGAACCCCAAACAAGCCTCTCAAACTTGTCATCACACTTCATCGGTCGCGGAAGTACAATCAACATTAATTAACGGGAAATAGGGACTAAGGGCAAACCATTTCAAAAAGACATCATAGAATAAGAGTCAAGCTCATTTACAAAATACTTGTCCAACGCACACCTCTACATACATAGATAGGACGGGGGCCATGACATACTACCGGCTCCTCTCATAGTCAAAATACAATTGCAAGCTAAAGTCTCAAAACATAGGAGTAGGAAACATAACATAGCCCTCGAATCATTGAGGACTCACCAACAAACTCGGATAAGCACCGTACTAGCCACGTGAATGGAGAGAAGGATCAAGAGTAGCTCCGGTCCCTACATGGTGACATCATGTAGGCAAAATATGCGTTAGTACTTGGAATGTACTAAGTATGCGGGGTGCAACACAACAATAGACAAGGACACAATCGAAATACAAGAAATAGTTTCATAGGCATTATGAATAACAATATGAGGATGCATGATCAAAGTGAAGTCAAAACATGTTTAAGTAAATCTATACTAATAGTAGATATCATATGTGTATGCATGATCCAACCAATCTATAACCCCAACTTAGGATGGGGGATGCCTGTAACAGCCTGTATTATGCGTATGCTAGTTCTATTCACGTGATACTTGACATAGCCTTATAGTATAGGTGAGGGACCGTGCTTCTTATATGATTAGTGTTGGTTTAAACTAGCTCGCAAGGTGAGGTAACACCTTACACGTTTCAGCATGTGTACTGCAAGTTAGCTCCAACGAAAGTATTTAAACTAGAGGTAGTAAAGTGGTAATTGGGCCAAATGCACTACCACTTACTTGCATTAATTTGGCCCAAGTTGAGTAGAAGGATAAGGGAAAAATGGACAGCCAAGGCCCAATAGTCTTAAGTCCATAAAGGCCCAAGTGAAAAGTCCAAATAGGTGGACCACCTACTTGCATTAGTTATGGCCCAAATTGACATGAATAGAGGGATAATTCGGATTAGGGCCCAACAAAGTGTTGAAGTTCCCAAAAGCCCAAGTTAAAAGGCCAAGTAGGTGGGGCCAAGTAGGTGGGTCACCTACTTGACAATATATGGCCAAAATTAGTCAAGAAATTCGGCCATTACACCTCCTTTTTAAAGGGATAAAGATCAGATCTTTTACCTCATTTTTAACTTGCAAAAATTTCAGATTTCTTAAGTTTCTCTCTTGGTCTCTCTTGGCTTCAATCAGCAGCCCTAGAAAACCTTGGTTCCTTGAATATTGCCCCATTTTCAAGTAAAAGTTTGAAGGAGAGTTTCAGTTCTTGGAGTACAACTTTAGAGGATAAATTCCTAGAAACTAAGGTAAGACTATTGCCCATTTTTTTCCTCTCTTTAAATACAGATTTGGGGTGGAGAATTTTGTATATATTTATCAAGAACTAATGGATGGTGATAAATCTTTGAGTTAATATGCTCCTATTATGCTGAAAGATTTTTAGGGATTGATAGTGGTTGCCTTATGTATATTGTTGTTGTGGGCTGTTTGGGTATCTTGGAAAAGGATGTATGAAGTTGTATTAATGTATAGAAGAAGGGTGTGGTGGTTCACCATTGGTGCAAGGGTTGTATGGGCCTA
>NC_064282.1:40615608-40673758 GCF_019186545.1 Solanum stenotomum
AATTATTTGTGTGCTAGGAGATATGACCCTCCAAAGTAGACCCTCGAAAAAGGCTTCACTTGGAAATTTCGGATTTTGATACGGTTGCTCTAAAATTTGGGTTAGACCCATTTCCCACTCAATTTGACCCCCTAAACAAGAATATGAAGTCGGATTTTCGAAAAACGAAATGGATTTTTTTTTGATATAGCTAAACAAGTTTCCGGTAACTTCTGAAGCACATTTTTAAGAACCTTTTGGGTCATTTCAGTCTCAAACCGCATCTATTAGAGTCTTGTTCATAAATGTGAAGCGCGACACATTTTATGAATATGAGGCTATCAGATGTTAAGAATACTTCACTTCTTTATTCTCTAAGTCATTCCCTAGAGTTTAGCTGTATTAGATCTTTCTCCTAATGTGTTCCCTATGGTTTTTAGGATATGACTACTTCAAGGGCCTACATTAAGGAAATTGAGGAAGACAATGTGGAGTAAGAAGTTTCACTCCAAGCTACTCTCCAAGCTCCAATTGACCCTATAAGGGAGAATTAGACTCGTGTGGACTAAAGGTCCGCTATCCAATTGTTGGCTCAATCCTTGATGGCGCAAGTCAACAAAGAGGTTGTAACTCCGGCAATCCCATAAGGGGGATGGCTACTTCTAGATTGAGGGAATTTTTAGGGTGGTATCCTCCTATGTTTTATGGCTTCGAAGTGGGAGAAGATCCTCTAGGGTTTGTGGATGAGGCCTCTACGGTGTTAGACCATATGGGGGTACCTTCGATAGAGAAAGTGGAATTAAATTCTTGTCAACTCAAAGGGGTTGCACAAATATGGCATGATCAATGGAGAGAGACTAGGCCGGTATGATTCGGCCCTATAGAGTGGGAAGGGTTCAAGAGTGCCTTTCTAGATATGTTCTTCCCTTTAGAAATGAGAGAAACTTTGGTTCTTGAGTTCATCAACCTTAAACAAGGTGATATGTGCATTAAGGAATATGCATGGAGATTCACTCAATTGTCTAAGTAGGTTCCAATCCTAGTATCCGATCCCAAATTAGGGATGAGTAAGTTTGTGTCGGGATTGTCCGATTTAGTGGCAAAGGAATGTCGTATGGCCATGTTTGAGCATAATATGAATATCCCTCGTCTTATAGGGTATGCCTTTGAAATTGAGAAAAAGAAACTTGAAGAAAGGTTGAAGGAGAAAAAGAGGGTTAGGATGGATGATGGAAATTCTTCATTTGAGAGGTTCTTTGGACAAGATCCTTCTAAGATTCTCCCAAAAGTTAGGGGGAAGAGGGTGTCTAACCCTAAGCCTAAAAGAGGAAGCAATAGAGAATTGGTGTTACTTAAGCCTACTTGCAAAATATGCAGAAGAAAGCATATTCGTAAGTGTCTAGGCGGCACAAAGGATTGTTATGGTTGTGGTGGCAGTTACCACAAAATAAGAGATTGCCCGGTACTTACCACTAGGGGAAGAGAAAAGAAGAAAATTAGGTTCGATGCTCTTCAAGCTAAAGGTGAATAAGAGTGTCCAACTAATGTTTCTCCCGATATGTGTTTCATGCTTATTTCTATTCCGGTAGTACTTGTCTTTTGTGACTTGATGAATTAGGCATGATGAGCTTTATGTTGTCCTTAGTATGTATGGGTTTGATTATGGTCATGTATGTATGTTGGTGGAACCCCAACCTAGCCATTATGAGTTTTTATGATGTGTTAGAAGATTTGATGAATATTAGTGTTTAAGTGATACCTAGATGGGTTGAGCGAGCACACTCCTTTGAAAGAGGTTAGAAGTGTAATTCTCCATTGTTAGAATCACCTTGTATGATGGATATGAAAAGTTGAGTGTTCTAGATGTCCATGATTTGGTTTGACTTGAAATTCTCACCTTAAGAGGTGTTGTGAGTTTTAGGAGTTTAGTCACGGTTTGGTAGGCATATGAGACCTTAAGTGGTGTTGGTAAGGTTGCTTGTGAGCAATCGTGCTTAAATGAGAACCTCTCTAATTTTGAAGTACCAATTGGGATCTTAGACCGGCAAGTTAAAGAATAGATGAGTAAGAAGGTGCTTCCATGAAAATGTTAAGGAGTGGATGATAAGTTCCTCCTCTAGCTTCAGATGATAAGTTCTCCTTGACTCATTTCATGATTTTGGAATCTTGAATATTATATGTGTCCTATGACTTCCTTGTCCATAGAGTTACTCTTGTAAACCTTGCTAGGGTTTGGATGCATGGCTAATAAACCTTTATTAGTTTTAGAGCCTGGTAAGGTTACAATGAGTCTTGGTAATGCTTTAGGTTTGTTTGAAAGGAGTAGTATTTGAGATTTTAGTAAAGGGGCTTACTCTCAAGGGGGAGATCATGTGCTTAAATAACAATATTGATTGAGAGTCCCGATATCCTCATCCTTTTCTTCTATTCCTCTTCTAGCTTGAGACCAAGAGTCTCCTTTTGAGCTTGTTTTATGTCTAGGAGTCATGAGTGTTATAGAAATTTCCATGATCTCCTTATGTTATGCATGTTTTTGAAAGATTCTTATTTCGTATAAAATGGGTTTTTCATGATTTACATGTTCCTCATGTTGTTGTGCATCTTAGTATGGTGATGGCATATTTGACTTCATGAGATGATTTGATGAACATGCTTTGATATGTTTTGATGAAATGGCATATTGGCCCCATAGTGTGTTGTTGAGCTTCCTTCTAGTTGGAAAATGCAATTCCTCCTATGACTACGTGATTAATGAGGTTTGGAAGTGTTTGTGTAGGCTCACTCCCAAGGGGGAGTTGGTGTGCCTATCTATACATTTATTGTTATGTGCTTATGTGTTGCCATGACTTCTTTATATAATGCATGTTCATGAAAACTTGTGTTTTGAAAGGAAATGTGTTTATGCGTATGGTTTTCGTCATGTTGTAATGCATTGAGTATGAGTGCCTATTGTACTCCATAAGAAGAAAAATATGACTTTGGTTTGGAGTTGAGAAATTCCTCCTTGAATCGAATGCTTTGTGAGAGTAAATTGCATATGAATTCCATGAAAGTATGTTGAGAATATTATGACTAGGAGATGATAGTTCCTCCTCGAACATGGCTAGTTATTGAGATTCTTGCATCTTGGGTTGATAGATGTAGTTCCTACTTTCTTGTATTGCATTGGCCATGTTGTGAAATGGAGTAGAAGTTTCTCTCCTTTGAAGTTTGGCATGATGTGATTAGTGCATTTTTAGTTTTTGCACATTTTGATGTTTCATGCATAATAGGCTACTAGTCTAGAGTTTCTAACTTAGTTTGGTATTTTGGTGATCATTCGGGGACGAATGGTCCCAAGGGGGAGATAATGTAACACCCCGAAAATCTAATGACCTAAGCTAGAGCCTAACATGTAGTCTAGTAGCCTAATGAAGTTAAAACGTAAGGTTAGAGTCCTAAATAACTTCCCTAACTTAGTACTAGGGTTTAAGTGCCTAAATGTCAAGGCATGACTCGTAGGACCCCCCGAAGGGTCCTTGAGGAGGACCCAAGGGAAGGTCCAAGAGCTGGCAAAAAACAGCTTGAACTACGATTGGGCACCCACGAGTGGTGGATGGAACCACACTCCGTGGTTGGGAGGCGTGGTTCAAGACTTAGTCTCCCCAAGTTGGTTCCCCAATTTCCCCTCTCTGTCCCAAACCACGGCCAGCCAGGACGGTCCGTGGACCCATCCACTCTCCGTGGATAAGGGTCCGTGTTGCTACCTAGGTTCGGCCTAACTGGGGGTGGTTTGGTAAATTACTAATTTAATTAATTAAGGGTAGGGTCAGTTATTATTAGTTATTTAAGATATGTTTAAGTACTTTTAACTATTAATAAACTCTTTTAACACCTCACAACTGACAAACTCAAAACTCAACCAACTTCCCTACCAAAATATTCTCTCTCTAGACTCAATTGAAGAATGATGTGAGACCAAAAGTATATATTTTTAATCATTATTTGCTTCACGTTTATTATTTACATCTGCCCTTTTTGAGTATGAATGTTAAGGATTGTGCTAAATAGTGTATTTTATTTCTAGGAGTAAATTGGTGTAAAGTTGAAGAAGTTTGGAGCAAAAACGAATTAAATATGAAAAGTTGTAGAAGAAAATCAAGTAGGCAACTTAATGGATTAAACTTTTTAAAATAATATATATGTTAGGTTGAAGTAGAATTGGAATTGGAATTGGAAAATTCCACGTGACAGTCACTGAAGAGCCGCAACAACATGTTGAAGGCGGTGGAGCACTGGTTCACGCCGAAAATAAAAAGGAATTCAACTCCTTTATGGTTTTGATTCCTAATTTGTTTTGGACTCAATTATTTTATTTAGGATTTTCTATATCTATAAATAGTCCATAGAAATAATTATTTGGGAAAACCAATATAGGGCAGAGGTGAAGATCAGGGTATCAAAGTACAAAGTTGTCAATACATTTTAGTGTTCTTTCTTCTTATTATTTTCTTAGAGATTAGTGGCTAAAGCCCTAGTTCTGGGGCTGTAGCTACGGATTAAATGTTGACTATTTAAGGTTAAAATTAATTCTTGGTTGTCATTATAAGTTACTTCTATATTCTTGTTTTAGTATTTTGTGCTTGATCACCATGAGATAAATCTATTATCTAATCTTAAAATCGAGAGAGGAGGGATTAGATAGACCAGAGAATATAGAGAGATCGATCCACCTATTAAATTGAGGTGATTAGTGTTCAGGAGTGACCCCCAGACAAACACCTTGCTTGGTTACGAAATAAGATGAAATATAAATGCTCGCCAGTTAGTCTATTTATCCCCACTCAACGATGTAGTTAGATAGCTAACTGGGGTAGGCGAGGAGAGGCGTATAACCCGGATCATATCATGAACCCTATAAACCAGTAACTTGAGAACTGAAATTAATTCTAAGCCAAAAATATGATACTTGAAATCCAATACATGCTGTAGCCATGGGATTTTCCAACTATTGTAAGTAATTTTATTATTTTGTTCTTGCATTCTTCTCTTTTAATTTGTCTCTCTTAAATAAATAATTAGATCAGTATAATTTAGTAAAAAATAGTTCATTGACAAGTTCTTTGGGTTCGATAATTTGGTTCTTTTAAGAGCCACTATATTACTTGCGCGATCGCGTACACTTATGTGTGCAATTTGGAGCAACAAGTTTTTGGCGCCACTACCGAGGACTTAGAAATTAACTATTTGTATAAGTTATATTTTTTCTTTTTATTTATTTAAGTTTTGTTTTTATAAGCTTTTTTGGGTTTTTTTTTCTAACAAATATTATTTTTTCTCTTTTTTTGAATAATTTGATACTCTTATTGATATGGATGATTTGGGATAAATCGTGGTTGGTTGATGAATTTCCTTTATGTGATATATGTGGTCATCAATATATTCATTGAAATGGTTGTCCCAAATCTCATTCCCTTTTCTCGAACCCCTATTATGATTCTTCTGTTATTTGTGATGTTAGTAGGGGCGATGAAGTGGAGAATGCAAAACAAGAGGCGCGCAATGTGAATTCACTTATGGAATGTTCGGACATGCTGGACAAAGTTAATTCAAAAATCGTTGAACAAATGTTTGAATGTGTGGAAGGGCAAAAAACAATCATAAAACTGTTGGATTTGCTTGACGCTAGTCAATTGGAAATTATTGTCCTAGAGATTGCAGCCCAACAAAGAGAAATCTATGAAGAAGCAGAGATAGTGAGCCAATCTTGGTTATAAGAACAAACTCAACTTCTAAAGTTTCATGAGTCTATCTATGATGGTCTGACATACATGACAAGCCAACTGATTGAAGGAAGAGTTGAGCTCACACAAGAAATAGATCAATTTGGCTCAGATATTCATGACTTGGAGACTCACTTGAACAAAAAGATTGAGGCGTCTGATGCCCAATTATCAATTGTCGTGGATGATGATCAACAAGTGGAGCAAAAAGAGGAATTTCAACCATTAAACTACACCTTATTCCTTAATATCGATGTTGAGAAAGAGTACAAAAGTGAGAATGTTTTAAGTAATGTTGCTTTGGAGTTGAGGCAATTTGAATCTCATTCAAAACACTTTTCTATAAAATCTGAACTAATGGATGAGTGTATTGATGAGGAACAAGACCCCTACATTCTAAGGGTTTTTAGTCCACGTTGACAAAACGACATTCCTCACATAATGGCGAAGAAATGTAAGATGCAACATATATTACTTGGTTCCTTTTTCTTTATACTACCGCCCCTAGAGAGGAGCAGAAAAGTTGATGCAAAGAGGTACAATTCATAAGTTCAAAGTGGAAAGAAAAGTAGTGAATTTACTTGTGTCGTGCCGCGATGTTAAATTAGGCGCTTATTGGGAGACAACCCAATTTATAGTGTAACTTCTTATTTTATTTTTGTTTTATTAGTGTCATTTTTTTTTCTTTTGGTTTTGTTTTTACAGGTTTTGGAGAAGTCTGAGTATCCAAAATTTGGAGCTAAGGAGCACGTTTGAGCTTAAGTGTGGGGTACATACGACCCTTGATGAAAATAAAGAGAACATGCTACTAGCTAGGCTTAAAGGCCTCAGAGAGTTTTTCTAACCCTTGTTTTAAATTTTATTTGATGCTTTGGGGACATTGTATAATTTTAAGTATGGGGTGGAGGAATAAATTCCTAGTTTTTATTATTTTATTGAGTCTTTAATTTTTTTAGGATGGGTTCCTTGACTTTTGTTTTCGGTTCTTTTCCTGAGGATAGTCCCTTTGAACCGAGTGTCTTTTATTAGGAATAAGTTTTTTTTTTAGAGAAAAGAAAATATCCTTTTGAGTGGTGTGATACTTGCTATTTAGGTCTAATTTTTTAGTAGTAGTTTCTTGTGAATGCTTGATAAAAAAAATGCAGACTCTTTGACACCTAAGCTCATGGTTGTGACTTTGTATATAATTTATTTTATTTTGTAGTTTGTTATGATTCTGTCTCTCTTAGAAGTAGAATTGATCCATCTTGATTGATACCTGTGCCATGTGTGGTGAGAATTTTTTTATTCCATGTTTTACATTTAATTCTAGAACTTGCCCTGCATGTTATTGAAGCAAAATAAAAAAGTGTTGATATGCTTAGCAGATGATAATAAGCTTTCTTTGATTTGTCTGGTAAATTTTAGCCATTTCACATATTATATCACTAGTTAGCCTTTTTGAGCCTATAACCTTTTGTTGGTAGCCATATTTTATCCTTGACTATTTGTTGATTCCCTAGTTTTGGCACCTTGCTTCCTTGGACATTATAGCATAGACTTATTCTAATTATCAATTTTGAGAAAAAGGGATGGTTGAGTAAAAATGTAATCAATGATAGCTACAAAGTGCTTAAAAAGCCCTCTTTGAAGGAACGTGACTTTAAAAAAAAGGATGAACAAAAGAAGTTACCTTGATGATGGCCCTGGTCCTTCCAAGGACATCGTGCACCTTAATGCCTGTAAAATACATAATTTGAGGGTGGCTATTATGAAGGAAAACCTTTTAAAAAAAGAATAAAAAAAAAGATCGAAGCATTTTTGATATGATGAGAATTACTCGTCAAAATAACTGTTGAGGAAAGGGTTGAAAATAAAGAGAAGAAAATGGTGGGTGATGAAGTCTTAAAGTGCAAAGTGCTTAAGGAAGTGTAAGTCACTATTATATAGTTTTCCTACCCGTCCCCTAGCCTACATTACAACCCGTTAAAGTCCTATTTGATTCTATTCAACCATGCTTAATTAGTGGAGATGTACATAATGGGCAAGCCTATAGTTCTTTGTACATAGATGTGAATTTTATTTGTGAGTGTGAGAGTTATTCTTGATATAAAGTCCTTAATTTATATTCGATCTTTTAAATTGAGTGTGTCAACTATTTCTTCTTGTGAGGGCACTTGTTTCATGATGGATAGGTGATTTTATTAACTTTCTTTGATGAGAGTAGGGGAGCAAACTTAAATTTGATGAGTTTTAAAGTCCTTCCTTGAGGTTAGGAGGTTAGAGGTTTGTTGTTTATTTGGATGTCTTGCTTAATGATTGAGAATTGTACTTGATGTTTTGAAATTGGTATATGGCCTAATTGTTTGTATTAACCCAAGTGATGACATTCCTAGTATGATTTTTGTGATGAACTTTAATGGTTGCTCGAGGACGAACAAAAGTCTAAGTGTGGGGTGTTGATGTGAGACCAAAAATATATATTTTTAATCATTATTTGCTTCACATTTATTATTTACATCTGCCCTTTTTGAGCATGAATGTTATGGATTGTGCTAAATAGTCTATTTTATTTGTAGGAGTAAATTGGTGTAAAGTTGAAGAGGTTTTGAGCTAAAACGAATTAAATAGGAAAAGTTGAAGAAGAAAATCAAGCAGGCAGCTTAATGGATTAAAGCTTTATAAAATAATATATATGTTAGGTTGAAGTAGAATTGGAATTGGAATTGGAAAATTCCACGTGACAGTCACTGAAGAGCCGCAACAGCAAGTTGAAGGCGGTGGAGCACTGGTTCACGCCGAAAATAAAAAGGAATTCAACTCCTTTATGATTTTGAATTCCTAATTTGTTTTGGACTCAATTATTTTATTTAGGATTTTTTATATCTATAAATAGTCCATAGAAATAATTATTTTGGAAAACAATATAGGGCAGAGGTAAAGATCAGGGTATCAAAGTATAAAGTTGCCAATACTTTTTATGGTTCTTTTCTTCTTCTTATTTTCTTAGAGATTAATGGCAAAAGCACTAGTTCTGAGGCTGTAGCTACGGATTGAATGTTGATTATTTAAGGTTATTGAATTAATTCTTGGTTGTCATTATAAGTTACTTCTATATTCTTGTTTTAGTATTTTGTGCTTGATCACCATGAGATAAATCTATTTTCTAATCTTAATATCGAGAGAGGAGGGATTAGATAGACCAGAGAATATAGAGAGCTTGGTCCACCCATTAAATTGAGGTGATTAGTGTTCAGGAGTGACGCCCAGACAAACACCTTGCTTGGTTACGAAATAGGATGAAATATAAATGCTCGCCAGTTAGTCTATTTATCCCCACTCAACGATGTAGTTAGATAGCTAACTGGGGTAGGCGACGAGAGGCGTATAACCCGGATCATATCATGAACCCTATAAACCAGTAACTTGAGAACTGAAATTAATTCTAAGCCAAAAATATGATACTTGAAATCCAATACATGCTGTAGCCATGGGATTTTCCAACTATTGTAAGTAATTTTATTATTTTGTTCTTGCATTCTTCTCTTTTAATTTGGCTCTTTTAAATAAATAATTAGATCAGTATAATTTAGTAAAATATAGTTAATTGACAAGTCCTTTGGGTTCGATAATTTGGTTCTTCTAAGAGCCACTATATTATTTGCGCGACCGCGTACACTTGCGTGTGCAATTGGGAGCACCAAAGAACAAAGAAAAAGGTCAATATTAGGGCTCAAGATCCATCCTTTTCACTCCAATTTCGTGAGGAAAACATCAATTAAGGTATGAGAGTCTTGATTCATGGAAGACTTTTCTCCATGAAGCCCTTCAACTCTTGATTTTGAAATTGGTAACTTGTTCAAAAACTAGGCTTTTCATTCTAGCCATTGGTTCTTCCTAAAAACGATTTCATTATGTTAATTTTCCTATATTACGGATGATTTGATGTTTAATGGTGATTTTTATAGTAAAATTCCCCATGACCCCAATTTCATAAATTGTGATGGGTGTATTGAAGCAAGATGATTACTATGAATTGTATCTATGTTAATTTAGTTATTGAATCTTGTTTTATTCATGCTTAAAGTATTAATTCTAATTGTGATTGTGAGACATGATTCATGACCCTTGAAAGGGTAAATTGCTAGGGTTTATACATGTTGATGAATGTTGTGTATGGACTTATGATTCACTTGAAAGGTGAAGATCGTATGACTAATGGGTAAATTGAGGTATTGTTGAAAGGTCATTCTTCTCTTACCCTCACACTTGGATATGTATGAATTGTCTAGGAAGTGTCTATGATGATAATGTTGTTGTTGTGTCATTGCAAGGACAATTACTCACACTCACACTCCATGCAGAAACATGATTATGATGTATCAATGGTGTTAATTGGAAGTATAGTTCTCATATGCACCTTTACACATTACTATGCATGAAATGTACATGACTATGATGATCCTATTGTGTTGATTGAAAATTCACTCTCATGCAAACACATGATCATAATGTGAAAGTTTTCCTAACATACTAACGTTGATTCTAAGGTGGATAGTACATTCTCACTTTATTGAATCTATGAGCTATTTTATGAGTTGTATTGAATGAAGGGAAAAATATTCATTCACACATGTAAATGTAATTCAAAACTAATTATGTATAATTTGGGAAATAATGCTTAGCGCCGAGTGGAAATGGTCAGTGAGGTAGATGTCCTTCCGTCAATACAATAGGTCGGGTCATCTAAACTATTCTCATGAGATGGAAGCTCCTCCGCCAATACAATAGGTCGAATTTCTAGAAGCAATCTCCCTATCCCATAACTATGTGCCCACACTGGTCTTTAGCTAGTGGATCCACCTTATAGCTATACATTTAGTTCCACCTTAAGCAAGTAGGACACCTTCTTCAGTGTGGGGTTATACGACACCGAATTCCATGTCGCTCATATGGTCTATGTCGGTTAATGTTTTTTTACCTAAACATTAATATTATGAATTAAGATAAGAACATGAGTTATGTACTATGGTTCCTTAAGAAGTTCTACTTTGCATGGATGGGGGTATGGGACTTCATGCAAGTATTGCACAAGTGAGCTTTGAGAGTGATTGTGGTATGATCTCTTAGGATATGACGATTTATGAGTTATGCATGCTTTATTATGAATTATGAACATGAACATGAATATGAACATGGACTATGCTTATGACTTCTTAATGTGTTTACTTAGTGTGAGTGGGGGTATGTGACTTCACTTATACATTGCACAAGTAGACTTATAAGGGGGTTGTGGTGTGGTTTCCTTATACTATGAAGATAAATGAACTTATGTATGCATGATATGAATTGTTGATATGAGTGTCTTACTTATTATAAGATATGAACATGAATTGTCTCCTTGTTTATGAATGTTGGCTATGGATAAGGTCATATGTTATGCATGATCATGGTGGCCTAGAAGTGATACTTAGTGTAGATAGGATTATGGGATCCTATCTATGCATTGAGCAAGTAGAGCTAAATGTTACTTATGTGATGGTTCTATTCATGATGATATTCTTTATGATAGGACGAGACATGAATGTATGCATGTATGTTGAATGGTTGGTTGCTTTTAATGACTTTCCTTATAATTCAAGTAATGTACATGACTATTCCCTTCTTTATGACTACTGATTATGATGAGATCTAAGGATAAAATGTATGACTAAGGTAGCTTCAAGGGAACACTTAGCAGGGTTGTTATTATGGAATGCCAACTAGACATTGCACAAGTGTTTCTTAGGGGTTGCTAAGGTGATGGTTTTACCATGTTATGGGTATAAATGTGATTATGGCTTGTCTTTTACATTAAAAGTGCATGTTGATTTCTAAACTTACCAAATGCATACTTTTTAACTAAAATGTCTTTTTTTTTTATCATATTTCAAGGATTTTTATGCATTCTTTCATACTTAGTACTTTATGTGCTAACCCAGTTCTTTCTACATTTTCTATAAGTGTCTGCTTTGGGGATATTGAATTCCATCCTCGTGGCGAGGTTCATAGTAGATCAAGAAGAAGAAGAAGATTGGTGAGTCATCATTGTATTCGAGGGCTTGGTCATATGTCCTTTATTGTCTTTCTATTATGTTGAGACTTATGTAAGGGCTATGTCCCTAAGATTGTATTCAAGAGTTTTATTCCAAATAATTAGATGGTTTGAGACATAGTGTCATAGATTCTCTTTCATTTTATAAGGGACTTCGATTGTAAAGAAAAGTTTTAAATTGCGAACTATTTTCCTATGCTCTTATGTTCAAAGATATGCTATGAGGCTTGTATGCGACCCCTTCGAGGTCCAGTACGCCGTATTACATCTAGGGGGTACCCTTGGGTCATGACACTCATCCATGAGTTGAGGTAGGGTATCTAGTAGCATTCTTTTATCTCATAATAATGAACTAAAGTAATGAATGTTAAGTACTCCATGGTGAATAATGCTAAGCACCGAGTGGATATTTCTTGAGATGGATGCTCATCCGTAAGTTGAGGCGGGGTATCTAGTAGCAATCTCTTCATATGGATGCTCATTTGTGAGTTGAGGCGGGTATCTAGTAGCAATCTCACTATCCCATAACTATGTGCCCACATAGGTTATAACTGGTGGATCCACCTAAGCTAAAAGTAATGGTCCTACCTTAGGCAAGTAAAAATCCCTTATCTGATGTGGGTAACACTGGGATTCCATGAATTTCTCACATGGTCTATGTCGGTTAAGGCTTACTCTCACAAAGAATGATAATGAACTATGGCTTCTCAAAAATGCACTATTTAGTGTGGGTGGGGGTATGGGACTTCATCCATGTATTGCAAAAGTAGGCTTTGAGAGTAGTCATGGTGTGTTCCTTTATGTTAGAATGTTGAAGGATTAAGGTTATGAGTTAGCCACTATGGTTACTCAAAAAGTCCTATGAAGTATGGGTGGTATTATGGGATGCCATCCATGCATTGTACGAGTAGGCTTTGAGAGTATTTTGGTGTTATTCTCCAATGTTTTAATGTCTAATGAATGAAAGTTCTCTTAATGAAGCTAATGAAGAATGTTAACTTAAATGCTTAAGATGATGATGCACGCTTTACTTGGATTGTATTATGAGTTACTTTCCTTGTCATGACTTATGAAACGTATGTGTTCCTTATGTATGAGTATTGACTAAAGATGAGTATGAAAAATGGTAAGTTGATTTAAGGTGACCTCAAAATGGTACTTAGTAGGAATAGTAGTATGGGATGCCATTCTTACATTGCACAAGTATAGCTTAGGGTTACTTAAGGTGAAGGTTCTAATGTGATGTAATGACTTGTATGATGATTATACTTGCATCTTATGCCTTTTGCTTAAGTTCATGATGTTTCTCAAAAAATGGCATATAGCATGGTTTTCAACCAAAATGTCCTTTTTAAGCATGGTTTTTGCATGGCTATCATACTTACTACATTTTGTGTGCTAACCCATATTTCTACCTTTTTCTACAAAGAGTAGGTTCCGGCATTTGAGTTGATTCCTTCTAGTTCAAAGAGATTGGATTGAGTTCTTCCAAAGCTTGTGGTATGTCCTCATGGATCTGAGGACAAGTACTTTATTGATGTTTCATGTCTTTCATTGTTATACATACTTTTTAGACTTTCTATTGTAAAGGTTGTAACCTTACTTTTGATTCAAGATGTTTTTAAATGGCCATGTGAGACAAGTAGACTTCTGGTGTTTTAAATGATGTTTTCGATTGTATGGATTAAAAAGAGTTTAAGATTATGCACTATTTCTATTATCTTATGTGATGACATGCTATGAGGCTTGTATAAGACTTTCGGTGTCTTGCACGCCGTGTTACGTCCAGGGTGTAGGCTCGGGTCGTGATAAATTGGCTGTTTATTTATGTTGGAATTTATCTTTGGCCTTAGTCTAGGATATACTAGTGTTGCCTTAGAGCCATGCACCTAGTTGACTTTGGTATGTATCTGATGTCGATTAGGATGGACTAGGTCCTTGTAGACCGGCTTAGCAGAAATTACAACTTTGTGACGACCCAATTTCTCGAGCCATGATGGTGCCTACAAACCCCTTAGTAGGCAAGCCAAACCCTGTCCCGAAACTTGAGAGTAATGGGACAGAGCGGGGAACTATCCTCAACTAAGCAAAGCATAAATAAATAGAACACATATGAGGAAGGCATAAGCGAACCCAAAACTATAAATACAAAATATACTTCTAGAACCTGGAAGCACATGTTCAGAACTACTGAAAGAGAACAAGTCCCAAAAGTGAACCACAGAAACAAGACTTCCTCAAAAACGAAAAGGCAAGTCAGAATGTAAAAACGGAATGGAGATAGGAAATCCCACAACGCCATGTGCTCGTCCTCGTAGAACAAACCAGTGCACGCTCGACCTCAACGTTGATAGTTGTTGCTCGGACCTACTTCATGAAAACAAATGAAGAGTGTAGCTTGAGTACCAAAACAACAGGTACCCAGTAGGCATCATAGGCGGCTGAGCAAGAAATGTAAAAACAGACAGAGAAGATAGAATCAAACAAGAATAAAGGTCAACAAAAATAAGAGCTAAAGAATCAAAGAGTTAGTCTAAGGATATTTATCCTAAACCCAGCTAGGCCCCTTAAGACCCACTAGGTATGCTCACGTACAAACAAACAAGAACCCGAACGGACTCCCACAAGCCCGACAGGTACACAGAGAAGCCACAACTACGGAACCCAAAGGAAACCCAACTCCAAATCGACATAACCAACAATTCCAACCCATTCAACAAGTATGACTTTCACATCGAGCCACCTAGCCCACCAGCAACTTCAAGGCATTACCCAGCAAGGCGAGTGTCGTGCTGTGGTATATTAATCCCCACTAATAGCCCTAACCCAACTACCCAAAAGAATAATACTTCGTTGCCCTGCCCTTGCCAGCCAAGTGTGCCATCTAACACTCCCGGATGGCCTTCCCTAGCCAGACAGAGTGCGCGGACCTATCAACTCTGAAGAGGACCTTAAGTAACTTATATCCAAGAACCTAGCCAGCTAATCACCCAGCGGCCCTGCCCAATTCCAGCCAGGTGAGTCCGCTATCAGTCCCGGGGACCCCGCCCTAAGCCAGCCAGAGTGTGTGTGAAAAATCAAAGTGGGTGAATCAACTCCAAGCCATTGTGGATAGATATCCACTTCCAACTACCTCACACCATAACTGACCGCGAAATACTCAAACCAGGAAAATACTATGCCTCCGACAATGCATCGACATCACAAAAATAGGGAGAGAAGCCAGAAATATCACAAGCAATAAAAAGCCTAAAGGTAGGTTCAACTATCAGACCCAAGTCTACTATGCCGGTCTAGGAAGACCTAGTCCATCTGAATCGACGTCGGATACATACCAAAGTCAACCAGGTGTATGGGGTCTAAGGCAACACTAGTCTATCCTAGACTAAGACCAAAGATAAATTCCAACATAAATAAACAACTAACTAGATACTATACATGCAACGATAAATAAATAGCTCAACAGGTAATTCACAAATACCCACATATAAACAACACCTCCGACAGTATGGCACAAACCCCGAAATAACTCCAAAATCAACCCTACAAGATTGTTTTTAAGAAGAAGAGAAGAGATACTAGCAGCCCACCCTAGATTCACATAATTCAGCATGCAATTACACAATTAGGCTCAATCTAAAGGAAAGGAAGTCGTAGCCTACTTGAAGACCAATCGAGCACGCTCCAAATCACTCTGCCAGAGCTTTTCCCTTCCAAACGACCTTAGATTTCTGCCACGCTATAAAAAAAAAAGAATCATAGCATTAGCACGATAGTTTAGACACTAAAATCATCAAAATCAAAGACAAACCAATTTCAGAGTCAAAATTGGGAAATGCGGGACCTGCTCCAGAATTTACAGAATTGACTCTGTGAAGAGGTCCTTAACCCTCCCCTGAGCTTGTGTTCCAAAATGGAGCACCTCTCGGGGTTCGGAACAACTCCATGCAACAATAAACAGAAATCCAAAACTTTACACAAAAAGAGACATGGGGGGCAACCACTTACAATGCAGATACACCACAATCGGAGACTTTTTGACATGCTCCAGACAGCCACCCACACAACCAACGCAAACCCAAACACATCAGATTTCGAATCACCAAAAAGAAGCTCTAGAACTCGAGATATCGAAGTTTCAAAATGGGGCTAAATCTGATTTTTCTCTATATAGATAGCAGCAGTTCTTTTCGCTAAAAGCCTAATCTAGTCGCCAAAAGACTAAATACTGGTCGCTAAAGGTCTGCACTAATAACACCAAATTTTGCTATTTTTATTTATCAAAGTCTCGGAACGGACCATCAAAATTTGTCTAGGACCCGGTGAAAATAAACCAGATATGCTACCCCTTAAATTCGACATTCCGGACTTAATGGTGGAGTTGAAATTTCCATACGAGGTCATTTCGACAAAAAAATGAGCCCCTCACCCAAATGCCATTTTTAGGCAATTTCCACAACAACCCTCGTAATAAGATCGGAAGCCCCGAGAAGAGCACGAAGGGTCATTCTAGACCATACTCAGCATTCTAAAACTAACCACACTGACGAAATTCTCATCCGAGCCTGTTTACCAAGAATGTTGACCATGTCAAACCTAAGCCAAAACTCAAAGGCTAAAGTGCCAAATGGTCCCAATGTCACACTGAAAGCCTTGGGACTCATGCCAACCATGCTACCAGCCTAATTTGGCCGCTCTAAAGTTGATGCATCTGTCATAATTCCCATCTGAGGTCGTTTACCTAGTTTATGACTAAAATCAATTTTTCAAGTTTCAAAAGCTTTAAAACAGGAAAAAACGAGCATAAAACCTAAACGAACGACCATGGGACTAAACAGTCAGTGCCAACAAGTCATAAATGACTTGTGGTAACTACAAGAACACTCTAAATGATGGAAAAAAGGCATAAACATAAAAATAACCTGGAGGGTCATTCACAACCCGGCGATTTGACACCCCTAGTCATATCTCATATTGAAGTGTAATTTGAATGTAATCAAGGTTGATGTCGTTGTCAAGGATGAAACCCAGGGGTTTTCATGCTTTTCCTTCACTGAATAATTACAATAGGTCAACTTTTATATGCATATATATTTCATATGTTGATCGCCTTAACTTATTCATGGATTTTACTACTTTATATTTAAATTCCTTACGAAAGACCCTGGCTCCATCTTTGAATCTATTTCTCAAGTGTAATATTTATCCCTCCTATATACTATTATTTTTATGAAGTTAATTAACTTTCCTTAGTGACTAATTTCTAGGAGTATATCTTTTGAACATATGGTATACTAAATGTTTTGGTAGCCTCATTTCTTATGAAAGTTTTGTTTGTTGCAACTCCAATTTAGATGTTGTACATGTGCATAGATATTTTCTTTCAATTCCTATTTTTCCTGGACCTATTGTCATAACTCATGAGTAGATCTACAAGACACATATTTTAGGTTAAACTATCTCTTGAACACATGTGTCGCACATGTATTCCAGACTAAGTAATTATTTTTTAAAAAACATTAAAATAAAAGTCCAATGAGTTGTATGAATTTTTCCATCAAGTCTGTCACGACCCAAGGTACCCCCTAGGTGTAACATGGCGTATAGGACCCCGAGAGGCCCTACACAAGTCACTTAGCATGCATAAACATGATAATAGAATTCAAGAGATATAAATCACGATTACAAAACAAAATTTAATAAAATGAAGCGGAAGTCTTAAAATGTCTCAAAGCCATCTATTACATGGGAGTAATCAGGACGTAACCCGTACATCATATTCAAAATTGAAATGTAAAGACAATCTGAAATAAAGGTTTGGTCCTCAGAACATCAGGACTCACCAATCTTACAATTTCCACTAAAAGATCCCCAGACGCGGAAGTGCAAATCTGGAACGTCGGACCCAACATTTGGAAGAATGTAAGCATGAGTATGCGTTAGGACAAAAATGTACCAAGCATGATAGCAATGCATAAAACATGTGAAATCATGCTAAAAATGGACATTTTCATGATATGCAATGACCAAGCTAAAATATGAATTAAAAGAGTGAGAAAACATAAGCCATAAAAACATGGTCAATGCAAGCCAAAATCTTTTAAACATTAGTGAGATATTTTGAAGCGACCCTTTTTAAAGAGACTTAACTTATAGTTGCGACACTCAAAAGCGATTAATGAGGGCATACTGATTATAATCTAGTAGAGGGATTAGATACATAATGACCTCCGAAAAGTAATTTAAGCAAATAACCAACGAGCTTTTCATGTATATATATTATCCTCACACTCTTGGATGAAATAACAAGAATATTACAAGCTTCCGTGTACTGAAATCAGCCTACTCATGCTTCACACAAACATTCAAAAGTAATAGTAAATTTAGGATATTACAAGACTTGGGTTTACACACCCCAAAAAGAACAAAACATATAGCCATATTTATATTACTACTCATGGTGACATGATCAAATCAGCCCTCAAATTTCCATGTAAATATACAACACATAGAATATTTACAAGTCCCAAGGTTCATGCAAAATATAGATGCCCACATGCAAATGTGATCTTCCTTAAAGCTCTCAAAATATCCATATCCAATGGCCAACTTCAATCATCATCTCGAACAACCCCTACGATAGAAACAACTATCGCTAAGCATACAACTTAGTGGTGTAAAAACTATAGGTTTGGAGCCCTCAAATTCAGCAAGGTATCATTCTCAAGTCAAGGGCAACATAATTGAACATAATAAATAAATTAAGTAAACATTATGTAAAGAGTATCAAGTTTTATATTTGAAGATCCAAATGTCAAGAACGCTCATAGCACAGTTTTCCAAGAGATTCAACAACAAGGCTCGCCCAATATATACATCATGTCGTCACACCAAGCACAAGCATGTATCGAAAAGGGTCAAAACCCAATAATCAAGAGAACCAAGAACCATATTTAAATTGCTTTCTAGTTAATACTTAAAATGGACAACTTCCATTCTTAAGACGGACTAAAAATCCAGAGTCAAGATGGTAAATGATCTGAATCAAGAGGCATGCCAAGAGTGACAAAGTCACAGCCACAAGAAGGACATGGTTCCAACAAGAGTGCCAAGTGATCAAACAATTCGTACAAGTGGGCGAGTTACACAAGCGTCTTTAATGTATTAAAGAATACCAATACGACAATGCAAAGTGACAAGAGGTAACCAAGGTGCAAAAGTAAACTTTCAGATATACCAACAGGTAAAAAGAGTACAGGTATAAGTTTATATACAAACCTCAGTTCTTTAGCACAAAAACAATCCAACACAACTTCACGAGTTCAAATTGTAGACCAACCAGCGTATCAAAGTCTTCAACTTGTACACGAGGATATACAACCTTAAAAAATGAATTCAATAACCTATTTACTTTTTAGTAGCTCAATAATGATGGTGTAACATAGGGTTATCATCACAAGTAAGCCTAGCCTGTACAAATACCACTATATTCCAAAACCAGAAATTCTGCCCAATAAAAGCACTGCATGTCGCAACTTAGATTTGAAACAGAAAACGGCCAAACTGGAATTTATATCCTGCATAAAAGATGTAGGTACATCTCTTAAGCTTGCAAATAATCAAGAATCACCATAAAATATACATTGTACAAAAAGATAAAATCAAAACACTAACAGTTGAACATATGGGATTTCAAATTCCAGAATTTTGACAGAACATGTCATATGTTGCGTCCCTTATTTCGTAGTCATATAAGCTAAATTAGAGTTTACCATACACAAAAGAGTTGTAGGTATAGGAATCAACATTCTAAATCATATTTATTCATAGAAAAAGGAGTTATACAGAACGAGAAATTCTAAAAGTACTAAACACTACTCAGCTAAATAAAACAAGTTTTGATTACTCACCAAAAGGTAGGATGTCTCGACTTCCAGCTAGAAGGACCAAGATTTTCTCTTATGAATTTGATGAACAGCTGGTTAGAAAATGTTCTTAGGTTCTTGGACTTCAGTTCCAAACGAAAATCACAAGAGAGGGTGTGGTAATATAGTTTTAAGAGTGATGCTTAGTCACATATACAACTGTCACTAAAAGGTGCTGCCCCAAATTATTGTGTGCTGCCCAAAATGTATACATATACACCTATATGTATATAATTGATACCAACACTTTCAATTCATATGAAATTTTAATTAGAAAAATTACGTAAATACCCCCATACAATACCTTAAATACGAGCATAATTTATTTTAAGCAAGGTTGCAAATATCACAAAATTTTAAGTTCCCAAAATAAGAGTAAAACATATTGTAGTAATTAAGATATGATGCATCGACATGCAAGAGTTGGTCTAGTATTATAGGGGTGTTACAACTCTCTCCCCCTTAAAGAAATTTCGTTTCGAAATTTACCTTACACTAGTCCCGGAACAAGTGCGGATATAGGGTCCTCATGTCTTCTTCTCTTTCCCAGGTAGCTTCTTTTCCAGAATGGTTCCTCCAAAGTACCTTTACTAAGGGGATTCTCTTGTTCCTAAGTTGCTTTACTTCTCGAGCTTGAATTAGAATAGGTTATTCATTATAGTCAAGTCAGGATTAACCTCAATAGATTCAACTGGAAGAACATGAGATGTATCAAAACGATATCTTCTGAGCATTGAAACATGGAAGACATTGTGGATCTTGTCTAACTAAGGTGGCAACGCCAATTTATATGCAACTGGTCCAACCCTTTCAAGTATCCCATAAGGTCCAATAAATCGGGGACTAAGTTTTCCTTTCTGGCCAAATCTCATAATCTTTTTCCATGGAGACACCTTTAAGAATACTTTATCTCCAACTTGATATTCAATATAATGCCTTTTAAGATCAACATACGACTTTTGTCTATCCGAAGAAATCTTTAGATGATCTTTGATAATTTTTACCTTGTCCTCTGTTTGTTGCACAATTTCAGGACCAATAAGTTTTCTTTCACCAATTTCACTCCAACAAAGAGGGGTCCGACATTTTCTTCCGTATATGGCTTCATAGAGAGGCATTCCAATCCTCGATTGATAGTTATTATTGTAAGCAAATTCTATCAAAGACAAGTGTTTGTCCCAACTACCTTCAAACTCCATAATGCAAGCTCGAAGCATATCTTCCAAAATTTGTATCACTCTTTCCGACTTGCCGTCAATTTGAGGATGGAACGAAGTGCTAAACCTCAACTTAGTACCCAAAACTTCCTGCAAGCTACCCCAAAAGCTAGATGTAAACCTTGGGTCCTAGTCTGATACAATAGACACAGGGATACCATGTAGTCTTACAATCTCATTAATGTACTACTCGACTAAACGCTCAAGAGAGTAATCCATCCTAATTGCTAAGAAGTGAGCACTCTTGGTTAGCCTGTCCACAATCACCCATATTGCATCATGATTTCTATGAGTGTGAGGAAGTCCAGAAACAAAGTCCATGGTTATTCTCTCCCATTTCCATTCTGACATCGACAAGGGTTGTAGTAAACCCACTGGGACTTGATGTTCTACCTTTACTTGTTGACAAACCAAACATTTAGAGACGAACTTCGCAATGTCTCTCTTCATACCATTCCACCAATAATTTTCTTTGATGGTCCGGTACATCTTTGTACCTCCAGGATGCATTGCAAATGGTGAAGTATGTGCTTCATTCAATATTTCTCTCCTCAATTTGTCATCATTAGGGACACATAACCTGTTTTTGATAAAATAAGCTACCATCCTCCGTAAATGTAAAATCAATTTTTTCCCCACTTTGAACTTCTCTGGTCAATTTTACAAGTTTCTCATCTAACATTTGTGCTTCTTTCACCTGTTCAAGTAATATTGGCTTTACTTGTAAATTAGCAATAGCTGAACCATTTTAATCAAGTGTAAAACAAACATTCAAGGCTCTTAACTCAAGGAACAAGGGTAAAGGACTCAAAGAAATGCTTGTGAAGGATTTTCGACTTAAGGCATCTGCAACCACATTGGCTTTACCTAGATGATAATAATCATGCAGTCATAATCCTTGATGAGTTCAAGCCATCTACGTTGCCAAAGGTTTAGCTCCTTTTGAGTACCCAAGTATTTTAAGCTCTTGTTATCAATGAAGATATGACATTTCTTTCCATATAAATAATGCTGCCATATTTTTAAAGCAAACACTATAGCAACAAGTTCAAGATCATGAGTAGGATAATTCAATTCATGCGGTTTTAATTTTTGAGAGGCATAAGAAATTACCTTCCCTTCTTGTATCAAAACGCATCCGAGACCATTGTGAGAAGCATCACTGTATACTACATACTCTTTCCCTTCAATTGGTAGAGTAAGTATAGGCGCTTGAGTCAACAACGATTTGAGAGTTTCAAAGCTCTCTTGACATTTGTCATTCCAAATAAACTTTAATTCCTTCTGCAAGAGTTTAGTCAAAGGAGAGGCGATAATGGAAAAGCCTTTCACAAATCTTCTGTAGTATCCTGCTAAGACCAAGAAACTTCTTACCTCAGTCAGACTTTTTGGAGTTCTCCATTCAACAACTACTTGTATTTTACTAGGATCCACCTTCACACCTTCAGTTGATACAACATGTACCAGAAAATCTACTTCATCAAGCCAAAATTCACACTTGGAAAATTTAGCATAAAGTTCTTTCTCCTTCAAAATTTTCAAAATAATCTAAAGGCGTTTATCATGGTCTTCACTACTTATGGAAAATATTAAAATATCATCTATAAAAACAACCAAAAACTGATCAACATAAGACTTGAATACTCAATTCATTAGATCCATGAATACCGCAGGAGCATTTGTCAATCCGAATGGAATGACCAAAAATTCATAATGACTATATCGAGTTCTGAAAGCAGTTTTAGGAATGTCTTTTTCTCTAACACACAGTTGGTGATATCCAGACCTTAAATCAATTTTTGAGAAAACTTTAGCACCTTTAAGTTGATCAAACAAATCATCCATTCTTGGTAGTGGATATCTATTCTTGATTGTTATTATGTTCAATTGTCTATAGTCAATACAAAGCCTAAGAGTGTCATCTTTCTTCTTTACGAATAAAACAGGGCTCCCCAAGGAGAAACACTAGGTCGAATAAAACCTTTCTCAAGTAGTTCTTGCAATTGAGCTTTCAATTCTCTTAACTCTGCTGGAGCCATTCTATAAGGGGTGATCAAAATAGGAGTAGATCCAGGAATAAGCTCGATTGGAAATTCAACCTCTCTTTCCGGGGGCAATCCCGGAAGATTTTCTGGAAATACTTCTGGAAAATCACATACAGTAGGTATGTCCTTGATACAAGGACTCTTAAACTGTGTATTAACTNNCAGGAATAAGCTCGATTGGAAATTCAACCTCTCTTTCCGGGGGCAATCCCGGAAGATTTTCTGGAAATACTTCTGGAAAATCACATACAGTAGGTATGTCCTTGATACAAGGACTCTTAAACTGTGTATTAACTATGTGAGCAAGGTATGCCCCACAACCTTCACGCATCAACTTTCTTGCCAAGGCCACAGAAATAAAACTAGATGTCACTGATCTTTCACCTTGTACAATGATGTGTGAAAATGTAGGATCTTTAAATGACACATGCTTAGACCTACAATCTACCACCGCATGATATTTAAAAAGCCAATCCATCCCGATAATAACATCAAAATCCTTGAAGGGTATTTCAATTAAATTAGCAAGGAAGACTTGGTTTTGAATCACAAAGGGACAATTTTGGTAAATTTGATTACACACAACTTGATAACCCAAAGGACTTTCAACTAGAACATCATAATTAAGTCTCACAGATTTCACATTTTCAGGAAGAACAAGTGATGAACTAATATAGGAATGTGTAGAACTAGGATCAAATAATGTAAACACATATAAGGCAAATAAGTGAAATTTATCGACAACCACGTCTTGTCCGTCTTGATCATCCCTCTTCCTCATAGCATAAGTGCGTGCAATAGCCCTTTGCCCACTAGCTTGATTAGCTCCATTTGTACCTGCTGCCTGGGTGTGTTTAGGTCTTGCACCTCTATTAGTTTGAGGACGATTGACAGAAGGCTTATGAACTGAGCCTTCAGTTCTCAATGATGGAGCATTATTAGGATTAGGACAATCCTTTACGATCAAAGCTCCCACAATTGAAACATGCACCAAAAGCTCTCCTGCGAGTACCATAATGATTCTATCCACATTGTGGACAAGTGGGAATGCGAGGCTTGCCTTGGCCATAATTTGGAGTGCTAGCTATACAAAATTTTGAATTGTTTTGCTTTTGTTGAGGTGGCCTGTTATCACTACCAGCCTTAGAATTATCAAACCTTCCCCTTTTGGATGGATCCCCAAAATCTGCTCTAGGCTTTTGGAATTTGTTTTCATTTCTACTAGCTTCTTCTTTATGAAGTCGTTCCCAATTAAAAGCAGCAGACACTAACTTACAAAATTTCTCATGTTGTAGGATCGCCACATTCTTCCTAATGGAATAATTTAAACCGTCTTCAAACTTCCTGCAGCTGTCTTTTTCCTCTTTAATAATACCACCAGCATAGCGAGAGAGCCTTAGAAACCTCTGTTCATATTCAGCAATAGACATGCCTCGTTGCCTTAGATTCAAAAACTCCTTTTTCTTTGCATCACAATAAGCAGGTGGGACATACTTCATACGAAATTCCTTAAGAAAACCATCCCAAGTAAGAATAGGAGGTTTTACCTTGGCATTCGGAACACTTACCCACCAATCGTAAGCATCCTTTTGTAATAGTGAAATAGCATATTTAAATTTTGCAACATCTGAACACTCTAACTGCTCAAATACCCTTTCCATGTGATCAATCCATCGTTCAGCATCAGTGGGATCAGCAGTGCCTTCAAACTCCACTCCACCCATTTTCATCATTTTCTTAAAGTTAATCACGTGGGGATCATGCATCAATTCAGCCATGTGGTGGAAGAATTCAGCCATTTGTTGAAAATGAGGATTCATGGTTTGAGTACCATGACTCATGTGAGGATGTGGACCAACTCTTACACCACGATGGTTTTCCACTTCAGAACCACTAGTGTGGGGAACACACTGATTCGAGATATGTTCTCCAACCCCTTCCAGTGCATGAGGTTGGGAAATAGAAGCACCCAAACCTTCACGAGCAGCTTTCGTAGGTCTGTCAGAAGAAGTGGCCATGACTTAATTACTTCAAAATGAAAGATCACATTGCATTAGGGATATGTACTATCAGCATATGCACTCTACATGCGATAAAAAACATTATAAACCATGTAATTAATCAAATAATACAAATTGAACCTTTTCCGAAAGTGAACAAGTATACAAGTAATTCAAATCAAAATTCCTAGAACCACAAACCTAGGATCTGATACCAACACTTGAAGCGACCCTTTTTAAAGAGACTTAACTTACAGTTGCGACACTCAAAAGCGATTAACGAGGGAATACTGAATATAATCTAGTAGAAAGATTAGATGCATAATGACCTCCGAAAAGTAATTTAAGCAAATAACCGACGAGCTTTTCATGTATATATATTAACCTCACACTCAAGGATGAAATAATAAAAATATTACAAGCTTCCGAGTACCGAAATCATCCTGCTCATTCTTTACACAAACGTTCGAAAGTAATAGTAGATTTAGGATATTACAAGACTTGGGTTTGCACACCCCAAAACGAACAAAACATATAGCCATATTTATATTATAACTCATGGTGACATGATCAAATCAGCCCTCAAATTCCCATGTAAATATACAACACATAGAATATGTACAAGTCTCAAGGTTTATACAAAATATATATGCCTATATGCAAATGTGATCTTCCTTAAGATTCTCAAAAAATCCATCTCCAATGGCCAGCTTCAAGCATCATATCGAACAACCCCTACGATAGAAACAACTATCGCTAAGCATATAACTTAGTGGTGTAAAAACTATAGGTTTGGAGCCCTCAAATTCAGCAAGTTATCATTCTCAAATCAAGGGCAGCATAATTGAACATAATAAATAAATTAAGTAAACAATATATAAAGAGTATCAAGTTTTATATTTAAACATCCAAATGTCAAGAACGCTCATCACAAAGTTTTCCAAGAGATTCAATAACAAGGCTCGCCAATATATACATCATGTCATCACACCAAGCACAGGTATCAAGAAGGTTAAAAACCCAATAATCAAGAGAACCAAGGACCATATTAAAAATGGCTTTCTAGTTCGTACTTAAAATGGACAACTTCCATTCTTAAGACGGACTAAACATCTAGAGTGAAGATGGTAAATGATTCGAATCAAAAGGCATGCCAAGAGTGACAAAGTCACAGCCACAAGAAGGACAAGGTCACAACAAAAGTGCCAAGTGATCAAACAATCTATACAAGTGGGCTAGTTACACAAGCGTCTCTAATGTATTAAAGAATACCAATACGACAATGCAAAGTGACAATAGGTAACCAAGGTACCAAAGTAAACTTTCAGATATACCAGCAGGTAAAAAGAGTACAAGTATGAGTTTATACACAAACCATAGTTCTTTAGCACAAAAACAGTCCAACACAACTTCACAAGTTCAAATCGTAGACCAACCACGTATCAAAGTCTTCAACTCGTACACGTGGATATACAACCTTAAAAAATGAATTCAATAACTTATTTACTTTCTAGTAGCTCAATAATGATGGCATAACGCAGGGTTATCATCATAAGTAAGCCTAGCCTGTACAAATACCACTATACTCCAAAAATAGAAATTCTGCCCAATAAAAGTAATTCATGTTGCAACTTAGAATTGAAATAGAAAACAATCAAAATGGAATTTATATCCTTCATAAAAGATGTAGGTACATCTCTTAAGCTTGCAAATAATCAAGAATCACCGCAAAATACGATTTGTACAAAAAGATATAATTAAAACACTAACAGTTGAACATACAGGATTTCAAATTCCATAATCTGGACAGAACATGTCAGATGTTGTGTTCCTTATTTCGTAGTCATAAAGACTAAATTAGAGTTTACCATAAGCAGAAGAGTTGTAGGTATAGAAATCTTCTTTCCAAATCATATTTATTCACCGAAAAAGGAGTTATACAGAATGAGAAATTCTAAAAGTAATAAACACTACTCAGCTAAAACAAAACAAGTTTTGATTACTCACCAAAAGGTAGGATGTCTCGACTTCCAGCTAGAAGGACCAAGGTTTTTGTAACTCCCCAAAAATTCTATAACTTAAGTTAGAGCCTCACCTTATGAATAATGACTCAAAAAGAGTTAAAATAATGTTTCTAAATCTAAATTAATGGAATTGACTTGGTTTGGGAGATTAAGAGTCTAAATATCAAGAAACGACCTCGACGTCCGGAAACTAGAGAAGAATGTGTTCTAGTCTGTCCTTAGGTTTTGGGCAGGTTTGGGTATGTCATATGATGGTATAATATTTTAAGAAGGTTTAAAATAGGTAAATATATGCTTCTAGGGTCAAAAATTTCAAATATGACTCATGGGGAGACCCTAAGAGGTCCCGAGGAGGACCCCAACCTTAGCCAAGCAAGCTGCCTTTGGCAGCTTGCAAATTGCACTTGGAAGGATTAGGGGAGCGTCGCGCACTTGCTCCCCCAAGGAGCAAAAAGTCAGTTCGCGACACGGTCGTGTTGTAGACTCTACTGTCTCAAAATTTATTTCTAAATATCTTTAGGGAACAGCTCCGCATCGCGGACTTGCTACGCGACGAAAATGCAGAAATTCAGAAATCTATTTTTACTTCATTAAAGAGTCCATTTAAGTGAGGGGTATTTAGGGTACTTAAGGGGACGTGTATATAATAATTTTTAAGTCAATTTACCTCACTTTTATCACTCAAACACAAAAGCCCAAAGATCTAAACCTAAAGTTCCTCCTTCTCTCTCTCTTCTCAAGAACTCCATTGAAGAAGATTGGAACATCAAAAAGAAGACCAACTCTCCAAGGTTTCAACTCGGATTTTTGTGGTTAATTCATCTATAAGGTATGGTTTCTTATCACTCTTGGGATTCCTTTCCCCAAGAGGCCCCTTCAAGATGAATTTCAAAATCTCCAATTTCTAGGTTTCAATCCAAAAACGTGGGTCTTCTTTCTACAGTGAAATTGATGTTATAAACTGACTTTGATTGATGTTATATGAATAATTATTGATGAATTTATGTTGTATTGGTGGTTTCTTGAAGAATTCCCCATGAGACCCATGTTTCTCCTTCTTTTCCTAATTCTAACCCTAGTTTGTGTTGGATATTGATTGAAGGCTATGAATTGAATGTGATGTTATGTAATTCATGTTTGTATGATGATTCTACCCTAGGTTATGTATAATTTATATGAAATTAGGGTTGAGTCTTTGAATGAAGCCTTGAAGGCTATGAAGGGAATATGTCAATTGCTTATATTGATGTTGATTATGTTATTACATTATGAATCACCTTGTATTATGTATTGGTTATGAATTTCTTGGTGATTGAAGTATGGATGTCCCATGAATGGCAAGAAGGTATGAAGGTAGGCTCTTCTTTGAACTCAAGTATGAAAGGTGAATTACTTAGATTGTAATAATGCTATACCTAATGTGTTGTTGTGGTGTTGATGACCTAGTTTCCTCATCCTTAACCCTCTACACTTGAATTAGCTATGAAGTATGTATGTATATTATGGTATGATTGCTATATGATTGAAAGGTAGTTCTCATGATTGTAGTGTAATGTAAAGTGACAGGTTTACTCACTTGCTAAGTGTCTCTAAAGTGAAAGGATTGTTACTCACTTATGAACACATATGAGCTATTATGGTAAGATGTCTACATAAGGGTCTATTAAAGGCTAATGTGAACTTATGTGATGACTAAAGATGATTACAAAAGGGAATTAGATACTTAGCACCGAAAGGGCATGTAAATGAGATGGGGGTCTCACGTTTAGTAAGTCCGGCTCCCCACATGGGTTTCGTTACTTTTAGCAAGTCCGGATTACCCACGGTATGTGTTGTCTCATGAGATGGAAACCCCTACGTTTAGTAAGTTAGGGTTTCAAGAAGTAATCTCCTTGACCCTTAACTATGTGCCCACATAGGACTCTAGCTTAGTGGATCCACCCAGATAGCTATGTACGAATGGTTACACCTTAGGCAAGTGCTAACCCTCTCTTTTCGGTGTGGGAGTAGAACATCGGATTCCATGTAGCTCTCATGGTCTATGTTGGTTATTGCAATATTTCCCTAATGTAAAAGTAAATGAAGGTATGAAAGGTGTGAACTCTTACTAGGGATTTCTTAAGGGTTTCTACATATTGTAAGGGAGGGTATGGGACTTCTCTTGCGCATTGCACTTGTGGGATCCTAAGAGATTGTTGTAGTAGTGGTTTCTTATGATTATGATGATTATGACTTATGTATGTTGAAGCTATGTTATGCATGATCATTATGAATATGGTAAGTTATGATGAAATATGATCTTATGAATGTATGAATGAAGTAGGTTGCTTAATGTGATACTTGTCTTTGAATAGGGTTATGGGGTTCTTTTCTTTGCATTACACTAGTATTGTTTGGGCTGTCTACATGTTGGGATGATATTATGTTGGTTTGGACTATGAACTTAATTTGTGTGCATATTGGATTTACTTGGCAAAAAACATGTTTTGACTAAAATGTCCTTTTGTGCATGTTTCAATGGTTTTTATGCGTAGTAGCCATACTTAGTACGGTTGTTGTACTAACCCATATTTTCTCCTTTTTACCAAACATTTAGGTTCGGGCCGTTGAGGATTCAAGCTTACTTCTCAAGACACTTGGAGTTGCTTCCCCAAGTTGGTGAGTCCTCAAGTCCGAGGACAAGACCCTATGATCTAGCTTCTATGTTTAGTTCTTTGCTTATGTTGAAAGACATTGTTGTACTTCCTATTTTCAAGACTGCTTATTGATGTAAGGGCTAAGTCCCATTTTCTATACTTCTATGTCTAGATGGTGCATTGTGACGAAATTAGATTCTATTTTTCATATATGAAGTGAAGTTGAACTTCCAAAGTAAAATTTTTAAATTTTACGTGATCTTATTCTATGATACATGCTATGACGAATGCTAAGGGCTTGTATAAAACCTCTTCGAGGTCGATTACGCCGGTAACGACTAGGGGGTGCTCTTGGGTTGTTACACTTTTCTCATGTGATTTTGATGAACAACTGGTTAGAAAATGTTCTTAGGTTCTTGGACTTCAGTTTCAAACGAAAATCACAAGAGGAGGTGTGATAATATAGTCTTAAGAGTGATGCTTTGTCACGTATACAACTGTCACTAAAAGGTGCTGCCCTAAATTATTGTGTGCTGCCTAAAATGTATACATATACACCTATATGTATATAATTGATACCAACACTTTCAATTCATATGAAATTTTAATTAGAAAAATTACGTAAATACCTCCATACAATACCTTAAATTACGAGCACAATTTATTTTAAGCAAGGTTGCAAATATCACAAAATTTCAAGTTCCCAAAATAAGAGTAAAACATATTGTAGTAATTAAGGAATGATGCATTGACATGCAAGAGTTGGTCTAGTATTTTAGGGCTGTTACATATTTCCAAAAGTAACCTTAGTTCATTATTGTGGGAAATTTACCTTTAGCTGACATAGAGACCATGTGAGCGATAAACATGGAATCCAGTGACTACCGTACACCAAAAAGGGGTGCCCTACTTGCCAAGGTAAGGCCATGAGCTTCTAGCTTAAGTGGATCCACTAGCTAATGTCTAAATAAGACAATATCCTGTGGTGGCACATAGTTAAGGGAGAAGGAAATTGCTACTACAAACCCGCCCTCTATTAATGGGAGGGCTTCCATCTCAATATCCTCTTGGTGCTAAGAGTATATCCCACAGGATAGTCAATTATACATACTTGTATTTAATATCAATATAAGAGCACACCATATTGCCCATCCAAGCTAAGTCATACATCATCCATGGAAAGGTACTTATTAAATAACCGATCCAAGCTATGTGTCATTAGAATAGCTCCTTAAATCTTGATTCAAATGAAGTTCAAAAAAACATTCAACCCTAAGAATCCTTTATGTGAGATAATCCTTTCACAATCATGCTTTCATGTGTATATGAGAAATCCTTTCACAATCATGCTTTCATGTGTATATGAGAAATCCTTCCACAACTTAACAACAACAACATTGATATTACACTCTCAAAGAATCCTTAAAACATTTACATACATTTCATGAGAACATGCATAATTTCATAAATTTATCTTTCATAGTTCAAAACCCACATTATATCAACATCACTTGAAAAACATAGGGTATGCATGGGTTAATGGGGAATCACCTTAAAAACATAGAATTAAATAAATTCATTAATAAAATATCATAATTCAATCAAATAAATCAACATTAAAAGGACTCCATGACATGGGAGAAAAATCCTAACTCAATTGGGGGTTTCTATCTTCATAAATTGGAGAATTTGGGAACTCCATAGAGGAAATGGCTTAATCGATGAAAACCATCATACCTTAATGCCAAAATCTTGACTTCAATGGAGGATTAGGAGACTTGACTTGAAACCCTAGGTCTTCTTCAAGCTTTCTAGAGAGAAATATTTTGGGGAAGATCAACTTTCTCTTCATTTTTGGTAGTTTGAGGGAATGAATTGAATGGGTTGATTTTGTGGTCAAAACAATTATATAGGGCCTTAGGTTAAGGGTAAAATTACATGGTATTAAATTAAAATAATTTGGAAAAGACCCAAAATACCCTGACTTTAAACTGACGCGACCACTGGACGGTGGCCTTCAGTACCCATCAAGGACCGTACAAGTCATCATGACAGTCGTGATCCTTGACAAGTGCCTAAGGAGGAAGGGTCCTCCTTGAAGTCCACCCCTCGGCTCGTCAAGGGAACCACGGGTCATTATGGCCATCGTGGTCCTTGACCAGTAGCTGAGGGAGGAGGCCATGTCCAGAGTGGGTAACAATGAGCCGTGTGACGGCCTGTCAACCTCACCACAAACATTCAAGGCCCTCGTGGGAGGGACACCTGCAGGACAGGCTCTAGGGAAGCTACCACGAGCCTCTTCACGGACCGTGCTCCTTTTCACGGCCCATCTGGGGCTCCGTGGAGAGTTCCCTTGTGTAGTCTTGGCTTGTGAGTTTTCTCATTTCCCTTTTTGGCCCTTTCTCTAATATGAGGTGTCATAATATCTCCCCATTGGGATCATCCGTCCTCGAATGAGGTTTAAAACATCATAAGGAAGGTAGGAACTCAAATCTAACAACTCAACATTAATGTAATCACATAAATGCACATATCCGAAGAGGAAACATCAACTCCAAGCTAAAGCATGTTCAAATAATCATCTCATGAAGTGTATATGCAACTCATATTCAATATGAACATAAACGTGAAGAAATTTATCATCTCAACTTATTTTTTCTAAATTTAAGCTTTTCATGAACATGCATAAATGGGGAAATCATGGGAATATCTAAGACACTGACACCAAAGAGTAAACAATGAGGACTAAATACCTTAATGTAGAGAAGGGACGAAGTGAAAAAGATGAGGATAGCAGGACATCATATCGTCCTCGGCCTCCCATGTAGCACTGTCAACTTGCTGATTCCTCCAAAGAACCTTCACGGAAGAAACTTCTTTGTTTCTCAACTCCTTAACTTGACGGTTTAAAATCTCAATCGGAAATTCCTCATAAGAAAGATTCTCCTTATCTCCCAAACATTCTAAGGGAATCATGGATGTCAGATCTCCGACACATTTCTTCAACATGGAGAATGGAAAACCAGATGCTCCAATGCCAATCCACTAGGTAAATCAATCTCATAATCAACCTTGCCAATTCATTTCAAAATCTGATATGGGCCCACATAACGGGGACTAAACTTTCGGTTATTTCCAAACCTCATTACACCCTTCATGGGTGAAATTTTAAAGTAAACACAATTATTCATCTCAAACTCAAGATCTCTTCTTCTAACATCGGCATAGGACTTTTGTCGACTTTGAGCCATTTTTATCATTTCTCTAATGAGCTGAACTTTCCATTGCCTCATGTACCAATTTGGGACCTATCAAGGAAACTTCACCCACTTCAAACCAGCCTATCAGAGATCTACATATCCTACCATATAAATCATCAAATGGAGCCACGCCAATACTTAGTGATAACTATTTTTGAACACAAACTCAATAAAAAGCAAGTGATCATCCCAATTGACTTGAAGTCAATCACACATGATCTCAACATATCTTCCAAAGTCTAGATAGTACACTCTGCTTTCCCATCGATTTGTGGATGAAAGGTTGTACTAAGCTTAATATGAGTACCAAGACCCTATGGAAAGACTGCCAAAACTGAGAAGTATTTTGGGTACCACGATCTGAGATAATAGATAGGGGCACTCCATGCAATCTAACAATTTCCCTCAAATACAACTTAACATAGTCCTCCGCTGAATAAGAAATCTTGACAGGGATGAAATGAACCGATTTCGTCTTTGGGTCCACTATAACCCAAATCAAGGCATGTTGCCGCTAGGTGGATGGTAAACCAACAATAAAGTCCATATTTAAATCGTCCCATTTCTAAGTAGGAATGCAAATATATTGGGTCAAACCTCTCGTCTTTTAATGCACAACTTTCACTTGTTGACAATTTGGACACTTAGCCACAAATTCCGCAATATCCTTATTCATCCCATTCCATCAATAAACCTCCCGCAAGTCATGGTACATCTTGGTGGATCCGGGATGAATTGAATATCAAGAACTATGGGATTCTGATAAGATTTTCTCTCTTAAGTCATCTACATTAGGAACACATAAAAGACCTTGATAAAGAAGCACACCATCTCCCCCTTGGGAGAAAGCCTCTACGGACATTTTAAGCACCACTTCTTTTAATTCAACCAAAGTTGGATCAAAACAAGCTTTGCCTTCACATCAACCACAAAACACGATTCTGAACAATTGTGAACCAAAAACCCACCTTTGGTTGATCCAATCAACTGAACACCCAAATAGGACAATCCATGAACATCTCGAACCAACTCTTTTTTATCATTCTCAATTTGGGCAACACTACCCATTGACAATCGACTAAGAGCATCCACTACCACATTTGCCTTACCGGGGTGATAGAGAACACTCACATCACAGTCCCTCAATAACTAAAGTCACCTGTTTTGGCGAAGATTTAGACCCTTCTGATTAAACACATATTGTAAACTTTTGTGGTTGGTAAAAACATCTACTTGAACACCATTCAAATAATGCCTCCGAATATTAAGAGTAAACACAACTACCGCAAGTTCAAGGTCATGGGTAGGATAATTGTTCTCCTGAACCTTAAGTTTCCTTGAGGCATAGCCAATAACTTTTCCATTTTGCATAAGGACACCTCCTAACCCAATTCTCGAGGCATCATAATAGAAAAAAAACCATCAGTCCCATTCGATAAAGTCAACACCAGAGCAAATGTAAGTTTATCTTTCAATTCCTGAATACTCATTTCACATGCTTCCGACCATACAAACTTAACCTTCTTTTGAGTCAATGTCGTCAATGGAGATGCAATCGAAGAAAACCCCTCAACAAACCTTCAATAGTAACCATCTAAGGCCAAGAAACTTCTAATATCCAAAGGGGATAGAGGTCTAGGCCAACTCTTAACCACATTTGTCCTCTTAGGATCTACCTCAATACCCTTACATGAAACAATATGACAAAGATAAGCCACAGACCTTTGCCAAAATCTGCATTTGCTAAACCTTGCAAAGAGTTGTTGGTCCTTGAGAATTTGCAACACAATCCTCAAATGATCAATATGCCCATCCTCACTTCTTGAATAAATCAATACATCATCAATGAACACAATCAGAAACATATCCAGCTACTTTCTAAACACCCTATTCATCAAATCCCTAAAAGCGGCCAGAGCATTAGTCAAACCAAAAGATATCACTAAAAACTCAAAACCCGTACAGGGTTTTAAAAGACATCTTCAAAATGTCGTCCTCTTTCACTCTCAATTGGTGATAACCTGACAAAAGTTCAATCTTAGAGAAGTAACTTGCTCCTTCACTTTGGTCAAATATATCATCTATCCTTAGGAGAGGATACTTATTTTTAATGGTAACCTTTTTCAATTGCCGGTAGTCAATACACATATGAAGTGAATCATCATTCTTTATAACAAACATGACTTGAGCACCCCATGAAGAGACAGTTGGTAGGATGAAACCCTTATCCAAGAAATCTTTTAATTGCTCCTTTAATTCCTTAAGTTCTACCAGAGCCATTCGGTAAGAAGGATTAGAGATAGGTTGTGTATCTGGGAAAAGGTCAATATCGAAGTCTATTTCCCTTTCTAGAGGAATACTGGGTAGATCATCGAGGAAATACTTCTGGGAACTCACTTACAACGGGGACCGACTCAAGAGTAGGGGTTTCAGAATCTATATCCCTCACCATAACTAGATTGTAATTGCAACCCTTAGAATTCATCTTTATAGCTTTAAGACAAGAAACAAACTGACTCTTAGGCATAGAATTTCCCCCCTTTTAACTCTAGAAAAGTCTCATTTGGAAACTGAAACTTGACTACACGGGTTCTACAATCAATAGAAGCATAACATGAATGCAATCAATCCATTCCAAGAATGACGTCAAAATCTAGCATATCAAGCTCTATAAGATTGACATGAGTTACTCTAGGGGACAAGGACACGGGACACTTTCTATAGACCCTCTTAGCCACAATAGAATCACCAATAGGAATAGAAACTGAAAAAGGATATAAGAACACATCCCGAAGAATTTCAAATCTCAAAGCCACATATGGTGTCACAAAATACAGGGTAGCACCGGGGTCAAGTAAAGCATAAACATCAAGTTGGAAAAATTTCTACATACTAGTAACCACATCGGGAGAACCCTTTTGATCATGATGAGTCAGAAGTGCATAGAATCAATTTTGCTTTGGAGCACTTGAACCCGAACCACTAGGAGGAGCTTTCTTAAATTTTCGTCCTTTAGCCATAAACATTGGAAAACCCCTAATTTTAAGGCCACTTTTACCAAACCGAAGCAACCATCCGTGCCGGCTAAGCACTTACCGTCGTGCTTCTTTCCATACCTACCACAAGTAGATATAGGCAATGAAGATCCACTGCCATTTCCTCCTTCAGGCTTAGGGTTAGACACCCAATCGTTGTTGAACTTAGATGGAGCATTGGAGGAACCTTGACCGAAAAACCTTTGTCGAAACTTGGAACGGCCATGCCCATGGACCTTGAATGTGAGAAGTTACCATACATGTTTTGGCTCTCTTTGCCTCACTAGATATTTCCATAAGTTCTCCTCTTCGATTTGTTGGGCATGAACTATGATACAAAAAATGTCCATTTCATTGATAAGAATGGTGGCACGACATTCTTTAACCACCATTTTGGACACACACAAAACAAACTTACTCATCCTTACCCTAGGATCGGCAACAATAATTAGAGCACCACTTGACAATTGTGTGAACTTCAAAGCATATTCTTTCAGACTCATATTTCCTTGATGAAGGTTGATGAATTCAAGTACTTTTGCCTTCCTCATCTCAAGATGAAAGACCCTATCAAGGAAAGCAACCTTAAACTTTTTCCAATCGAGAGGATCCGCATCATTAGCCCTTCCTTGCTTCCATTGGTTAAACCAAACTTGAGAAGCACCTTTAAGTTGGTAAGCACACAATTCCACCTTTTCCACCAGCGTCACTCCCATGATCATCAACACCTTGTACACTTCATCAACAAACCCTTGAGGATCTTTCTCAACCTTAGAACCATGAAACTCTAGAGGATTCATTCTAGTGAAGTCTTTCACTCTAGATTTCATCGTACCCACATTTGGGTTCATGGGAACCACAACCTCCCTATTGGCTTGAGCCGTTATGACTCGGGTCAACACTTTAAAAGCAGCCCTAAACTCCGCATTAGTCACTTGTTTGGCCAAAAGATCAGCCAGAGCTTGAGAAGCTTTCGGAGGATCTTTCATTTCCACATTTTCTCTCACATTTCTCCTAGCATGTGCCCTTCAAGTTGCCATATCTTGTAGAGCATTGGATAAGGATTATGAGAGAAGCATTATAGAGCTAAACCCTATCACACGACTTTAGAGTAATGAAAGAAGTGCAACATCCTAAACATTGTATAGCCTCTCATTCATAAGTGTGGTGAGCTTCACACTCATGAAAAATACTGTACTCGACTTGGCTTATGAGACTTCCTAGGACCTTTCTTAACCTTGTGCTCTGAATACCATATTTGTCACAACCCAAGGTACCGCCTAGGTGTAACATGGCGTATAGAAACCCGAGAGGCTCTACACAAGCCACTTAGCATGCATAAACAAGATAATATAATTCAAGAGATTTAAAAGACAATTTCAAAACATAGAATTTTATAAAATTAAGCAGAAGCCTAACAATGTCTCAAAGCCATCTAGTACATAGGAGTAATCGGGACGTAACCCGTCAATCATGTTCAAACCTGAAATGTAAAGACAGTATGACATAAAGGTTTGGTCCTCGGAACATGAGGACTCACAAATCTTTAAAATTTTTCTAAAATATCCCTAGCCACTAAAGTGCGATTTAGGAATGTCAGATCTTTACATTTCGCCTTTGAGAGAATGTAGGTAAGAGTATGCGTTAGCACAAAAATGTACGAAGTATGATAGCAATGCATAAAACATGTCAAATCATGCTAAAAAGGGATATTTTTATGATATGCAATGACCAAGCTAAAACATGAATTAAAAGAGTTAGAAAACATAAGTCATAAAAAACATGGTCAGCGCAAGCCAACATCTTTAAAACATTATTGAGATATTTCCAAAAGTAATCTTTGTTAATTATTCTGGGAAATTTACATTTAACCGTCATTGAGACCATGTGAGCTTTAAACATGGAATCCGATGTCTACCCCACACCGAAATGGGGTGCCCCAATTTCCAAGGTAAGACCATGAACTTCTAGCTTAAGTGGATCCACTAGCTAAGGGACGAATAAGACAACATCCTATGGTGGCACATAGTTAAGGGACAAGGAGATTGATACTATTAACCCGTCATATACAGACATGCGAGCTTTCATATCAATATCCTCATGGTGATAAAAGTAAGTCCAACTGAATAGTCAATTATACGTACTTGTCTCATTATCCATGGAAGGGCACGTCATATTGCTAATCCAAGCTGAGCCATACATCATCCAAGGAAAGGTACTTATTAAATAACTATTCCAAGCTAAGTTTTATTAGAATAGCTCCCTAAATCTTGATTCAAATGAAGTTGTGAAAAACTTTCAACCCTAAGAATCCTTCATGTGAGAAAATCCTTTCAGAATAATGCTTTCATATGTATATGAGAAATCCTTTCACAACACAACAACAACAACATTTATACTAAATTGTCAAAGCATCCTTAAAATATTTACATAAATTTCATGGGAACATGCATAATTTCATAAACTCATCTTTCGTAGTTCAAAACTCACATTATATCAACATAACTTGGAAAACATGAGGTATTCATGGGTTCATGGGGAATCACCTTAAAAACATGTAATTAACTCAATTCAAGAATAAAATATCAAAATTCAATCAAATAAATCAACATTAAAAGGAACCCGTGACATGGAAGAAAAATCCTAACTCAAGTGGGGATTTCTATCTTCATGAATTGGAGAATTTGGAAACTCTATGTAGGAAAGGGCTACATGGATGTAAAACATCATACAATAATGCCAAAATCTTTACTTCAATGGAGGATTAGGAGACTTGACTTGAAACCCTAGGTTAAATCTTTTTTCTTCAAGCTTTCTAGAAAGAGAAATATTTTTGGAAAGATGAACTTACTCTTCTTTTTTGTTATTTTGAGACAATGACTTGAATGTGTTGATTTTTAGGTTAAAAAAATTATATAGTGTCTTAGGTTAAGGGTAAAATGATATGGTATTCAATTAAAATAATCTAGAAAAAACCCAAAAGACACTGACTTAAAACTGAAGCGACCAGTGAATGGTGGCCTTCATGATCCGTCAAGGAACCCACGAGCCATTATGGTAGTCGTGGTCCTTGACCAGTGTCTAAGGAGGAAGGTTGCTCCTTGATGACCACTAATGAGTTGGGGATTTCGACTCATTTAGGGCTTAATATTCAGGGATTTAGTGTCTTCAATTCCTATTTCATGCTCATAACTAATGTTAAAATATTGATATACAACAATGAAGGAAAAATAGTAGGGCAAGGACATTATGAGGGAAAAGGAAGAACAAAAGCTAAAAAGTTAATAGAAAGCATAGTTGGTACTCGCCAAAGCCACTCGGCAACCCTTGGACAATATCAACCCTTGTAGAGTGGACCTTCAGTCGGCCTAAAATTCCAGCATGCTAACCCTTGGACAATATCAAGTTGGCAAGCAAAGGAGTAGTTTGGCGACATGCAGAAGGGATCGGCAATGCCGACCCAACTCGCCAAAAGTTATTGAACAAACTGGTGAAAAGCCACGCCAAGAAGGAGAGAAGGGAAGCATTCGACGCGTCGCCGATCATGTCGGCGAGCCCGACTTATTTCACCCAAAGTTATAGAACAAATTGGTGGAAAAACATGCCAAAAAGATGATAAAGGGAGCACTAGGTACATCACCGATCAGGTCAGTGAGCCTGACTTACTTCACCGAGTTGACTCCATGCTAAAATTCTGGTAACGTATAAATGCAATTTTCAAAACCTAAGAAGGGGTTGCCACTTTGTTCAATTCTGGATTTTTGATCTTTTAAATTTTAGAAAATTGTGTTTACATTCTGAGCAAGGATTTAGAGATTGTGAGATTTTTAGTTTTATTTGAATCATTAGGAGACTTGTGGATCGTTACCCAATATAATAGAAAACTTCATTGGTAACGATTTCTTATTTTCTATTATGTTTGGCTAAAACCCCCATTCTTGGTGGTGTGATTATGTAGTTTAATGCATTATTTAACTAATGGGTGTTGTTAGTTATTGATTTTATAATTATTTTGAAGTGGGTTCGATTAATAGTTAATTTTTTAATTGGGGAATTGTAGTTAAAAATATAATTCTAGTTTAGTACTCCATATTTGCTTGAGAAAGAAGTGTTAGAGTCGAATTGATAGTTGATGATTGTTTTGATTATGTTTTTACGAATCTTGTTTGAGAAAGTGGGTTTGAATACAATATTACGAATCTAGCTTGAAAAAGTGGATTGATTAAGGTAATGGGTTGTTAAAAAGTGTTGTGCATGTTGAGGTTCGAAAGAACTCGCTTGATTCACAATTGTTGATTGAGAAATGGCTATTGCATCTAAAACCTAGCCTACCTACTGATATTCAACTACTTTGAATAACTCATAATCACCGTTATGTGAAATTAGCATTCAACTTTTCACACTCCCATGAAACCTTCTCTACTTGTTTACTCCCTGTTGTTAGTAGTCGTAAATTGGTTACCCAAATCCACCTATTTGACATTAATTGTAAAAATCTCGTAATTTAATTTATGATTGCAAAATATCTACATCTATAAACGACTAGAACACCATTTTACTTCTTAATAGTATTCTTTATCGTATCACTCCCTCTAGGATCAACCCCAACTCTTAGTTGGGTTTATACTTGCTAGCGACCTCCAACATTTAGAATGGGATAAAGTGTAGTTAAGCGTTATAAAAAATGGTGCCGTTGTTGGGGAGTGGTGTTTAGAATTCTTTTGTTGAAGTTTAGTCATGAACTGATTTTGCTGTAGTTGAATTATCTAATTTGTGTTCTTTGGTGGCTGCTCTAAAACATGTGAAGAGATAAGTGTAAATGGGAGTAATGCCAGCCAACTTGGGAACAATGATGACATCAGGAATATGTGTGATGTCAATGAGAATTAATTGGGAAATGCGGGTCCTATCCAATTGCCTCCAACTGTGGGCAATGTGGTGTTCCACGTGGTCGGCACTATGTTGCATGTTGCAAATGAAGGGTCTCTTTGGAGGACTTGCTCATGAGGACCCCCATGACAACATCCAAAATTTTGTAGATGTGTGTGGGACATTTTCTTTGCAGAACATCACTCAAGAGTCAGTCCAACTTCGTTATTTTCCCATTTTGCTAATGGGGGAAGCAATGAAGTGGTTGGCCGATTTACCAAGGGAATCAATAACTTCTTGGGAGGAGCTCACTGAAGCATTTTACGTAAGATTTTTCCTTCCTTCAAGTTGGTGAAGTTGAGGGATAATATTCAGAACTTTAAGCGATTGGATGGTGAACCTATCCATGAAAAATGGTTGAGATTCCAAAAGTTGTTGCTTCAATGTCCAACTCATAGGATACCGGTCAATGTGTTGTTAAAATATTATTACCGAAGCCTCGACTCAGTCAACAAAGATGTTGTAGCTCATTCGAGAAGGAATCATGCAACAACTCTTTGCAATAGCATCTACCCTTCTTGATGAGATGACAAAAATAATTGAGCTTGGTACATGATGAGTCGGGGATTTCAACTAATTTAGGGCTGAATATCTTGAATTTTAGTGTCCTCAATACCTATTTTATGCTCTAAACTAATGTTTAAATGCTAATTTGCAGCAACGAAGGCAAAAGATCAAGGCAAGGACGTTAACCGACAAAAAGAAGGGAAAAAGAGGAAAAAAATGGAGAAACTCAAGGCTGATGTTCGCCAAAGCAACTCAGCGAGTCGCCGAGTGGCTCTTCAGCTCACCTAAAGTTCCAGCAGCTAGCCCTTGGAAAAGAACCAAGAGCGAGATGCAAACATGGCCAAAATGATGACCCAAATGGACCTATTGAAAAATCATGTCATGGGGAGTGGTTATGAAGCTATGAATCAAGCTGAAGCGAGATTCGAAAACAAAGAGGTACAACAAGTGTCAAGACTAAAGAAGGGTTCTCGTCCGAGCTCTTTATGGCCGGGCGAGAATCAAAATTTGAACATATTAGTGAAGATGGATGGAGAGGTTACAGTGGAGATTGGTCTGACCAAAATAAATTTTGGAGGTGAGAAGATGATGATGATGATGATGCTTATTACATGCACATAGGTGATAGTCCAAGATCTAGGATACACAGGACTTCCATTCACATGGTGTAATCAAAGGGATGCAGAAGCTAGAGTTTGGAAGAGATTAGATAGATCTACGGTTAATGATAAATGGTTAGAGGGTATGCCTCAAACCACTATTGAAAATTTATCCTCTGTTGGTTCTGATCATAGTCCCATGTTGATGGAAATGATTAAGACCAATGAGAGTCATATTAAATATTTCAAGTTCTTACATTTTTGGGTTGAAAATGTCACCTTTATGAAGACAGTACAACAGTGTTGAGAAAAGAGAGTTACTGGCAATCCAATGTGGAGATTACATCAGAAAATGAAAAGAGTATCAGCTACACTTAGTAATTGGTCTAAAAGAGAGTATGGAGATATCTTTACTAAGGTAAGGGAGTTTGAAGAGAATATCAGGTAATCTGAGGAAGAACTTATGACTAATAACACTGAAGCTCTTAGACAAACACTTCATCAAATGAATGCAACTTTTATTAGGTATTTGAAAATGGAGGAATCTATTCTTAAACAAAAGACACAACTACAATGGTTTAAGGAGGGTGATGCCAATACTAAATACTTCCATGCTTTGATGAGAGGTAGAAGAAGAAAGCTATTTCTTCATAGGATTTGTACTGAAAATGAAGTATGGGTACAAGGTGATGAGAAAATAGCTCAAGCAGCTTGTCATTATTATCAACAAATATTCACTGGTCAGAATGATAGAATAGATGACATAACTCTCCAGCATATTCCTACCTTAGTTACTCCTGTACAGAATGAGATGCTGCAAGCCATGCCTACTTTAGAGGAACTCAGACAAGTTGTTTTTGCTATGAATCCTAGTTCAGCAACAGGTCCGGATGGTATAGGGGGCAAATTTTATCAGTCTTGTTGGAGTATCATTAAAGAAGATTTGCTGGCAGCTGTTCAATATTTCTTTTGTGGTAACATTATGCCTAAGTTCATGATTCATTCATGTTTGGTTTTGCTTCCCAAAATAGAACAACCTATCAGATTCAGAGATCTTTGACCTATCAATCTTAGTAATTTTACTAATAAGATAATCTCCAAATTATTGAGTATTAGATAGGCTACTATTTTGCCCCTATTACTTTCAGATAATCATTCAGTTTTTGTTTGAGGTAGAAGCATTACAGAAAGTATCATGCTTGCACAAGAGATTACTCATGATATTAAAAAACCTCTTATAGGTACTATTGTTGTTATCAAACTTGATATGACCAAGGCATACGATAGAGTGTCTTGGTCATTCACATGTTTGGTACTAAGGAGGTTTGGTTTTGGGGAAGTCATTATTGATTTAGTTTGGAGGATAATGAGTAACAATTGGTATTCTATTATCATTAATGGGCACTGACATGGCTTCTTCCACTCCACTAGAGGACTTAAGCAAGGTGACCCTTTATCCCCTGCCCTATTTATTTTAGGAGCAGAGGTATTGTCGAGATTGCTTAATTCTCTACATTAGATTCCAAGTTATAAAGGTTTTTATATGAAACCTAAAGGACCTCAGATCAATCATTTAAGTTTTGCGGATGATGTTATTATTTTTTCTTCCACTGACAGACATTCATTGAAGCTCATCATGGACATGTTAGGGGATTATGAACATACTTCTGGCCATCTTATTAACAAAGAAAAAGGTCATTTTATGATTCCAGCCAATACCTCACAGGACATTATCAATACAATTCAAGCAGTAACTAGTTTCTCCCAGAAAAACAATCCTATTACTTATTTAGGTTGTACCTTCTATATTGGTAGACAAAGGATCATTTATTTCTCTTATCTAGTTGAGAAGATCTCCAAAAAGGTTTGTGGTTGGCAGACAACGATACTTAGTTTTGGAGGCAGGCTTACATTGATCAAACATGCCCTACAATCTATACCTATCCATACTATGGCTGCTATCTCTCCCCCCAGCACTACTATTAAATACATTGAGGCCATTATTGCAGATTTTTTCTGGGGAAAAGATCTGGATAAAAAGAAATATCATTGGGCATCTTTAGGTACCATGTGCTGAAAGAGGGCTAGGAATCAGAAGATTACCAGATATATGCACCTCTTTACAGTACAAACAATGGTGGAGCTTCAGGTCTAAAGCATCTTTGTGGAGCCATTTCTTAAAGCTAAATATTGTCAAAGAGCTCATCCAGTTGCAAAAAAGGTGCATACTGGACAGTCTTTGATGTGGAAATACATGATGAAAAAGAAGATCAAGGTGGAAGAGAATATTGGTTGGAGAGTCAACTCTGGAAGCTGCTCCTTTTGGTGGGATGATTGGCTCGGAGTGGGTGCATTAGCTAAGTATACTACTTCTGTATCAAGTCTCAATAATGCTACTATTGCACACTTTCTGGTAGATGGAAAATGGAATGAAAGGAAATTGAGGCAACAGGTTCCACCTCTCCTTATTCCATCTATTTTAAACACTAAATTTCAATTTGTGCAGGGGGTTAAAGGCAGTGCTATTTGGAAGCAGATGGAGGCTGGCACTTTAACTTGTGCATCAGCCTGGGAAATTTGCAGAACTAAGAAGTCCATTACAGTCAATTATTCTCAAATTTGGCATAAACATGTACCTTTCAAAATGTCCTTTCTTTTATGGAGAGCAGTACGATATAAATTGCCAACTAATGATATATCAGCAACCTTTGGAGTGGAACCTGTGAAATGTTTCTGCTGTATTCGAAAGGGATGGGATGACGTGGATCATATCTTCATTCAGGGACATTTTGTAGGTAGCATGGGAGTCAATTTTCAGAAAACTTCACTGATCAGCCAGCTATTGTGTTGGAATGGTATTACAGGGAAGAATGCTGCACATGTTATAATTCTTAGAACTCTCCCTATAGTCATATGATGGAATCTATGGAAAAATAGATGCTCAACTAAGTATGGAGGAAAAACATCTAGTATTTTCAAAGTTAAATATTTGATTTTCAAAGATATGTTTTTACTTCTTTATTCTGTTTTTCCTTACCTTCAGTTGCCTGTGAACTGGTCAGAAGTAGTGGAAAGCATTGAAAGACGTAATCAAGAGACAAGAGTTACACTAGTTATGTGGAAGAATCCTCCTCCTAATAGATATAAGTTGAATACGGATGGTAGTTCTATGCACAATCTGGGGAAAATTGGAGGGGGAAGCGTTCTAAGAGATGAACAAGGGATCATAATTTTTGCTTGTGCTATACCTCTTGGTGATGGAACAAATAATCAAGTAGAGGTTCAAGAAGCCTGTTATGGTTTAAATTTGTGTATACAACATGGTTACAATAATATTATATTAGAAGTTGATTCTGAATTACTAACTAAATGGCTATTACAGGTTGCTGCGCCTTCTTGGAAAATTTAGGTGTACATATAGGATTTACAGCTTTTTGCTAAACAGTGTTTTTTTTCAGTGTCTTCATACGTACAGGGAAGCTAATGGTACAGCAGACCTCTTGGCCAAACATAGTCACAAACACGATATTGTGCAACATATTACATTCACCCTCAATTGCCCCATGCAATAAAATGAAGCTATCTCTTGGTGAAAATGGGGGTACAAAATTTCAGAAGGAAGAAGTTGAAAAGGATTAAACAACCACCTTGAATATCTATCAACCATGACGGGAACTCAGTACATAAATGACAAATGATATACGTTAGTTTCCTGTCAAGTTGCTCGACAACAGTAGGCCAAATAGACTTCATAAAGATTTTTCCTCTGTCTCCATTTTCATGAGTTTCAAGTTCATGTAAGGGGAGAGTCTCCCTTGTTTATGTATTATTAGTAACTTTGTATTAAGAGAGGAGTCCTCTCTAGGTGCTTAGTTTAAATAATATATCATATTGTATTGGGTTGAGTCGACTAAACTTAGTATGTAGGTCACCTGCGGACCCACCTTAGGTTTGGAGGTAAGGTAAATGCCCCCTCCTTGTATAAGTTTGGTTTTATACATATGATAAGGCCTGGGGGTGTTGCTCAGCCCCTGACCACCTCAAGGGTCATTCAAAAAAAAAAAAAAAAGATCTAGGGACAATTTTTGGAGCTTTCGGGTAGACGATTTGATGTCTAGTATTCTAAATAAGGTAGAATGATCTGACGAAGTTCTTAAAGAAATGAAGGCATATTTTTCATCCTTGAATAAGAAGCTAAACTCTCATTCGGATTCCATCAAGCAACTTGAATTCCTGATGAAAAACCTTTCAACCCAATTATAGTCTAAACCACAAGAGAGTTTTGCATGATGGTGAATTCAAAGATTAATCATGACAAATTCTTGGCGGTGTTGACTCGGGGTGGAAAAGTGGTGGAGGTGACTTGAAAGTGGATGGTGAGGCAAACACCAGTAAAGAAGGAAATCATTCCATTGATGTAGAGGGGTCTGGCGAAGAACCGGAAAATGACACTCCCAAAGAGGTTGGTGAAGTTCCAAAACAACCCAACACCAAGTAAATGCAAACATCAAATGAGGGGGCTTCTTCTTCATCGAAACCTACAAATCCATTGCCCAAAGTCAAAAATTCTATCTATTTTCAACTCTGTCTATAAATCTTCCTTTAGTGGAAGCATTGCTGGAAATGTCGGGCTATGCAAAGTTCATGAAAGAATTGGTGACCAAGAAGAGGAGTATGGATTTTCAAACGGTTGAGGTGTCATAGTTGAAGTGCCATCATGACAAGCAATGATGTTATCAAGAAAGTTGATTTGGGAGAATTTACTATTCCATGCACTATTAGGATTCTTCAATTTTCCAAAGTGTTATGTGATTTGGGGGAAAGTATTAACTGGATGTCATATGCCATTTTCAAAGAACTTGAGTTGGGTGAACCTAAGTCTATAACAATGCGTCTTCATGGCCGATCGATCTATTAAGCATCCCATTTGCATACTTTATGATATTTTGGTGAAAGTGGATAGGTTTAGATTTCCGGCCAACTTTGTTATTTTGGACTGCGAGATTGACGCTGAGGTACTTATTATTTTAGGTTTTTATTTGTTTTTGAATTCAATTCAAGCATTTTGAAGACTTGTGGATTGTTACCCAAGTTAATGGAAAACATAGTTGGTAACTATTTCTTGCTCTTTATTATGTGTGGCTAAAACCCCATTCTCGGGGGTTTGAATATGTGATTGAATACTTCAATTAGCTTATGGGTGTTAGTATTTACTGATTTTAATGTTGATTTGAAGTGGGTTCAATTAGTAGTTGAGTTTTAATTGATGAATTGTAGTTGCAAATGTAATTCTAGCCTAATATTCTAAGCTTGCTTGAAAAAGAGGTTTTAGAGTTAACACTATTAATTGATGATTGGGTTTCTAAAGTTGGTCTAAATTTAATCTTACCAATATAACTTGAAAGAGTAGACTAATTGAGGTATTGGGCTATTTATCTTTGTTATGCTTTTCAAGGTTCGAGAGAACTCGCTTGATTTGCGATTGTTGATTGAGGAATGACTATTGCACCTAAAGCCAAGACTACCCACTAAGATTCAACAATTGTTAGTAAGTAATAACCACCCATATAGTGAAATTGGCACTCAATCGATCACATTGCTAAGGATCCCTCTCTACTTAATTACCCCCGTAAGTTCGTAGTTGTTAATTGATAACTCTAATCCCCCAATTGACATTAATTGTCAAACCCCTGCCATCTACTTTAATTGCTTCGAAAATGTCTACTTCTACAATCGATTAGAACACCCCTTTCACTTCATAATTGAATTCTTTACCGTATCACTCCTTGTGGGATCGACCCCAACTTTTTGTTGGGTTTATACTTGATTGTGACCGCCTACACTTAGAATTGGATGAATTATAGTTGAGCGTTATTAAAAATGGCACCGCTACTGGGAGTGGTGTTTAGAATTCTTTTAGTGAAGTTTTTTTGTGAACTGATTGAGCTGTAGTTGAATCAACTTATTTTTGTGATTTTTTGGCTGGTATTTAACAGGTGAAGAGATGAGTGTTAACGGGAGCAAGGCTAGCCAACTTGGTCATAATAATGACATCGGTAACTTGCACGATGTAAATGAAGATCAGTTGGAAAGTGCAAGTGTAATTTAATTGCCTTTAGTTGTGGGCAATGCGATGTTCTATGTTACTATCACTATGTTGCAGCTATTGCAAATGAAGGGTCTATTTGGAGGTCTAGCTACGGAGGATCCTCATGACCACATCCGAAACTTTGTGGATGTGTGTGGGCTATTTGCTTTCAACAACATCACTCAAGAGTCAGTCCAACTTCGCTTGTTTCCCTTTTCCCTAATGGGGGAAGACACAAAGTGGTTAGCTGAGTTACCAAGGGATTCAATGACTTCTTGGGAAGAGATCACAGATGCATTTTATGTAAGGTTTTTCCCTCTTTCAAAGATGGTGACTTTGAGAGATAATAATCAGAACTTCAAACGAGTGGATGGTGAACCGATTCATGAGACGTGGCTGAGGTTTCAGAAGTTGGTGCTCCAATGTCCAACTCATGGACTCCTGAACAATATGTTTCTACAATATTACTAACAAGTCTAGATTCAGTCAACAAGGGTGTGGCTGATCAGCTTGTTTGGGGAGGAATAATGCAACAACCGTTTGAGGTAGCATCCACTCTTCTTGATAAGATAACAAAAATCAATCGTGCTTGGTACACTAGAGAGGATCAGGTGTCTCCTTTGAACTTTAGGTTGACAGAGGAACAAATCGAAAAGGACCAAGAGCGGGATGCTAACATGGCCAAGATGATGACCCAAATGGACCAATTGTCAAAACATGTCATGGGTAGTGGTTCTAAGGTTGTGCATGCGATTGGAGTTAATGGAGTGAATCCCTATGAAGCATAATTTTAAGCTATGTACAATGAGGAATTTGACTTCTTAACAAATCAAAGAGGAGGTTTCCGCCCGAACTATCCAAGGTCGGGTGCAAACCAAGGTTGGAATAGGGATTGTGATGACGGTTAGAGAGACCGATATAGGGAATCGTGTTACCGTGGTACAAATTGGAGAGAGCGGGATGGTGACAAAGAGAATATGTACCTCCCCATGAGCGTCGAAACCCAAAAGAGCAAAGGGTTGATCCTAAAAACTTCTGCACTGAAGATATGCTTGCGTGCATTCTCAACAATGTGGAAGGATCGAACAAAGTTCTTAAGGAAATGAAAGATGACGTCTCTTCTCTGAACCAAACAGTTACTCCACATTCTGTATCGATTAAGCAGTTGGAAACGCAAATGGGTCAAATATCAACTCATCCAAGTCCAAAAGAAAGTTTACCTAGTGATACTGTGGTCATCCCAAAAAATGAAGTTTGAAAGCACGTCTTCGTCGTGACCTGACGTTAAATAAGGCACTTCTTGGGAGGCAACCCATGTTTTCAGTTTTTAATATTGTTGTTTGAATAATGGATGTTTTATGTGAAGGTTGAAAATTTGATTTTTAAAAAAAGAGGCAATTGGACGATCCCAGGTACCGGTTGGTGACTCACTGAACAAGTCAACAAGCCCGATCCGGACCACTATTTTCACCAACTAAATGGCTGGATTTTCTGTAACTTTCACCGGATTAAGTACCATTTGGTGCATCACCGAATGGGTCGGCGACATAAGTGAACATCGCCAACTGGCGTGCGAACTGAACAGCCAAAAAGGCCGAAACAGTTTTAAATTCAAAAACTTCCTTCATTTCTCATTTTCTGACCTTTGCACTCTTACAATCAAAGTCTAGATCACTGTTGCTTGTTATTTTCTTGAGGGGATCAATTGCTTGGGAGATTTTGCGTCTTCCGCTTCCTATTTGCTTGCCTAGCATCTATTTGCATCTACTTCTGAGGTTGGTGTCCCAAACTCTGTTTAAATTTTTAGTAGTTTGTGAAGCATGCTTGTTTATTACTTGATCTATTGCATGATTTTATGTAGTTAGTTGATTTTTATGGGACGGATGCTATTACACCATGATTATGTTTGTGGATTTTAGCCTGTATTTGTTGAATTTCGTGTTTAAATTGAGTGAAATCATGGGTGTGTGTTACTTTTTATTAGATTGGGTCTTGTGTGGGTGAAGTATGAGTCGCTTGAATTGTACTGATCGACTTAATTTGCCCAATGATAGAGCAGGTGATGTCATTCTTCAGGGCAAAACTCGTTGATTGGTCAATTATAGACAAATCGGGGGAAGTCTGAGTACCTCGGGGTCATTGTTGGTATGTGTTTATGCTTAATTGCATAAAATAGTGTGTTAATTTAATTATCATGGGTTGTGGGTTAAAAATTGAAGGTCGGGGTCAAAAATAATCACTATCCGGGGGTACCCCCTAGATGTAACATGGTGTACTTGACCCCGAATCCATACAAGCAATTAGCATATCATAACATAAGATAATAGAAAAGTACGAAAAATTTAAAACTTTTTCGTTTACAATCGAAATCTTTTCATAAAATGCAAGCGGAAGTCTTTACTACACTTTTTTCTCAAACCATCTAATACAACTTTAAATAAAACTCTTGGGACATAGCCCATACAATAGTCTCAAAACATGAATTAAAATACCTATAGGAAATGGTGGGTTTGTCCTCGTAGCTATGAGGACTCACCAAAATCTTCAACTCCTTGTTCCTTAGAAACCGATCTCCAAGAATAGAACTCAATCTCCAAACCGTATATTTGATGAGATAGAGGCAAAGTATGAGTTAGTACAAAATGTACTAAATATGTCAGCTAGCATAATCATAAGAGCATAAGACAAGGGTTAGTCAATATAAGACATAATCCAAAATCATATGAAATACTTCATGCAACATAAACTATAAGCATAAGAGACAATATCATCATAATAAGCAAAGTCTCCCACATAAGCATCATATAAGCATTCCTTGACTCTTAGTCACCTATACCATAATAGAACTAATCTCAAGTAACCTAAAAGCATCCTCGTGCAATGCATGAATAGCATCCCATAATATCACCCAAGCCAAGTATCCCTTTTTGGTCATCTTAATTATAGCCTGTATGCATAGTCAAGATTTAGGCTTTCACACAATAAGAGCACTGTACTTCTAAGTAACCTCAAAGCACACTTGTGCAATGCATGAAAGACATCCCATAATACCACTCACACTAAGCATAACCTTGAAGTCGCCATATGCATATCTACCATTCATTTGGTCTCATTCTTATCTTACTTCAAATAGACAAGGGAACCATCACCTCTAGTCAATTATGTCATGGAAGGCAACTATAGAAACAATCCATCAAACATACACCATAAGCATAAAACAATCTCATAGGTCACAATAACATAAAAGGAACACACCATAGATACCTTCAAAGCATACTTGTGTAATGCATAAGTTCACATACTCTTACCCATACTAAGTAAAGCTTCTTAAGTACCAATATTTCACAACTCATATTCTTATTTATACTACTACACTATTTGGGATATAATCCTTAACTGACATAGACCATATGAGCTAACATTAAATCCGGTGTCCACCCCACACCGGAAATGGGTTGCTCTACTTGCCGAAGGTAGAACTACACTCTTAGCTTGTGTGAAACCAATAGCTAAGTAACCTATGTGGACACATAGTTAATGGATAAGGAGATTGCTTCTAGAAACTCGGACTCAACTATGGTAGAAGGTTTCCATCTCATGAGATACCTACTTTGGGAACACAGACTCAACTAGTGTAAAAGGAACCCATTTGGAAAGCCGGACTCAACTAGTTTAACAGCTGCAAGGGGAAGCCGGACTCAACTAGTATAAAAGCTTCCATCTCATATTCATATTCACTCGGTGCTAGACATTAAGTCCCATTGAGTTTACATTAAGTCTTGAATTAAGTTCCTATTTGTGGAAGAATGTCTTGACACTCAACCCAACATAACTTATACTATAACTCATTAGATCATGCGTGAGCAACTATCACTATCCATGACCTATTTATGATGGCTCTAGAGACTCTAATTCAATTAGGTGAGACTAGTCTTCCAACCTTAGAATTACTACTTGTGACAAACCATTCACATTTTATCATGATATTCATGCCTACGTGTTTATATCAAATTAACCTTTCAACAACACTACAACTACAACTAGGTCATGATCATATTCACTTTACTCTCAAAGTGTCTCTAAAGCATGTACTAAACTTCATACAACATGCACACTATCATGTCTTGCCCCTTTCTAAAGTCAAAACTCATATTAGATCAACACATCTAGAATGACTACATTAGACATAGATATATTCATAATTCAAGTAGTTCAATTACTACAAGCCAAATCTCATACTTCACCTCCTTGAGGTTCCAGTCTTACTCTCCATCATCCTACTTAGGGTTCAAGCACTAGACATGGATGTCCCCCTAACGCATGTGATACTATCACTTTACGCATCCAAACCTTCATGAGGTAAATTAGGTGGTAAGGTCTTATCATAACCATTCTATCTAATAATCTACCATTATCTCATAAGCTTCACTCTTGGACCCTTAACATACATAATTCATCATATTGGATTTGCTCTCAAAACCCTAGAACCATCACTATGTGAGAACCCCTTTTATGTTGAGTTCATACCCATGCCTAATATCATGTCTAGAATTTTACATTAGACAAGGATATCATCATGACTCAATTGATTCTAGCACTTCCTACCATCTAGTATTCATAAGGTGAATTGGGTAGATAAGGGTCTTTCATCACACTTTTATTCATTAGCCTTCTATTCACGTGTAAATTTTACTCTCAAAGCCTGACATCTATAGTTAGTGATATTAAGTTTACTCTCAAGCCCTAGTGATCCACACTCATGGTTACAAGCCCTATTCTCAAAGCTTCACTTCTACAATCAACATTCATACCTAGTTTCCAAGGTATTCTAAGCATATTCTCCATTACTAGGTGATTCTAGTGATAATTCACCATAAAGGTTCAACTTCAACTTTACTAGTCAAGATCCATCATATTCACATTCTTCTAATTCAATTCATATCTATATGTTTGTATTCTAAATCAATTACTACTCATAGCACTAATTCTAGAAGATCACTTAAGAATCATCAAGTTTACCCTTCGTGGCATAAACCAACATAATACCAAATTCATCAATTAGGCTAGGGTTAATCATAGAAATCACATAAATTCATCATAATATCATAATTCAATGCTAATACATTCATAATTAGGTATTGTCCACTAAATTGGAATCATACCTAAACACTACCCACAATGTAGGAAGAAACCCTACCTAGAGTTGGGTTTTGACTTCACAATTGGGGGAAAACATAGGGGGCTCTGTGGGTGCAAGAACCCATAGTTAATTAATCTAACATACCTAAATTTAAATCCCTAACCAAGCTTGAAACAATGGAGGAACATCTGCCTGTCTTCCTTCTTTTCTTCTTCACTTCTAGAGAGAGAATTATTTAGAGGGAATTTGGGTTCTTTGAAGAATGAATTAATTCCCTTAGTTTAGGGGTGTATTAGGCTTATATAGGTTGTTTAATAACAAACTAACCGACCTCTCTTAACCTCTAACTAATTACTAATTAACCCCCAAACCCCTAACTTAAAACTAAAAACTCAAAATTTGACCTCACTCACGAAAGCCCCATCCACAGACCATGGATGGGTATACTGCCAGTGATACACATCTGTAGGTGGAGGTCTGTAGCTAAAATTTGTAGTCAAGAGTAGGCCTTGACCCACAACCCCAACCCACCGGGTGTGGGTCCATCTACTGGTCGTAGGTGGCTTCGTAGGTGGCTGAATTTTGACAGCTTTTGAGTCTATTTTGAGGTCCTCCTCAAGGACCCCTTGGGTAGTCCTTGGGGGATGGTACCTTGACACCCTAACCCTAAAACCTCATTCTATGTATGGGAAGTCATTTTACGAGTTTAACCCTTATTTCTAACTCAAAAACGCTTACGAAAAGCTCTAGAACTCTCTAGTTTAACTTACTAGTTTCCGGGGTATAACAAAAACTGGCATGAGGGACCTGTCAGCGGGCTTAGTCGAGCTCGCTGAATGGCTCAGCGGTTCGCTAAGTGATTCCTGGATCGCCTTTTTGTTCTTCATTTTTGATGATTTTATTATGTAACATTCGGCGATATGCCTGAGCTCACCGAGTTCACTAGGCGACTCATCGAATGTCTGTTGGATCACCCTTTCTTAGCCAAAATTCTAGAAAATATTTTGTAACTTTCAGTGAGTTACTTTTAGTTCATCAAATCGCCCTGTACGTCACTAAATTGTGTTGTTTTCTCAATAATTATGTTCTGGAACTTTCGGCAAGCTTGATCTAGCTCGGTAAATGTGTTCGGCGACACACAAATCTAGTCGGCAAGTTTTCCTACAACTTTTATACTTTGATATTTGTTTTAAATTATTTCTAACATATTGGTTTATTCTATGTTGTTTTGCAGGTATAGACAGACCTAGGGTGCCAGGAAGAAATAAACCACCCCAAAAGAGAGTACGAGGTATAGTAATCAACGAGGGTGTTGCGCCCTCACGAGCTACACTGGCTAAACTTCCTCCAACAGGGGGAAGGTCACATGCAAGAACAAAGGGCTTGCTGATCCTTGTCGAGCGAAGGTTAGCTCTGAAAGTATGGGTATCTATGACACCCACCTTATCACCTCAGAATCGGACGGTAAGGGCAACTCGGGGTCCAGATTACCAGCCTCCATATCCAAGTTAGAGGATGATCAGACGATGCAAAGGAAGAGACCCGAGCTGCGTTCAAAAGCGCTACATGATCTGGCCAGGATCCCGGTGACTCCTACACCTCCTCCACCTTTAGCTCGGACGGCAAGAAGGTACCTCCGGTGCCCCCGGTATAAGCACCTCCACCTCAATCATTGAACAGATTAAAGGTTTCCTGGTTGAGGACCATCTTAGAAGAGAAGAGGTTGTCTACAGACGGAATGGTAGACATGTACCCTGAAGTGTGGAACACCATCAAGTTCCACAAGTTTGAGATCTTTACACTACCCCGAGGCGCATACATACGTTTCTGGGTTTGAGAATTCTATGTTGAGTATGGGAAACTGGTGCTATAGGGGAAGAAGAAGGACAGCTCATTCCCATCGATTGACCATGTGGTGGTGCGCAGTAGATTGGTGAAGTGCAGTAGCACAAATATCAATGAGGTGTTGGGGTGCGCTACGAATGTCATCCATGTGTTGGTAGACCAAATACATAAGAAGACCTTAGATGATTTAAAAGGGTGGTTGTCTCCTCTTATCTCTGACATCACACCTCCATGGATTGAGCCTGGAGTTAAGTTACAGAAGAAGGATTTGAATGTGAATGCCTTGTATTAGTTCGAGTTTATTAGCAGCACATTATTGCCTTCACAGAACGAGTCTCTACTCCAGGATCTGAAGGTTGCTTTATTGGGGTGCATCATTGACTGGGATAGACTAAATCTCAGTTTGTATATTGAGCAGGAGATGGCCATGAGGGCTAAGAAGAGTCAGAACTCTCTCCCATTCCTAGTGTTGATTACGGAGTTGTGCCGGCATGCCCGAGTGCCATTAGTAGAGAAGAAGGATGTGGAAGTGACTCCAACTTTCTCTACTAGCATCTAGAGGATCGAGGCCGAGTACACTAAATATGAGGCCTAGAGAAGGAGAGTTGCACCAGTGGACACTTCTTCGGTGGTTGACGTGGTGATGCTACAGACAGACACAACCCTCCTACCCAGGTAGGTGAGCCTTTAGGTACCCCATGCACATCTACTTCTGTTCATTCTAGTTTTGTTGCTGCTACTACTTCCACTGCTGCTGCTATTGCTTTCTGCCCCCTATTCACCTAGGCTACGTTTTTCAAGATTGTCCATTTGACCTAATCTGCCGATGTGCGTGCCTCCCACGTAGAGGCTGCTATTCTTGGGATTATTGAGAGGGAAATTATTACAGCCTTAGCTCCTATGGGAGCTAAGTTGAGACACCATCCAGAGCTGATTACCATTAATGGATTAGTATTAGATGCCCTTACGGTGAGATTAGAGGTGTGTTAGCAGAGTAGGCGTCAGTTTGTAGATGTGATGACCTTGAGAGCCGATATTAGTGATTTGAGATGTGATGTGGATGATCTTAAATCCATGGATTTGTCTATATTTTTCATCTTGGTGGACCTTCCTGTGGTCTTGAGTTCAGAGTTGCTAGCCATTTCGGAGATCCCTCCACCTCCTATGACCGGAGATATTGTTATGGCTGATAAGGATGCCGAGTCTGATGCTCCTGAGACTGATGAGAAGGAGCTTGGTACATGAGATGTAGAAGTGTATGATGACCTAGAGGACCTAGAGGGTGCGATGGTGCAGACGGCTTTGAAGGCCTCTCTTCAGGATACATCGATTGTGGGCTCTAGCAGAGCGAAAGAGGGAGTAGAGTCGGGCACTGATGCCCCGATTGAGGAAGTCATGGACATGCAGAGTTCACCTCATGCTTAGCTTGATAGGGGCTATTTACTCTCCTTAGTTTTATTTTGAGACCTTTTTTATTACTTTTACATTGAGGACAATTATTAGTTTTGTTTGGCGAGGTGAGGTATCTTCATACCTGCCTCTTTTGGGTTGTTTTTTTGTTTTTGTGAATGTTTGATTTTTGTGATAGCTTACTATGCTTACACTATATGATTATGGCTTTTTGGCTTCTAATGTGAATGTTGGTTGGTTTTTTTATCCAAATTTAAAGTTTCACCTCTTATTGTGTGTAGATGTTGCTATTTTCTTGCATATTTAAGTATCAGTTTTAATCAATACCGATGACTAGAATAGTGCTCTTGATTGAACGATATCTCTTTGCAATTCAAATGAGGCAAATTTGAGTTGCATAAGTCATGTGTGAACTCTTAGCATCTCATTGTGACTGTCTGATTGTTGAAATGAATCTTGTAATAATCGTTGCAAGCGAGCTGAAAATTGTAGAATCTTGATTGATGATTGTGTGGAATGCCATGTGTGGTAAGATTGTCTTGAGATATGTGCTTTGTAATACCTAGATATTTTCCCGTTAGTCCAATAGATTAATGTAGGCTAATGACAGAGATGATCTTAGGCAAAATTTTTGGAGAGTGAACCAAAATTGCTAATATACCGCTTTGTGACCACCACCTTCTGACAGTGTGAACCTAGATTTGCACTGTTTGAGCCGAACCTCTTCTTTGGATGAAACATGAGCACATTCATGTAACGACCCGAGAGCAGCCCCTAGCCGTTACATGCGTATTCGACCTCTCGGAGGTCTCATACAAGCCTTATCATTCATTCATCGCATAGATCATAAAAGTCACTAAGAATTTAAAAACTTTCCTTACAAAGAAGACATTTCATTAAAAATAGCAAGCGAAAGACTTTTCTAGACTTTATACGTGATGTCTCAAAACCATCTAATACTTGAATACAACAATGGGACTAAGCCCATACAAGACTTAAACACAATACTAGAAATACATCAAAAGGAACATGTAGGGTGTTGTCCTTGAATCTATGAGGACTCACCAAGTCTTCATCGTCAACACTTAGAAACCTATCACGTAGCCATGACATGTCACCATCTCCCCATCCCTACACTTTAGTCAAAAAGGGAAAGAAAGGGGTTAGCACAATTAAGTACTAAGTATGGAGACCATGCAAAAACATGCTTCAACAAACATTTACAAGGAATATATGCTTCCATACCATTTTTGATAAAACCTTCACTTCACAAGTATAAGAGATATAATACAAGTCAATATTCGCATATAAGACCATAGCCAGCCATACACATACTCAACATATCTATATCCAACCCATGCTTAACTTTAGAAGAACACATGTCATTTCATTACCATAGGACCTCTACCTAATATAACCTTAAGACACGCTTGAGTGAGACAAGAAGTGACCACCATACAACCTCTTCAAGCACACTTAAGTGTTGCTCAAGATTACCTTAGATAAGGACATTTCCTTTACAACATAACATCAATAGACCAACATTCTTTAAGAAACCACTTAGGAGACCTTCAAGCACATAAGGGGACTTTCACATAATAGTCGTTAGACTTAGGGAACTCACTTTAGTATCTTCAAAGCCTACTCGTGCCATGTGNATCATCCATCCAAATTAG
>NC_064282.1:40740888-40851849 GCF_019186545.1 Solanum stenotomum
GCATACGCATAATACAGGTTGTTACAGAGAACCTCTCCATTTTGTCCACCCTCATGCTGCTTCATCTTTTTACACTTGCGAGGGGGAAGGTACTTGCTCTTCTTTTTAAACCTTGCTACTAACTTCTTTACCTTCTTGGACAGATCATCCAGCTGAATCAACAATGCAACCCATTCTTGGTCCTTTTCTGCTTCCTTGTTGGCTTTAACCATGCCATTAAGGAGTTGGGCTACTAATCCATATGGTTGTCGTATCAAACAACCTGCAGAAAGTTGATCAGCAACGCTTCTATTTTCGGGACCAAGGCCTCTTTAGAAGCATTCTAGCAGCAATTTGTCTGGAATTCCATGATTCGGGCACTATTGTAGCAATTCCTTAAATCTCGGCCACATATCATGGATAGTCTCACTTTCCAATTGCTGGAATGTTAGGAGGTTATCCCTAAAGTTTAATAACGTCAATAGGGGGTGATCTATTTGGTTATCATTTTCACCCTTCACACTTATTTTTCCAGTTTCAACACACAAAAAGCAAAACAAAACTAAAAATGAATTAAGTAGAACTATACTTAACTAGAGGAAAATTTGACTTAACTAAAAATTCTCAATTAGCACCACTCCCAGGCAGCGAAGCCATTTTGATTTCACGTATCAGGACACTACTTCCAGTTCAAGTGCCAACGATCTTGAGTAGTAATATAACCCAACCAAAGATTGGGATCGTTCTCACAGGGAGCGATTTGTAATTGAGAATAAATAGAAAAGCAAAATTGTGTCCAAGTTAATTATAGCTATAGACATTAACGAGTAAAAACATGATAAATTAAAAAGGTGACACAAGTGTCAATTATCAATGAAGGTTTTGTATTCAACTAATAAACAAAAATAGCAAGAATATAAAGATGCGAATTAGGGAGACGGGATTCTTGGGATGTGATAGGAATATGGGATAAAATAAACAACCGCATAAATGCTATTGATAGTAAATTGCTGAACATTTGTAACTAAGCTAGACTTTAGTGGGGGTAACTTTTCTCTCGAACAACTTACCCCGAATCAACTTAGTTTCGCTCGAACAGTGAGTTGCATCAATTAAGCACAACCTTTGCCTTAGCTCATTCACTCTCTCGAGTTGAATATGTGGGAGAAGGTCTAGGGTTCACTCTCTCGAGATGAACCCACGATGACCCAATAACCACAGGCTATCGATTTAGTAGTTTTGGTTTTAAAACTTCTCTCTCGAGCGAGCCAAAAACACTAAGATGAAATCGTATTTGCAACTACAATCCCATTAAGTTCAAACACAACTACTAAACGAAATACACATTTAAACAACAAATAGACTAACAATGAGCAATACCCAATAGTAAATTTAACCCTTATTCACATAATCATGCCCCAAGAATTTGGGTTTTAGCTAGACATGATAAAGAGATAAAAGTCGATACCAAAAAGTGTTTCCATCAAATGGGTATGACAGAAAATGTCTTTAAACACGTCAAGGGTAAAGATTCTTCAACACCCACTTCTATTTTCTTGGAATTGTAAACCTTCAAAGCTGAAGAACAATGTCTCCAAAAACTCTAAGAACTAAAAACTTATTTTTAAAAATATAAAACTTGATTTCTAAAAATTGCCTACAAAACTAACAAATTCAAATATGTAATATACTTGTCAAAAAGTGTGATACGAAGGATCACTCAGCGCAGTTAGTTGGGATCGTCGATCCACTCGACGATCTGCCCTTTGATCATTCCTATCGCCTTTTCTCTTTGGCCTTCAGCACTTCACGCTCTGTAACTTTGGGTGATAAAGCACTGTATCGAGGAATCGTTTGGCGACCAGCCAACTTCTCCTTTCTATCGCCTATTTGATGTTGTCCTTCAGGGCTTGGCACACTGGAATATTTAGCGAGACCAAGGCTATTCGGTGAATCACCCAATGGTTTAGGGGATCCTTAGGCCTTCTTTTCTTCGTTCTTTCGGCTGCCTTGTTCCTTTTTGCTCCATAGTGTCCATGCTTTGTCCCTATGTTCAAATACCTGAAATTCAAGTATTTACATTAGTTATTGAGACAAAATATGCATTTGAGGACACTAAATTCATTAAAATAAAGCCCTAAATGAGTCCAAATTGTGGACTCATCACAACAGTAAATTTAATCATATTCACATAATCACACCCCAAGAATTGGGGTTTTAGCTAGACATGATAAGGAGATAAAAATCGATACCAAAAAGTGTTTCCATCAAATGGGTACGATAGAAAATGTCTTTAAACACGTCAAGGGTAAAGATTCTTCAAGAACCACTTCCAATTTCTTGGGATTAAAAACCTTCAAATCTTCAAAGCTCAAGAACAATGTCTCTAAAAACTCTAAAAACTAAAAGCTGGTTTCTGAAAATGTAAAACTTGATTTCTAAAATAACCTACAAAACTAACAAATTCAAATAGGTATTTATAGTTGTAAAAAAGTGTGCTGCGATGGACCACTCGGCGCAGTTATTCGGGCTCGCCGATCCACTCAGTGATCCGCCCTTTGATCATTCCTATCGCCTTTTGGCATTCGCCTTCTACACTTCAAGCTCTGTAACTTTGGGCGATAAAGGATTGCATCGCGGAATCGTTCGGCGACTCACCGACTGCTCCTTTCTATCACCTATTTGATGTTGTCCATCAAGGCTTGGCAAACTGGAACATTTGGCGAGACCAAGGCCATTCGGCGAATCGCCCAATGGTTTAGGCGATCCTCAGGTCTTCTTTTCTTTGTTCTTTCGGCTACCGTGTTACTTTTTGCTCCATACTGTCCATGCTTTGTCCCCAAGTTCAAATACCTGAAATTCAAGTATTTACATCAGTTATTTAGACACAATATGCATTTGAGAACACTAAATCCATTAAATTAAAGCCCTAAATGAGTCCAAATTGTGGACTCATCAATCGACACTGCCTCACCTTCCACGATGACCACCACGACTCGTGGTGAGGACCGTGGCTCATGGAGTGGCTCCTGGTGGGCTAGGCAGTGGCTAAACAAAGGCTGTCCAAGACAATACCCTTCACATGAGCCACTTCATGGCTCGTGGTGATGACTACGGCTCATGGTGGTGCCTTTGATTTTAAGGGGTTATTGGGATGGTTTCCTAGCTACTGTATCATGACCACGAGAGGCACCACGGCTCGTGGTAGGCACCATGGCTCGTGGAGCCTCACGTGAAGGGCTTTTCATTAGACTTAGAATGTAGGGTCAACTTCAAATGATCATATCTCTTACCTCAAAATGAATTAGGTGGGCCATCACCTGTAGAATTAAAGGTATCTAAGTCCTCTTTTCAACGTAGCTTAGTTTGCCCAATTCCGATCTCGGGGAAAAGAGTTATCCCTGAAATAGTGAAGCACTATCAGGCTGAAAATTCATCACGACCCGTGGTGATGATGGCGATCCGTGAAGGCTTCAATCATGCCATTTCGGCATTTTCCATCAAGTAACTTCTTGGGCTTGAAGAAAGCATGGTATTTTCATCAAATTCTTCAAGGATTCATCATCAAGGTATGGTAGTTTTCATCTTTGAATAGATTCCACCCAAAACTTGATTTCAAAACTTCCAATTTTCCCCAATTTCAAGGGTTTTGTTCGAAATTCATGGGTTCCATTTAAAAGTGAATGTAATTGTTGAATTATGTTGGGTTATGATTGAATTGATGATTTATGGTTGAATTTTGGTGAAATTCCCCCAAGAACCCATGGATCCCCTCTGTTTCTAAAATTGTGGTCTTACTTGAATAATTGATTTTAGAAGCATGTGAATGGGTCTTGTATGAATTAATTGAATTGTGTTATTACCCATATCTAATGTAGAAATTCTAGGTATACATGATGATCATGTGAGGCATTGCTTTAGAGTAAGGCTTGTAGCATTAAGATGACTTCTAGGGCTTTAAGGGGTAAAAGCTAATTTGAATAAACTAAGAATTTTAAGGCTTTAAGAAGGAAGCTCTTATGTATGTTGAATTGTATATGAAATTATTGTGGAAGGACTTCACCCACATGACCTATAATATGAGTACATGAGTTTATGCATGAAATGAATGATATACTTGAATCATGATATTCCCCTTATCTAATGTAGTAATTCTAGATGTTTGGGTTAAGTTTGATTCATAGCCCTTGAAGGGCAAATTATGAGGGTTAGTACATGTTGATATGAATTGTGCATGAGCTTGTGACTCACTTAGAAAGTGAATATACTATGATTATGATATTATGTGCATGTTTTATGAACACTTTGAGAGTAAAGTGTCTATGATGATATTGTTGCTGTTGTGTCATTGAAAGGACAATCACACACACCCCATGCATGAACATGACTATGATGTGACTAAGGTGTTGTTGAAAGGATAATTCTCATATGCACATTTACACATGACTATGCATTAAATGTACATGACTATGATAATGTTATTGTGTGGATTGAAAGGCTATTCTCACGAACACACTATGAACATGATGTTAAAGATTTACTCACATATTGATGATTCTAAGGTTGAAAGGCCATTCTCAGCTATTGAATGTAGGAGTTATGTTATGATATCATGTTGGATTGATTGTTAGTGCATTTTTCAATAAACATGAACTTAATTAAAGACTTAACATGAACTTAAAGGGAATTATTCATAGCACCGAGAGGATCTGAAAATGAGATGGAAGCTTCACGTCAGTTAGTCCGTCTTTCCAATGGGTTCCTTCAGGCTAGTTAGTTCGGGTTCCCAAGATAGAAGATAGTTATCTCATGAGATGGAAATCTTCACGTTAGTTAGTCCTGGTTTCTAGTAGTAATCTCCCTATACCATAACTATGTGGCCACATAGGTATTTAGCTAGTGGATCCACCTAAAAGCTAATAAATGAGTTCTACCTTAGGCAGGTAGGACACCTCTTTTCGGTGTGGGGATAAGACACCGGATTCCATATAGCTCGCATGGTCTATGTTGATTAAGGTTATATTTCCCTATATGAAAAGAATATGAATTATGACAAGAACATGAGTTATGTACTATGGTTCCTCAAGGGGTTCTACTTAGTATGAATGTGGGTATGGGACTTCATTCATGCATTGTACAAGTAGGCCTTGAGAGTGGTCATGGTATGTTTCTTTTATGACATGATGATTTATGAGTTAATGCATGCTTTATATGAATTATGAACATGAACATGAACTATACTCATGATTTCTTAATGATATATACTTAGTGTGAATGGGGGTAATGGACTTCACTTATACATTGCACAAGTAGACCATGAAAGGGGTTATGGTGTAGTTTACTTATGCTTTGAAGATATGTGAATCTATGCATGTATGATGTGGATTGTTGCTAAGAGTGTCTTTCCTTGTTATAAGCTATGAACATGAATGTTTCCTTGTCTATGATTATTGACTATGGATTCTTCAAAGCATGATAAGTATGAGCATGGTGGACTAAAAGTGCTACTTACTGTAGATAGGATTATGTGATCCTATCTATGCATTGCACAAGTATAACCTACGGTTTCTTATGTGATGGTTCTATTATGATCAAATGATCTTGGTATTTAATTATGTATGTGAACTATGTCTTATGATGATTGGTGTACGCATTATGTTGGAGACTATGTTTGTGATTATGTTGGTATCCTTTATGCTATGATGAATGGTACATGAGTTGTCTTATGGGTTACATTCCCCAATTATTTCAAAGATGATGTTCAAAATTGGCATATAGCATGGTTTCAACTAAAATGTCCAATTTAGTATGTTTTATGGATTTTTATGCCTAGCTATCATACTTAGTACATTTTTGTGCTAACCCATATTTCTTCTACATTTTTCACAAACTGTAGGGTTTGGAGCCTTGAGTTCTATTCATGGAAGATGGGTTTCTAAGGAGTAAGGAGTTGAAGATTTGGTGAGTCCTCGTAGCTCCGAGGACAAACCAACTATCCCCTTTAGGTATTTCCTTTATGTTTTTGACTTTTGTAAGGGTCGTGCCCCTAAGATTGTATTCAAGTGTTATAGATGGTTTGAGACATAGTGTTGTAGGCTCCCACTTATTTTTATAAAAGACTTCGACTGTAAAGAAAAGTTTTAAATTTCCATACTTTTTGCTATGTTCTTATGTTATGATATGCTATCAGGCTTGTATGAGGCTTTTCAGAGTCTTGTACATCGTGTCATATCTAGGGGGTAGCCTTGGGTCATGACAAACATGGTATCAGAGCACAAGATTTTTGGATGGTTTTAGGATGCCTCAAACCACATCTAGTAGAGTCTTGTTCATAGTCTGAAGCGCGCCACATTTATGAATAAGAGGCTATTGGATGTTAGGAAAATCTCACTTCTTCATTCTTAAAGTCATACCATAGAGTATAACTCTATAAGGTCTCTCTCCTATTCCTTATCCAATGGTCTTTAGGATATGACCACTTGAAGAGCTCGTGCTACAAGGATCAAGGGAGAAAAAGGTTAGTAGTAATGTCAATTATGGTTATGTGAGTAGATGAGTCTTCATATGATAGAATTAGATGATGTCCTTTGGTTTAGACGGGTTGCTTTATAGTTATGTGTTTTGTTGGAGGAATTAATGAATGGTGCTATTTAAGTGATGCCTAGAGATGTTGAGTGAGTAGACTCCTTTAAAAAGAGGATAGAAGTGTAATTCTCCATTGTTTAGAATCACCTTGTGTAATGTATGTGAAAAGTTGAGTCATAACTTTCTTCGACCTTAGAAGTTGAAAGAAATGGTGCTTAGAAAAGTCTGTGTAGGTTTACTCCCAAGGGGGAGATAATGTTCTTAGATAGCAAGGTCGTTGAGTGTTCTAGATGTTCATGATTTGGATTGGCTTGAAATTCTCACCTTAAGAGGTGTAGTGTGTTTGAGAAGTTTAGTCCCAGTTTGGTAGGCTCATATGAGACTTTGAGTGGTGTTGGTAAATTTGCTTGTGAGCAAAAGTAGCTTAATGAGAACCTTCCTAAATTAAAAGTACCGATTGAGATCTTAGACCGGCAAGTAAGAAATAGAAGAGTAAGGAAGTGTTTCCATGAGAATGTTGAGGAGTGGTGTTTTAGTAAGGGTTTTAGTTGAGGGTGCTACTTGGGAGGCCAAGGGCCAATGAAATGTCCGATGTCCTTATATTCCCTTCTATTCCTCCTCTAAATTAAGATGATAAGTCCTTCTTGACTTGTTTCATGATTGTGGAGTCTTGGATGTTATATGTGTCCCATAATTACCTTGTCCAATAGAGTTACCCTTGTTAACCTTGGTAAGGTTTGGATGTATAGTTGTTAGACCTCTATTGTTTTTAAGAACCGAGTAAGGTTATTATGAGTCTTGGTCATGCTTGGGGAGAGTTTGAAAGGTGTAGTATTTGAGGTCTTAGTAGGGTTTACTCCCAAGGGGGAGTGGTATGCTTAGATAGAAAGATTGATTGAGAGTCCCGATATCCTCATCCCTTTCTTCTATTCCTATTCTACCTTGAGACCAAGAGTCCTTTTTGGGCTTGTTTTATGTTTCGGAGTCATGTGTGATTTAGAAAATTTCCATGATTTCCTTATGTTATGTAGGTTCTTGAGAGAATTCTTGTTTTGTGTAAAATGAGTTTTCATGATTTACATGTCCCTCATGTTGTTGTGCATTTTAGTATGTTGATAGGATATTGGACTTTATTCACGGCCTAAGGTAAGTAATTCCAATAATTCCTAATTTAATTATATTATTTTGGAGTAGTTTTAATTAATTTGAATAGACTAATATAAGTATTTTAAACCCATTAACTAACCTATTAACTCATTATATCTCAAGACCTCAAATCATAACTACTCTTCCTCTCCCAATATTCTCTCTGTAGAAACCACAGTTGGAGGAGAAGGAGTGAAGCTTTAAAGCTCAAGATCACACCTTTCTCACTCAATTTTCATGGAGTTTATTCCATAAAGGTATGGTAGTCTTCATCCTTGATTAAGTTTCATTCAAGGAGCCCTTTCAAAAGATGATTTCAAGTTTCCAAAATCCCCCAAAAACCTAGGGTTTCAATCTATGTCACGGGTCTTCTTCTAAAATGATTTCAATCATTGATTTATGGTTTATTGTGGTTTTTTTATGATAAATTTAGACTGTATTGATGGTTTATGATGAAAATTCCCTATTGACCCATGATTTCCCCCACTTTATTAAATTGATTTCATGATGTGGGAATTGTTGAATATTGACCCAATTATGTGACTAATGGTTGTTCTTTGTGTAATTACTTGATTCTAGTATAATCAAACATGTATCCATGATTAACCCCAGGGTCTATGGTGAAATTGATATAATCTAGTTTCATGTCATGAAAGGGGCAAATTGAGGGTTAGATGTGACCTTCTAAGGATGATGAACTTCTTATGAATTGCGTTAGACTAGATGACCTAGATATGAATTACATAAGGGTAAAGCTTCAAGACTTGAATTGATTTGATTAGGGCTTATATGAGAAATCATGGTTGTGTAGTATTGAGATTGAGTTTATATGTCTCCTTCATGACTATAAATGATCAAGAATGAGGCATGTGGTTAGGTTACCTTGAGAAATAGATATGGTTGATGAACATGTGAGGCATTGCTTGAGAGTAAGGCTTGCAACATAAAAATGACTCCTAGGGCTTTAAGGGTAAAAGTTAAAATTAATAAACTAAGGATGTCAAGTCTTTAAGAAGGAATGTTATTATATATGTTGAGTGGTTTATGGCATTATTGTTAAAAGACTTCACCCACGTGACCTATAATATGATCACACGAGTTAATGCATGAAGTAAATGATCTACTTGAGTCATGATTCTATCCATGTCTAATATAATGAATGCTAAATGTGTTGAATTAACGTGATATATGATCATTGAATGCAAGATATGAGGGTATGCATGATTATGGTATTATGTGCATGTTTTATGGTCACTTTGAAAGTTAAATGTCTATGATGATAATGTTGTTGTTGTGTCATTGAAAGGACAATCACACACATACACTGCATGCATGAATATGACTATGCTGTGACTAAGGGGTTGCTTGTGGTTCATGACCCTTGAATGGAAAAGTTTTGAGGGTTTGTACGTCTTTATGGGAATTGTATATAAGCTTACAATTCACTTAGAAAGTTAAGATCTTATGATTAATGTGTAATTGTGGTATTGTTGAAAGGTAATTCTCCCCATACCCTTACACATTATTATGTATGAACGTTTACGACTATGATGATCTTGTTATGTTAAATGAAAGTCTATTCTCATGAACACACTATTAATATGATGTGAAAGATTTACTCACATATTGATGATTCTAAGGTTGAAAGGTCATTCTCACCTAATGAATCTATGAGCTATGTCATAATGTTGTATTGGATTAGGTGTTAAGCCACCCTTCCACAAACATGAACTTAAGTAAAGAATTAATATGACTTTTAAAGGGAATTTTGCTTAGCACCTAGTGGATATGAGTATGAGATGGGTTCCTTAAAGCTAGTAGTTTGGGTTCCCAATATGGTTATCCCATTCAAATCTGCTGCAATGATGACCGGTAAAGTATCATCTTTTCCCAAGAATACGTACCTTAAATGTGATGGTAGAGCCTTCAGCTCCAATTTCGGCGCCTCTTCAACAGACGGTCTTGCGGGTGAGGACTCTCGATTTTTCATGTCTAACTCCAGCTTTTTTGGTTTCTAACAATATTTGCACCTATCATGTGTGACGACCAACTCATCATACTCTTCAATACCATCACTCTCAAAGTTCATCATAACTGCTGCTAGGGCCCTAACACCCAATCTCTTTTCAATCTGCACCTCAAACACACTCTCAACTCTATATGTTATCGCAGATACCGATTGGAGCTCACTACTCTTCTTCATAGACCTATAGATGTTCAACGTTGCTTCTTTATTGTTTAGTCTGAACTTGATCTGCCCCTTTTTCATATCAACTAAGGTGTATCCAGTAACAAGGAATGGTCTCCCAAGAATGATGGGAACCTCAAAATCAACCTCACAGTCAAGAATCACAAAATGCGTCGAAAAGATGAACAACTCCACTTTCACTAGTACATCATGGAGCACACCAATAGGCCTCTTCACAGTTCTATCAGCCATGAGCAACCGCATCGCAGTCTGTTTTGGATCACTTAGACCCAGCTTCTTGTAAATAGACAATGACATCAAATTAATGCTAGCACCAATATCACATAACGCCTTAGCGAAATGCAACAACTCGATAGTACATGGAATAATGAAGGCACCAAGATCCTCTTTTTTCTGCACAAGGGACCTTGTAGCAATAGAACTATATTGTTGCAATCTATCATCATCTTCGAAGCTCACTACCCTCTTCTTTGTCACCATGACCTTCACAAATTTTTCATACCCAGGCGTATGCTCGAAAGCTTCTATCAACGGAACATTGATTAAAAGCTGTTTGAAAATGCTAATAAACCTATGGTATTTGCCTTCTTCAGTCTTCTTCACTAACCTCTGCGGGAAGGGAGGTGGAGGTCTAAGTATGGGTAAAACTTTTGAGTTACCTCCGCTTCTTTCTTTGTCGCATTCTCAGATTCTCCACTTACCTCGACCACTCATTATCTTTACTATTCTAAAATTCCACTCTAGACGGCATAGGTGCATCAATGGTGTGCTTACCCCCTCGAGTAGTGACTTCCATACAATGCCCATCATTCCTTGGATTCTGGATGGTGTTGCTAGGAAGAGTGCCAGTTTGACGTGGATTTACTGTAGTTGACAACTGAGTCATATGTTGCTCATGATGCTTGATTGACACTGCATGGGCATCAACTTTTTGACCAATACCAGACAAATCATATCTCATCTCCTTCACATTCTCATCAGTTGCATCAAACCTCCTCCTCATCTTCTCCATCATATCCTCAATACATGACATATTACTTCCAGCTTCCCTAGGACCAGATTCCCAATTTTGAGGGGGAACATAAGGTTCAACCCAATCATTTCTGTTGCCACAGTTGTTCTGGTTGTAGTTGATGTCGCGATTGAAGTTCCCATCCCAAACATATTGACCCTCTCGATTGTAGTTGCCATAGTTCTGACCTTGGTTTCCTTGACCTAGGCGGCAATTGTCTGTATTGAACATTGGGCGTTTTGTCGTAATCCCCTCGTCTGATCATTTACTGCATAAGTATCCTATTCATTGTAACACTCCTCAACTGGGTGTGGATTCCTTGTCAAATAATTAAAAGGATTTACCTTATCTGCACCTCCGCTGACATGCTTCGAAACGAACCCTAGTTCAGTCCTCGTCTGAGTCATCTCCTCACAAATCTCATCTGCACACTGGTTGTTTGTAGTTTGAATGGCAAATGTGTTTCTGCCAGTATTCGACTTTCTAGTACTCTAAGCTTTATTATTTCGAGTGATCTTCTCTAGTTTCTTTGCAATATGCTCAAAAGTGCACTCACCATATGAACCTCCAGCAATAGTATCAAGCACTGCCTTACTGTTGTCATCTTGACCTCGGTAGAAATATTCCTTCAGCGACTCATCATCAATCTGATGATTCGGAACACCTCTTATGAAAGCAGTGAACCTGTCCCAAGAACTACTCACAGACCCTCCAGGTAGTGCTACAAAATTGTTGAGTTTCTTGGACAGTTGAAATAATCTTCCAAGGAACGTATCAGTCAATTGTTACCATGTATAGATTGAGTTATATGGAAGCTCATTAAACCACACTGCAGCATCGCTGATTAATGATAGAGGGAATACCCGTAAACTAATGACTTCCATGTCCAAGTCCGGTCAACCCACACAACTTTTGCAAACACTCCTCAGCTTGGTTACATGCGCATGTGGATCCTCCTTGGCCAGACCAGCAAATAACACCCTCGCTGTGAAGATCTGCATCAAACTACTAGTCACCACAAATGTATGAGGTCCGTCATATTCCGAAGCATTAAAGTTGACCCTATAGTTATCATGCAGTGTTTACCCTTGTTGATCATGTACCCTCACTGCATCTCTCAATAGATTCTCATCTTAAATCTGATTACTCTCATCACTAACCCTCGAAGGCTGCAACCTTACACCATCACCTACTTCTCCCTAGATAGGATTAGGTGGCACTCTTTGATTATCCATTCTCCGCAAAGTTATGTTCAGTTCTGGATCGTAGGGAGTAAGTGGTTCTCCTTGACTCCGTGTACTTGTGATACTAGAGTAGGAACCTGAGAGAGACAATAACAAAAGAAAATGTAAAACTAGGAAATATTTCACTAAAGTTCAATAATGTAGTTAAACTTAATCTAAAACCCTTATTCACTGGCAGCGGTGCCAAAATTTGATACGGTCAAATTACACCTCCCTAAATAATTATAAGAGATCGTTATCAAGTTAAGAACCCAACTTGGAGGTTGGGGTCGATACCATGTGGAATATGGTTTAGACCTAAATTCAGCTTTGGATTATATTCATTTAGTCAATGTATTTTCGAAACAATTAAATGAAGGGGGGGGGGGGGGATTTGTGAAACAAATTCACAAAATTATGTAAGTAATCAATGAGCAAGATTTAAATTTTAGTTGTTATCAAGATGAGAAAATAACTAGGGTATACGTGTTCCCTAGTTAGGTATTACATGCAAACTGATAAGTTAGGTATTTCTAATTCCTTGGTCCGGCAACTAGAGAATTTCACCCCGCACCTTTGTCCGGCTACGTGTGTATAATTTACTAACCCTTACATTGAACTCATATTAAACGTCACATCGATGTATGACTTAGTTTTCACCCTCACACCAATCGACATTAAACTATTAGATAGTATCATAGCAAATCTATGTTGATAATTCTTTTCCCGTTATTTACTTCCTTGGTTCAGCAAGTTACTACGAGGTGAGTTTTGACGTTTGCAATCGCTAAAAAGACTTCTAATCGAAAGAATTATCATTGCAGGCAATAACACTATTCATGAATTGCTTAGTTACTATTTATTTATTTTTATTCACGCATGGCTCCCACAACCCTAGTTGTGGATTTAGTTATCCATAATAGCAAGAACACAATTCATACATTTAAAAGAACAAATCATGAACTTACGTAATGAGAATGATAAAACCCAAAATTTCAACTTGAATTTCCAAACCAAAATCTTCTAAACGAACTTAGGAAATTAAGAATTGCTAAAGTTACAAGTTAATCCCCAAAGCCAAAAACTAGAACAAGAATAATAATGTCTAACCCCCTACAATGAGGTTTACATGCCCTATATATAGAAAAATAAGTCCTAACTAAAACGGAAATGAAATAAGGAATTAATGTTTCAGGACGCTCTTCGATCTACGACACTGACTTATGGATTGTGGATGGACCTACTGTCGTAGGTCCTTTCCGTTGCTCAGGACTTAGGCAATTTTCCAATCTTCAAAATTCTCCACTTCTCTGAATAAATCGATGGATCCACAGTACGGACCATGCATTGATCTACGGTCCGTGGATCCTCCTCGTAGCTCCATACATAGAATTGTCAAAATCGGGTACTGGAACCCCTCTCTGAATGATATGACGGAACAATAGTATGGCCCATAGTTAGATCTACGGTCCGTGTTTTTCAACCGTGGTTCCACACTTGGTCAAGAATTCCCTGATTTTCCTCAAGCCTTGCATACCCATTTACGGTCATAATCTACGAAGCGTGAATGGACCTACGGTCCTTAGATCACCTCCGTAGATGCCCTATTCTACACATCCTTCAGTTATGTCTCTTAGTCTCCACGTCTGAACATATTTCTACCAAACATGATAAAAATACATAAAAACTAATACCAAATGGCCCTATACACACACAACTCTTAGGTGAAATATATTAAAAATACTGTAAAATCACGGTATATCACCCCCATGAGCGCCAAAAGCTGAAGGATTTGGAAGGTGGTCGGTCTGAGGACATGTTTTCTCGTATCCTCAACAAAGTTGAGGGGTCGGACAAGATCTTGAAACAAATGAAAGAAGATGTTTCGACCCTGAGCCAGACCGTCACCTCCCATTCAGTATCAATCAAGCAACTGGAGGCACAAATGGGTTAGATGTCGTCTCACCTAAAGCCGAGACAAAAATGGGGTTTTCCTAGTCACACTATGGTCAACAAAATATGGTTTGAAGGTCGACTTGCGGCATGCCACGATGTTAACTAAGGCGTTGTTTGGGAGGCAACCCAAAACACTTTATTGCTTTATGTTGCTTTGATAAAATAATGGTGTGTTGATTGTGCAGATGCAAGTGTGGAGAGTGAATGAAAAGTGTAGATTGGCGAGCAACAGCTCCAATAAGCGAATCGCTGAACGGTTTGGTGACCCCAAACTAGACCGTCGTTAGACTCAAGACCAACTTACATTGGAGTCTGTAAATCTCAGTGAGCATAGGAAATTATTGGCAAATCGCCGACCATATCGGCGATCCCGAGAGAGACTGCCATTTAGACTCTTAAAACAACTGGAAGTTCTATAAAATTTGGAGAGGCAAGTGGCTACTCTACGAAACACCGAGTGGTTTGGCGGACCTGACTAATGTGACCGAATGGGCGAAAACTGGACGGTTTTTCAGGCCTAATATTTAAAAGTTTAAAATTCATTCCCTTTCCCTCACCTTTCCATCTTCCCAAACTCACACCCGCACTCTAGTTTCTATACTTCTTGCATTTTTGGGGTATTTTTAGTTGTTGATTTGTGCTCGGAACTTAGAATACATTGCTGCCTAGCGATTCAATTCCATTATAGTCAGCATGAAAGTTTGGTTCACAAACTTTGAGTTCTTTCTATCGATTTTGTACTCAATGCAATGATATTACCTTGTTGATGTGTGCTAGGCCTCTCTGGTAGGATTACAAAATTTTGTTTGCCTGTTAGATTCACTAATTTTGGCCATGCCAAGTTAGTAGTTAATTCTTGAATATTGTACCTTGAAGGAGATGAAAAATTGGGGGTTGTGCAAGAGTGTCGTTGGGTCTAAGCCTAATTTGAGTTGTGCATTCCTTCATTTTGTTTTCAGGGGTTGCAGGGTTGAATTAGAGAGGGTGGGTTGCATGAAGGCACATTGGGCCGTTTGGCAAGCTAGGTCGAGTTCTCTGAACCACTCTGCGGCTCGCCTAAGAGTCTGAAGTGCATATAATCGGTATTGCATAGTAGCATTGGGACCCAAACCACTAGGAGTAGCTTGCTTGACCTCTCTTCTTTTAGTCTCAAGCATTGGGAAATCCCTCATTTTATGACCATTTTTACCACAACTGAAGCAACCATCCGAGCCGGCTAGGCACTTACCTTCATTCTTTCTTCCACACCTTGTACTAGCAGATATGGGCACCGACGATCCACTATCATTCCCTTATTGAGGTTTAGGGTTTGACACCCTATCTTTGTTGAGGAGGAACCTTGACCAGAAAACCTTTGTCAAAATCTAGGACGGCCATGTCCATCAAACCTTGCATGAGTTAAACAAATAAAGCATAAACATCAATTTAGAAACCATTCAACATACTGGTAACCACATTGGGAGAACCCTCTTGTTCACCAAGAGTCTAAAGTGCATATAATCGGTATTGCATAGTAGCATTGGGACCCAAACCACTAGGAGTAGCTTGCTTGACCTCTCTTCTTTTAGTCTCAAACATTGGGAAATCCCTCATTTTATGACCAGTTTTACCACAACTGAAGCAACCATCCGAGCCGGCTAGGCACTTACCTTCATTCTTTCTTCCACACCTAGTACTAGCAGATATGGGCACCGATGATCCACTATCATTCCCTTATTGAGGTTTAGGGTTTGACACCCTATCTTTGTTGAACATAGGAGGAACCTTGACCAGAAAACCTTTGTCAAAATCTAGGACGGCCATGTCCATCAGACCTTGCATGAGTTAAATTTCCATCACCACTCTTAGCCATCTTTTTCTCCCTAGACTTTTTCTTATATTTATCCTCCTCAATCTATTTTGAATGAACCATGAGACGAGAGATGTCTATGTCATTACGGCACTCTTTAACAACCATTTCAGACACACCTGTAACAAACTTACTCATCCTGGCCCTTGAATCGACAACCATCATTGGAGCATACTTAGACAATTATGTGAACTCTAGAGCATATTCCCTCACACTCATACTTCTGTGCCGAAGGTTAATGAACTCAAGAACCTTGGATTCCCTAATCTCAAGACAAAGAACCTATCAAGAAAAGCGACTTTAAACTTCTCCTAATGAAGAGGACCCACATCTTCCGGTCTCCCTTCTTTTCATTAGTTGTACCAAATTTGAGACACACCTTTAAGTTGATAAGCGACCAACTTCGCCTTTTCCACCGACGTCGCTTCCATGATCATCAAAACCTTATAAAACTCATCAATGAACTCTTCAGGATCTTCCTCAATCTTCAAACCATGCAACACTAGAGAATTCATCCTAATGAGGTCCCTCACGGTAAAAGTCATCGTAGGCACATTTGGGTTCACAGGAATCACAACCTCCCTATTGTCTTGGGCCATCACGGCTTCAGCCAACACTTGAAAAACAGCCCTAAACTCCACATTAGTCACTTTATTGGCTAAAGGATCGACTGAACTTGAGGATCTTGTGGAGGAGCTTCTTGTTTTGTTTTCTCCCGCACATTCCTTCAAGCATAATCTCTTCGAGTAGCTATATTCTGTAGAGCATCAGATAAGGATTATGAGAGAGACCTTATAGAGTTAAATTCTATCGCACAACTTTTGAATAATGAAAGATGTAAGTTTCCTAATCATCGTGTAGCTTGTCAATCAAAAATGTGGTGCGCGTCACACAGATGAACTAGACTCTACTCAACATGGCTTATGAGTCATCCTAGGAACAGTCTAAACCTTGTGCTCTGATAACCAAGTTTGTCACAACCCAGGGGTAACTCTTAGATGTAACTTGACGTATTGGACCCCGAAATACCCCATACAAGCCACTTAGCATTCATAACATAAGAAATCGAACCTTAGATGTTAATCAATAGTCCCATTCCAATAGTTTATATTAAAGAAAAGAGGAAGTCTAAAACAATTGTCTCAATAGCCATTGTCACGACCCAAGGGTACACCCTAGACGTAACAAGGCACATACACCGCTGAAAGGTACCCTGTAAGCCAGTTACAATACCATAACATAAAGAATTAGAGCAATAAGAGTAAAACACATTTTCAACTCTTAAAAGTTTTTCATAAAAGCAAAGTAGAAGTGTAGACTTTATCTCAATTAGCAATCTATTACAATATTTGAAATCAAATAAGGACAGAACCCACACAACACAATCTGAATGACAAATACAAGAATGAAACTACTTAATAAAAATATCCGTCCTCTAATCATGAGGACACACCAACAAGCAAGGAGAAATGAACAAATCCAAGCTCTAGCCACAATGGGGACCACCTCGAGAACTAGACCCTATACTTGGGATATTGTAGGAAAATATGGGTTAGTACAAAAATGCATTAATTATGATAGACATGAATAAAAATCATGAAAACATGCAAAAATGGACATTTTAGTTTAATGCATGTCATTTGCTAAGTCAAAGCATTATTTAGAAAATAATGGAAAAGCATAAGTCGTAAGCATAAAAAACTCATAAATCATCATATCATAAGAGGAACATATCATGCATACCCTCAAAGCATACTTATGTAATGCATGGATAAGATCGCATAATCCCATCCAGACTAAGTAAAGCTTCTTGAGTAACTATAGTTCATAACTCATCTTCTTGTTCATACAATCATAATGGGAGAATAAGCCTTAACCGACATAGACAATGTGAGCTTACCATGGAATCTGGTGTCTACCCCACGTTGAAAACGAGTTGCCCTACTTGCCTAAGGTAGAACCATACTGTTAGCTTAGGTGGATCCACTAGCTAACCACCTATCTGGGCACATAGTTTATGGGATAAGAAAATTGCTTCTAGAAACTCGGACTCAACTAAGGTAGAAGGTTTCAATCTCATGAGATATATACTTTTGGGAACCCGGACTCAACTAAGGTAGAAGGAATCCATTTAGAAAGCCCGACTCAACTAGGGTAAAAGCTTTCGTTGGTAAGCCGGACTCAACTATAGTATGATCTTCCATCTCATATTCATATCCACTCTATGAAAAGCATTAATTCCCATAGATTACATATTACGTCGTGACTTAAATTCGTATCCATAGATGAATGTCTTAACAGTCAATCCAACATAATTCATACAATAGCTCATAGATTCAATAGATGAGAATAGGATTTCAATCTTAGAACCATCATAGTGAGAAAACCTTTCACATCGTGTTATATTCATACATAAGTGTGAACACAAGGATAACCTTCCAACACAACAATAACTAGATCATAATCATGTTCACTTTACTCTCAAAGTGTTCCTAAAACACTGATGAGTCCATAATTTGGACTCATCTAGGGCTTTATTTTAATAGATTTAGTATCCTTAAATACATATTTTGTTCCAATAACTGATGCAAATCCTTGATTTTTAGGTATTTGGAGTTAGAACGAAAGTCTGGACACTAATGAGCAAAAAGGAACAACGAAGCTGAAAGAACGAAGAAAAGAAGACATGATGATCGCCTAACCCATTGGGTGAGTAGCCGAATGTCCATGTTCTTGCCTAAAGTTCTAGTACGCCAAGACTGGAGGAGAAAATCAAGTCGGTAATATAAAATAGCAGTCGGCGAGTTGCCAAACGATTTCGCAATGCCGTGCTAGATCGCCCAAAGTTATAGAACATGAAGATGTTGAAGCCTAAAGCAAAAAGGTGATGGAATTGACCAAAAGGCGGATCGCCGAGTGGATCGGTGATCCCAACTTATTGCGTCGAATGGTCCTTCACAACCTATTTTTTGGCGACTATAAATACATTTTTTAATTCTTAGTTTAGTATCTGGTTTTCATTATAGAATCATAATTTTCAGTTTTGATGTTTTAGAACTCTGAGTTTGGAGACAATATTTTCATTTGCTTTGAAGATTTCTATTTTTGAGAAATTGGAAGTGGGTTTTTGAGATTCTTCAACCTTGACCTTTGTAAAGATGAAATTAATCTTACCTAGTTGATGGAAACACAATTTGGTAACGATTTCTTTCTTTAATGATGTCTAGCTAAAACCCCAATTCTTGCGGTGTGATTATGTGACTATGGGTTGATTCAGCTGCTGGGTGTTGCTATTTGATAGTATAAATGTTGTTTAAAAGTGATTTCATAGAGTAAATGTGGCTGAATCTAAAGGGTTGTAGAAGCAAATGCAACTCTACCTTCGTGTTTTTGGCTTACTCGAGATAGAGGTTTTAAAACCAAGATTATTGATTTGATGGTCTGTGGGTATTGGGTTGTCATGGGTTAAGCTCGAGAGAGTAAATCCTAAACCCTTTTCCACAAATTCAGTTTCAGAGAGTGAATGGACTAAAGCGAAGGATGTTCTTAATTGTTGCTTATTGGTTTTCGAGAGAAACTAATTTGATTCGGGATAAATTGTTCGAGAGAAAGTTTATCCCCACTAAAGTCTACCTTATTCACTGATTTACAGCTATTTACTATCAATTGCATTTACTCATTTGTCTAACTTAGCCTATACTTCAATCACATCCCAAGAACCCATCTCTTTACTTGTTCCTTAGTATTATTTGTTGCTTTGTAGTTGATAATTACAATCAAAATCCCCATGTTATTTGACACTTGTGTCACCCCTAACTTGAATGGTGCTTTTATTCGTATATGTTTTTACCTATGATTAACTTGAACATATTCATGCTTTTCTATTGATTCTAAAACACAAACCACTCCTTGTGGGATTCCACCCCAACTCTCTTAGTTGGGTTATATTACTGAATAACGATCGTTGGCACTTAGTATTGGATGAAGTGTCCTGATATGTGAAATCAAACACATACATAAATCTTCATAATCATGCATATTTCATATGCTTTTCCCTTCAAGGACCATAGATCATCATTCACCAAAACATCTAGAATAACTACACTATTTATGCATGATACCAGGATTCAAATAGTTCAACTACTATAAGGATAACGTCATAATACTCTTCTTTCTACAATTTACCAATATCACAAGGTCATAATTGAACAATATGGGGGGTTTCGTGGGTTCTTGGGAATTTTAACATAAAAACCATAATTAATCATCAATTCAATCATTTAATAAAGTAAATCAAACATTAGAACCATTTTTGAAAGGAACCCATGACATGGAGAGAAACCCTAGCTTTTGGGGAATTTCTATCTTTAAAATTAATGTTTTGAAGGGACTCCATGGATGAATTCTATCCATGGATGAAGAACTAACATATCTTAGCTATGAATATCAATTAAATCGGTGTGAAAGCTTTGCTACTTGAACCGTAGCCCTATGTTACAATCCAGGGGTACCCCCTAGATGCAACACGATGTACTTGACCCCAAAGGGGTCTCATATAAGCCCTTAGCATACATAAACATAGGAATGGAAATGATCTAGATTTTAAAATTTTTACAACCGACATCTTTTTCATAAAATCAAGAAAACAAAGTCTAGACATTGTCTCACAACCCTTTACAATAAAGTCTCAAATGTAGTCTATAAGGAAAACTAGTCTAAGTGAAGGACATCTTGTCCTCGAACCATGTGGACTCATCACAAGTTTTGGAGATAAGCAATCCAAGCCTTTGTCAAGAAAGGAAGTACACTTCACCTAGCCAGACCCTACACTTTTCAAAAATGTAGAAGAAATAAGGGTTAGCACAAATATGTACTAAGTATGGAAGCATGCATAAAAATCCTTGAAATATGAAAAAATGACATTTTGGTTGAAAAGTATGCATTTACCAAGTTTGAGAATCACCATGCACTTTTAATTTAAAACACAAGTCATAAGCACATTTATCATGTACGAACATTGTAACATAATCGTACCATCTTTTTAGTAACCTTAAGTTGTACTTGTTCAATGTATGATTAGAATCCCATAATACCAACCACACTAGATACTCCTTTGAGGCCACCCTAGTCATACATAACATACATAGACCTCATCCTAGTCAATACACATAGAGAAGGAAATAATAATGTACATAAACTTGAACATAAGGAAAGTCATCCATAGTAACAATCCATTCAACATACATGCATACATTCATATCTTATCATAACATAAGAGACCATCCCATAACCTCTTACAAAGACTACTTGTGCTATGTAAAAGTGAAGTCCCATACCCCAACTCCTAATAAGTAAAGCTCATTAAGAAGTCATAAGTATAGTTCGTATCATATTCATTATCTTGTCATGTAGGGAAAATTAGCCATAACCGACATAGACCATGTGAGCTACATGGAATCCGGGGTCGTATAACCTTACACCGAAAGAAAGTGTCCTACTTGCCTCAGGTAGAACTAAATGTATTAGATTTTAGGGGGATCCGCTATTTAAAGACCTATGTGGGCACATAGTAATGGGATATGGAGATTGCTTTTAGAAACCAGACCTATTGTATTGGGGGAGGAGCTTCCATCTCATGCGAATAATTTAAATAAACCGACCTATTGTATTGACGGGAGGGACTCTACCTCATTTTCTATATCCACTCGGTGCTAAGCATTATTTCCCAAATTACACATAATTAGTCTTGAATTGCATTTACATGTGTGAAGGATTATCTTGCCCTTCCTTTAATACAACTCATAATATAGCTCATAGATTCAATTACATGAGAATGGACTTTCAACCTTAGAATCATCATTAACATGTGAGTAAACCTTTCACATCATGTTCATAGTGTTTCATGAGAATAGTCTTTCAATCAACACAACGACATAATCATCATTCTAGACAATTCATACATAATAATGTGTAAGGGTAAGGGGAGAATGATCTTTCAACAATACCACCATTTACACAATAGTCATAGGATCTCACTTTCTAAGTGAATCATAAGTTTATAAACAACTTTCATCAACATGTGATGGGTGTATTGATGCAAGATGAATACTATGAATCATTTCTCACAATAACACCTAGAAATACTACATTAGGCATGGATAAAACAGGATTCAATAACTAAAATCCCATAGACATAATTCATAGTATTCATCTTGCATCAATACACCCATCACAATTCATGAAATTGGGGTCATGGGGAAATTCATGGGTTCATGGCGGACTTTATTATAAAATCACCATAAAACAAAAATTAAATCATAATGTAAGACAATCAACTCATTGAAATCATTTTTAGGAAGAACCCATGACTAAATTGAAGAACCCTACGTTTTGGGAAAATCTACTAATTGAAATAGAGAGTTTAAGGGCTTCATGGAAGAAAGCTTTCCATTAATCAAGACTCCCATACCTTGATTGAAGTTTTTCCCATGAATTTGAGTAAGGAAGATGAGTTCTTGAGCCCTAGTCTTCTGTTCTTGTTCTTCTTAAATGGAGGATTTCTAGTGAGAGAAATATCATGAGGGAGACGGTTTTGGGAATTATTTGGGTCCTGCGAATTAATGACTTCAATTGGGTGAATTTGACTTAAAAACAACTTATACAGTACCCCTAAAAATGCCCAAAATGACCGCACTTTAATTGGACCTAAATAGGAAAAGACTTAATTGAACCTCACTTAATGAACCTGTACAGGCGTCACGGGGACCACGATCCGTGGTCCCCCTGGTGAAGGTTGGGCCAGTACCTACACAACTATGGCATGAGCTGTGGTGTGGACCGCGACCCGTGGTCCCACTCGTAAAGGTGGGGCACTATCTCTAACCTAGGGGTAGCCTTGGTTTTTAGCCTTCGCTTGGCCCCTTTGCCTTGGCACTTGCCCCTTTGGTCTTGACTCTTATAACCCTTATTCTTGATGTTCAACCTCACGTTTATGTTCTAATTTACCCTATCATTTTTTTCCGGAGTTTACACCCCATCTTCTTCCTTGAAGGTCTAGAGAGTGGATTTTTTGGAGAGGAGATGAATTTTAGGAAATATTTGGGTGTTTGGATAATATGGCTTAGTCTTCGTGATTTTGACTTAAAATGACTTCTATAGTGACCCTAAACTTAACCAAAATGACTTTAGTTTGATACGACTTAAATCGGGAAATCCCAAAATAACCCTCACTTAAAGTGAGTTGCCAGGGACCACGTGGGGCTCCAAGAGACGTGATCATGACAACAAGTCATGGTCCCATCCGTGGTATTGAGGCATTGACTAGGAAACAAGTGTCTTTACGTCACAGGCCCAAGGCATCTTCACGAGGGGCTCCACAAGCCGTGGTCCCTCATGTTGACCTTGAGGAAGTGGCTAAGCCACTTCTCCCTCAACCCTCAATCACCAAATCATGATCAAGGCCACTGCCACGAGCCGTATAAGGATTCACAAGCTGTGAAGTGGCACCACCTTCACGAGTGGCACCACAACTCATGGTTACGGCCACTAGTCGTGAAAGTCCTCATGGTCTTTCCTTGGCCTTTGCCTGTAACAACCCTCAAAATGAAGTAGGATAAAGTAGAGCCTCACATGGGTTTGATGCATTAATAACTTGTTAAAATAATGAATAATAGCCTTTTTGGTCAATTTTAAAGAATTTGGAAGTCAAACGTCAATGGACGACCAAGTTGTTCGGAAACAAGTCTTTTACGTGTTGGTGTGTTCTGGTATGTTGTTCATGTTTTTATGTGTTGTTTGGAGTCTAAAATTAGTGGAGGTTACTCTAGTGTCTTAGTAAATGTTTTTAGTGTCAAAACGTTCATATATGACTCCCTGGGACCACCCTAAGGATCCCCGAGGAGGACCCCAATTCTTGGCCAAACAAGCTACCAAGGCAGCTTAAAGTTGTTCATAGAGGGAGTGGCTCCGCGTCGCAGACCTGCTCCACCAATGGCCAAAAAGTGGCTCTGTGTTGCGGAGACACCGCAGACTCTACTGTCTCGACATTTAATTTTTGGAAACTTGTGGGAATACCCCCGCTTCACAGACTTGTTTCCCGACGAAATCTGCGAAAATAAAACTCAAGTTTGACTTGTTTAAAAGGTCTAACGAAGTGAGGGGTGGTTTAAATTCACTTTTAATCATCAACATTATACATGTTAAGAAAAGAGCTGAAACATTATAACGGCTAGTTGACTTAACTTAACGGCTAGTTGTTGCTCTACTCGGATGGCAATCACGCCGCCGGTACAACTTGTCCGGCAGCCGGACCAGAGCCCACATGAGCGGAATGAGGATACAAACACATTCCAACAAGAATCATCTTCAAATTTGTCTTATAACTCTTCCAAATTGAAAAAGACTGAAGCGATGAACATTTAAGTTACTGAAAGAGAATTAGAAGGAATTGGCGAAATTAATTCCTACACTCCAACTGTTGTTCCTCGAGAAAAGGTAGATACAAGTATGGAATCACAGTTAAAGGGTATAGTCCAAAAAGCAACGAATTCCACCGTCCCAATCTCGAGTTCACAGCAGGCGATTTGTGGGAGAATCAGGACTGGGTCACCTTCAGGCCGCCTTCAAATTAGAACATCATCGGAGATAATTTGAACTAATTTAACCTCTGAGGAATCTTCCCCACACTATGAGGAACATCTCATAACAATTTCAAGCAATTTGGACGGTGGAATCGGCAGCCAGACAAATTCTTATTAGTTCGCCGGAGCTCAGGTAAGCTTAAAAAACAATAATGAATAGATTTTGGACGGCAAGGATGGAGAAGAGACAGTGGGGGAAGTGGTGGTCTTAGCTCGACAATCCAATTTGGAAACTAATGCACCACATTAAGTTGAAGAAACACATTCTGCAAACCTTTCTTTTGGTATTTAGGGCACTTCCAATCTGCCAACACCAATGCCAATCCTAGCTGCTCCACAACAAGAACATACAATCGATCACAGTGGCATGAACCCAGCTGAATCCGGCAATGCACAACGGCAGATGGAAAAGGCACAAACAGGTATGGTTCTTAAACTCACCTCTAGTCAAGTTCCTAATGATACTGTTGTTAATCAGTTGCAAGTTAGAGCAAATGAGACTACTAGTACTGCTGTAATTCATGAGAAGCAGGGCACAAATCTGTAAATCAATAAGAACAAAGAGGATAATACTCCCAGTAATATTCAAAAACTTACTGCCACTGTACCCCTGCATCAGAATAGGAACAGGACTGCTTACCACTCCAACTTTGCTAAAATCTCGGACAACTTTGAGAAGCGCAATCCCCCTCCACCAAAAACCAAAAATGGGCTGCAACATCCCAACCGATCCAATGATCATATTCAACCACCTCAAAGTCACCAAAACAGCTCCAAAAAAAACATATTCCTGCACCTGCTCCCTTTACTGTGACTCAATCCTTTGCAGCCAAGCTAAGGCAAATTCAAAACTAAGACAGATCCATTGGGCTTACTTCTCATGATCATACTACTAGACAAGGTCTTCCTTCTGTTATATTCAGAAGAGAGGATTTTAATAATAGATTGACAACTAATTGTAAGTTCACTTTGGTTGGGAAGTTTACCAGCACCATTCCTAAATTGGAATTACTTAGGAAAAATTTCATACTCCAAACTCAACTTTTTGGAGGGGTGAAGATTGCTCATTTCAATTCAAGGAATGTATACATTGATCTGGATAATGAGCTCGATTACATCACTGTGTGGACCAAACAAAAAATGACCATTGAAGGAAAAATAATGAGGATTCAAAAATGGACCCCTACTTTTAGACCTGAACAGGAGACACCAATAGTGCCCATTTAGATATCTTTCCCGGAATTGCCTAGGAATTGTTATACCAAAGAATTTGTAACAATTTTGTCGAAGGATATTGGAAATGTCCTCTATCTAGACTTTGCTTCAGTGCAAAAGACCAGGGGAAGTATGGCTAAGGTGAAAGTTCAAATTGACCTCACTAAAGCAGGACCACCTCACGTGTGGAGTGGTATTGATGAAGATGACTACGACATTGGGAGATGGCAAGCTATAGAGTATGAGGGTATTCCAGAATACTGTATGTACTACATGCACCAAGGACATCTAGACTATGAATGCTATATCAAAAGAGGGATGAGGAATACAAAAAAAGAAGAGAAAGTGAGATGGAAAAGAGAAAAAAAGACAAACCTGGGCAAGAACATGTTAACAAAAGGGAGCAGGTCAATCAGAACAACAAGGAAGCTGGAAATCACTGACACAATGCAATCCAGCATCAACAAAGGGAACAAAACAACAATCAACAAGAAGATCAGTGGCAAATACAGAGAAGGAAGAATAACAGAGTCATTTACACCAAGGAACAAAATCCTAAAGATGCTCAGGGCCAAACAGAAGTAGAACATCTACAACATAACCAAGGTAATTCAGGTAACAATCCTATCCCTATTCATAATAATTATATTGATCTATCAGTGCAGAATCAACCAAATCTCCAAGACAATCGGGAGTTACAGATCAAAGAAAAATAAAAAGAACCAAGGAGACAAAACCAATTAGAGTCTAGTAACGTAAACTCTAAACCTCAGGCTTAGTTCAACAATCAGACTGCACAGGCCACCAAGGAGATATAGGAATCCAAGACTTAATACTCCCAACCCCCAATACCCCTCCAATTAATTCTATTTGTGTTGCTGAAATTGATGGAGGGATGGATGGAGGGAATCAGGAGAAAATTACGAATCTGCAGGAAGAGGTGTCCAAAAGGGGGAGGCTATTGACTCATGTCTGACCTTAGAGCCCCTTCTACCTCCACATAAGATACAGCCAGACAAAACTATCAACAGAACCAAGGCAGAAAATATGATACTGGTCAAAATGTGATACTGGTCAGTTTCAGATAGATGGTAATCTTAAAGAAAGACTGAATGAGGCATCTGGTAATCAAGGAAACACAAGTAAGCAGACAGGTCAGGCCAATACCAATCATCAAGAAACTGGGAAACAAGCACAGGTTGAACACAAATGATACCCGGTTTACTAACGAAATGTTCAATTATTTTGAATCTGCTATGGGCAAACACTCCTCAAAAACAATCCAACGATAGATCCAAGGGTAAAATGAGTAAAAAGAAGAGACAAGCTATAAAAAAGAAGCAGAACTTCAGGGGGGAAATATTCAGAAAAATCAACAACAATTTTCACAGGAGAAGCAACAACAAGGTGACAAAACCAATGATAGAAACACTGAGTATGATATGATACAATCGGAGGATGAGTCTGACCCTAATACTCATTCTATAGAGGAATAAGCTGATGATGAGGAAGAAACCAGTAAGCATTTAATCAAGGATTTTGGATCCACTTTTCAAAGTGAATTTCAAGAAATTGCTGATCAGTAGGGACTGTCACCTAGGGTAAGGAGACAGTCACATCAACAAACCAAATGGGAAACTCGCATTGCATCTGCTATCTCTAGCAGACCAAACACTAGGTCTAGAAGTAAAGGTTTTTAATGTTTAAAATGCTAGAAGCATCAACACCTAAGGATCATTAGAAAGACTCCAAAATCTCAAGAAAAACCATAATCTAGTTATGATTGTGATTCTTAAACCTTTTGTTGATAATGCATACCTCAACAACTACAAAATTCTCTTAAATATGGAGAAAGTTGTTTGTAATCCCAATGGCAAAATATGGATGTTTTGGATCTTTGATTCGAACTGTGAAATTTTAGAATCAGATGAACAACACATTACTTGTACTATTCAACATGTGGACTATAAGGGTAAATTTATTTTTTCCTCTGTTTATCCCAAGTGAAAGGACCATCTCAGAAGACCTCTTTGGGACAGGCTTATTCATTTCTCCAATATGAATATCCCTTGGTGCACCATTGGAGATTTCAATGTTATTACGACTCCTGAAGAAAAGTACGGGGGTCTGCCTTACAAAATGAATAAAAGCTTTTAGTTCATCAGTATTATTGAGGCTTGTGGTCTTGTGGATCTAGGGTATAGTGGTCAACACTTTACTTGGTGCAATCAAAGATCCGAGAAACATATGGTGTGGAAGAGACTTGATAGAGCTATGGTGAATGATCAATAGTTGGAAAATATGCCCCAAATTTCTATCAGCCATTTACCATCAGTTGGTTCTGATCATTGTCCTTTTCCTATGGAAGTGATGGTAGGAGCTGAAAAAATTGGCCAATACTTCAAATTTCTTCACTGCTGGACAGATCATACTGGCTTTCAATCCATTGTTAAAGACTGTTGGGATTGGGATGTTGAGGGTAATCCTATGTACATTCTTCTTCATAAAATGAAAAGGCTAAGTTCTTCTTTTAGTTCTTGGTCCAAAAATGAGTTTGGGGATATTTTCAATACTGTTAAAGAGTATGAAGAAAAGGTCCAACAAGCTGAGGAAAAAGTCATCATCAACAATACCGAGGATAATAAAGCTAAAATACATTATGTTAATGCACATTACATTAAATATTTGAAGTTAGAAGCTTCCATTTTAAAGTAGAAAACACAACTTCAGTGGTTCAAGGAAGGTGACACTAACTCCAAATATTTCCATGCTATCATGAGGGGAAGAAGATGAAAATTTTTTATTCACAAAATCTGTATTGGTGATGATAACTGGGTACAGGGAGATGAAGCTATTGCTGTTGCTGCATGTGACAACTTCTAGTACATTTTTACTGGTACGGACAGTAGAGTGAATGAAGGAGTTTTACAATACATTCCCAGAATGATCAATGAGGAACAAAATAAAAGGTTACATGCTATACCGACTATGGATGAGCTAAAGCAAGTGATTTTCTCTATGAACCTCAATTCAGCTACTAGTTCTAATGGTTATGGAGGCAAGTTTTATCAATGTTGTTGGGATATTATCAACTTTGATCTTTTGGAGGCTGTTAAATCATTCTTTTGTGGCTGTGAGATGCCCAAATTCATCTCTCATGCTTGTTTGGTTTTGCTTCCTATGGTTGAACATCCTAATAAGTTCAATGAATTTTGACCTATTAGCTTGAGTAATTTCAGCAACAAAATTATTTCTAAACTTTTGTGCATCAGATTGTCTTCTATTTTTCCACATCTTTTCTCAGACAATCAATCGGGGCTTGTTAAAGGTAGGAGCTTTTATGAGAACATTATGATGGCTCAAGAAATCACTCATGGCATCAAGAAACCTAATGAAGGTGACAATGTGGTGATCCAACTCGACATGGCTAAGGCCTACGATAGAGTCTCTTGGGCTTTCACTTGCTTGGTTACGAGGAAAATGGGATTTAGTGAGTTGGTCATTGACATGATTTGGTGAATTATAAGCAATAATTGGTACTCTGTTATCGTGAATGCAACTAGACATGGTTTCTTTCACTCGACTAGGGGTCTCAAGCAAGGCGATCCTCTTTCCCCGGCCCTATTTATTTTAAGTGTAGAGGTACTATCTAGGATGTTGAACAGTCTACATCAAATTCAAGAATACAAAGGTTTCCAAATGGAAAAAATGAGACCACATATTAATCGTTTGAATTTTGCGGATGATGTGATCATTTTTGCAGCAAGTGACAGACTATCTTTACATCTTATTATGAAGACCATGTCTACCTATGAAACTACATCCAGCCAGCTCATCAACAAAGACAAAAGTCATTTCATGGCTCCTGAAAATACTCCAGTACATATTATTCAGTTGATCAAAGAGATTACTGGTTTTATTCAAAAAGGGAGCCCTATCACTTACCTTGGATGCCCACTTTACATAGAGAGGCAAATCTACTATTCTAATCTGGTTGCAAAGGTGATGAAGAAAATCAGTGGATGGCAATAAAAAATTCTTAGCGTTGGAGGAAGAGCTACTTTGATAAAAACATGTACTTCAATCAATCCCGATTCATACTATGGCTGCAATTTCACCTGCGAAAACTACCATCCAATATATGAAGAGAGTTACTGCGGATTTTCTCTGGGATGGGATAAAGAGAAGAAAAAATATCATTGGGCATCTTCGGAAACTCATAGTTATCCCTATGAGGAAGGGGGCATTGGAGTAAGAAAACTTGAAGATATCTGCACTTCTTTACAGTTCAAACAATGGTGGATCTTTAGAACCAAAAGTTCATTATGGGACCAATTCCTTATATCCAAATATTGCCAAAGAGCTCATCCAATTGGAAAAACACTTCATAGAGGGCAATCATTGGTTTGGGGATATATGATGACAAACAAGGCCACTGTTGAAGCTCAAATGAGGTGGAAAATACACTCCAGAACTTGTTCATTTTGGCGGGACAATTGGTTGGGAGATGGTCCTCTTGCTCAACATGACAGTAACATTACCAGCCGAAATACTATCACAGTGTCACAATTTATTACTGAAGGCACTTGGAATGAATATATGGTAAGAAGGCATGCACCCCCTCTTCTGGTTCCTAAATTCCTCAAAACTAGAATTTTCCACCAAGAGAATGATACTGGTGAAGCTGTGTGGACCCGAACTACCAATGGTCTGTTTTCCTGCTCTTTTGCCGAGGAACTCATCAGAAAAAGGAAGGAAAAGAGTAGAATTGACACTCATACCGGGAATAAAAATATTCCTTTTAAAGTATCCTTTTTACTTTGGAGAGCTTTAAGATCCAAACTCCCTACCAATGAGAAGATTATTATGTTTGGAAGCAACCCTAGCAGATGTTCATGTTGCAAATTTCAAGGATGGGATGACATCAACCATATATTTGTTAGTGGTCATTTTGCTGCTCATATATGGAGTTTCTTTTCAGCTTTCGTAGGCACTGTTCACAGTCATATTCCTCTAAAACTTCAATTCATGAAGTGGTTGGGGTTCGAAACCAAAAATGAAGTACATAATATTCTCTTGCAGGATCTTCCTATTTTTATCTTTTGGAACCTATGGAAATAATATGTGTGTTGTTAAATATGGGGGTAAACAATTGAGTGTTCCTAGAGTTAAATTCCTAAATCTCAAAGACATCACCAACATGCTTCAGTCTGCTTTCCCTTATCTCCAGTGACCTAACAGTTGTGAAAGGTTGCTGGCAGGAAGTTCAGGTCCAGGAAGTGAAATGGATCAGGCCACCTGGTAATATATTCAAGTTAAACACATATGGAAGTGCATTAGGAAATCCCGGTCAGATTGGAGGTGGAGGAATTCTTAGAGACTGTAAGGGTGATATGGTGTATGCATTCATCATTCCCTTAGGAAGCGGCACCAGCAACCTAGCTAAAACACTTGCAGCTACTCATGGGATTTAATGGTGTCTTCAACATGGTTTCAAAAGAATCACCCAGGAAGATTGATTCTGAACTACTTACCAAATGGCTTTCTCACAGAATCAAACCTTCTTGTAGCCTACAGCTACACATTTCTCCTCTTATCAACACCATAAGTCAGCTAGAATTTTTTCAGTGTAGACACACTTACATGGAAGCTAACAGTACTGCAGATTTTCTCTCTAAAAGAAGTCACAAAACTGACATAGTTCATCACTAATACACTTATCAACAACTGCCAGTAGAGGCCAGAGCTAGTTATTTACTGGAAAAGATGGGCATGTCCAACTTTAGAAGAAAGAGATTGAAAAGAATTAAACAACCTCCATGATGTTTCACTCCTTAGTCAACTACCCTGTTCATTCTATCTTTTCTTTTAGATTTAGCTTTTCGGATAGGCTTTGGTTTTATTCTCTTCTTACTTTGTAAGGGGGGATTCTCCCTTATTTATAATTCCTAGTTACTTATCAAGAGGAGTCCTCTCTTCTAGGCGTGTAGAGATTAGGTTTCCTTTATAGTACGGGGACGAGTTGCCTATCTTTAGGAGGAAGGTTGACTCTTGTACCACCATAGGACTGGAGGTATGATTTTATGTCCCCCTCCTTGTATTTTTCTTTTGTATTTAATTATGATAAGGCCTGGGGGTGTTGATAAGCCCCTGACCCCCACAAGGGTCGATAAAAAAAAGTGAGGGTTGATTTGGGTACTTTGGGGAATTATTATGAACGGTTATTCTACCTATTTTAGGGTATTTTAAGTTGGTTAAAACCCCTAAACCTTGAATTAGACCTCATTATCCAAATTGAACCTTCCTTCTAAAATAAATTCTCTCTAGAACTCTATGGAAGACATTGATGAAGTTTCAAGCTAGGGGATGGTTTCCTACTGATTTCTCCTTCAAATTCCTAAGGAAATTAATCACAAAGGTATGGGGATTTTATCTTTGATTCTTCTTTCAATAAAAGAGCCAAATCAAAGTGATTTCAATGTTTTTCAAAAACACTAAAAAACTCCAATTTCAATACTAAGCTTGGTTTCTTGCATGAAAGTATTTCAAATGATGATTTATGCTAATATTGATGGTTTTAAGATAAAAAACTCTATGAAGGGCATATCTTGAAATCCAAATTTTTGGGTCTAAAGTGGCTCTATTGATCATGAGCTAATAATGTGATATTAATGTGTAAATTGTTATGGGCTATTGATTTATGTATTGTTCTATATTGAATTATGAGGAATTGATGGTCAATTGTGATATATTGGATGTTTGCCTTGAATGGGCAATTGTGACCTAAAGTGTATGATGATGATGAAGTTGTTAATAGATTATTGATTCTAGTATTTTTATACATATATATGTTGTAGATGTTAGAATTATGAGGTTTGATCCCTTTGAAAGTGGGGAGGTGTTTACTTTATAAGCATGTTGTGATCATGGACTTGTAGGAAACGTTGGATGATTGTTGTTTTGAGTAATGTTGATTATGTGAAGGTAATATGATATGATGTGAATTTGTTTATGGTCTAGGAGCATGAAAGGTGACCTTGTGTAGAGACTTTATGTGTTATGCTTGGTTGTTGTCTTCTTTGAATGATTTATAATGAATGTGGGGTTAGGATACACTATGTTACCTACTCTCACACCTAGTGAAGAATGAATGAAAGAATGTGAGAATGAATGAAAAGAATGGGAGTTTATGCTAATGAATGAAAGTTGGGTCTATTCTAAGGATAGTCTCAAAAAGTATTCCTTTAAATGAATGGGGCTCCTAGATGAAAGGTTTTCTCATCTTTGAATCCAAGAGCTTCCTTAATAAATGAATGTGGGTTAGGACGAGTACTCCTTCGTTAGTTGAGATGAGAATACTTACTAGCAATCCCTATCCATAAATGAATGAATGTTGGGCTAGGATGGGTACTCATTCTTGAGTTTAGATGAGAGTACTTAGTAGAAATCCTTATCCCTAAATGGATGAATGAAATGAATGTCCAATTCTGTGGGGGAGTAATGTCTAGCACCGAGAGGATATGAAGATGGTGGATACCCCTTCGTTAGTTGAGATTTGAGTATTTAGTAGCAACCCTTAAGATGGGTTTCCCTTTCGTTAGTTGAGATGTGGGTACTTAGAAGCAATCCTTCTATCCCTTAACTATGTGCCCACATAGGACTAGGTAGTGGTCTCTACCACGTAATGGCTAATAGAATGACCCTACCTTAGGCAAGTAGGGAACCCTCATCCAGTAAGGGTTACTATCGGGATTCCATGTCAAGCTCCATGATCTATGTCAGATAAGGCTCTCCCCCCCCCCCCCACATTAATGAATGAATGAACTAGGGTCTCTTCAGGGGTGTACTACTTAGGATAGGTGGTGGAATGGGACATCATCTAGACATTGCACAAGTAGACATTTAAGGGAGATCTTGGTGTTTCTTAGTAATGATAATGAATGAATGAGTCTTGTTGGGCTAATTAATGAAAGTGTTGGTCTTTGAGCATGCTACTGTGAAAGTGAGTCATAATTAATTGAATGTAAGTGCTTATGTTTAATTGAATATATGTGATGATTATATGTCATTAGTGAATGAAGTTGTCTAAATGCATTAAGTTGAATGAACAATTTATGTTGAGATGTGAATGGAGCTTGTCTTGTTTAGCCTTAAGGATCACTTGGGTGTGGTATGGAGAAGTAGTATGGGCTATTTCACTATGTCTTTATTAGGTAAGTCATGGGATGAAATTTGATGAGTGTTCTAGTTTTATGAAGTGACTTGTTGGCTTATGTGCTTATATGTCTTATGTGATTAATTGGTGAAGGTTGAGGTATGCATGGTAAGTGCACTTTTTGTGACCTTAAGGTGGTGCCTTAGTGTGGGTGATGGTATGGGATGTTTCCCATACATTGCACAAAGGTATTGCTTACGGGTTAGTTAAGGTGGAGGTCCAAGGCAAGAAGGTAAAGGTAAATGGGTTTTGTTTGTTTATGATGTATTCTGAAGCCTATAACTTTGTATTGTTGGTGGTGACTTGTAAGGTGTCCATTTTGTTTATGTTCATGATAACTTCCAAACAAATCTCCTTTTTAGCATGTTTTGCATATCCTCATACTTAGTATGTGTGTTGTACTAACCCATTTCTTCTATTTTACTACAAGTGTAGGTTGTGGTAACTAGGAAGAGATTGTGCTTTGGAGTTGCTTGGATTGCTTCACTATTCCAAGTCTTTAGTATATCCTCAAGATTCGAGGACTATATTTAGAAGTTTCTTAGTCATTGTAATAGACACTTAACTTTCATTTCATTTGTAAAGGGCCGTGTCCCTTAGTACGTTTTAAGTTCTTGTCTAAGATTGGCTAACGAGACTTAGTAGTTCCGCTTCCGTATTGATGTTTCCAAATGTTGATGACTATTGAAGTCTTATGGTTTTAAATTCTTAGTGATTTTTATGATCTATGCGATGAAAGAATGCTAAGGCTTGTATAAGACCTCCGAGAGTTCGAATACACATGTAACAACTAGGGGGTGTTGTCGGGTTGTTACATTTCCCCTTTTCCCTTTGGCCCTACACCACCTACATGATTCTAACCCTCTATCGTTTAGCTCAAGTTTTTAGCCTACTAATTTCCGGATATTCACAACCATTTAGTAGTATAGAATGAAATTTGGCCTAGCCTATACATCATCTCCAGAAATAGAAATATAAGAAAGAAACTAAAATAATAAAACTCCGTCCTCGAAGCATGAGGACTCACCAATCCTCAGGAATCTCGAAATCTACCACTAGCAACAAAACTGGGAAACCTGATTGTCGGACTCTATATTTGGGAAATGTAGGCAAGAGTATGCATTAGTACAAATCTATGTATCAAGTATGATAGCTATGCACAAGACATTTATAAACATTCTATAAAAGGATATTTCATGACAAGCAATTCAGCAAGCGAAAACATGATGTAAAAGGGTTAGAAACACAAGTCATAAAACCATGATCAATGCAAGATAACATAATTTGAAAGCTTTGACCACATAAGAGATACTTCTTGAAGTAAGATTAGTTAATTATTAATGGGGGGAATTAGCCGTAACCAACATAGATACTATGTAAGCTATAAAATGATCCCCCGGTGTCTCCCACACTGAAAAGGGTTGACTTACTAGCCAAGGTAAGCACCGTAAATCTGAGCTAAAGTGGATCCACTAGCTAATGTCTATCTTGAAAATCATCTTATGGGGGAAAATAGGTAAGGGATAAGGATAATGCAACTAGAAATCCTACCTCTACTAACGTAGAGCTTCAATCTGAATATCCTCTAGGTGCTAAGCATAAATCCCAGAAAATAGTCATTTCTTACTTGTTCTTATTATCCATGGAAAGGCACGTCATCTTGCCAATAAAAGCTAAATCATAATCTTTGGAAATGTATCATTCAATAGCCAATCCAAGCTAGGTTCATTAAGATAGCTCTTAATGTTTTATTCAATTAGGTTAGAAAGACTTTCAAACTTAGAATCCTTACTATGTGAGAAGACCTTTCACATCATGATTTTATGTTTTTATGATAATATCCTTTCAAAAACACAACAACATCATTGATACTTTACTTTCAAAGCATCCTTGTAATTTTTGCATAGATTTTATAAGAAAATTGATAAGTCCATAATTCCTATTCAAGGTCAAAACCCACTTTCAATCATCAATATTTTAAAAACAACGGTTAGATATGGATTTCATGATAGATTCTTGTAAAACTAGCAATACATGTTTAATTTCATAAAACTCTTCCTTTATAACAAAAATCTCACATCCTATGATCATATCTTGAAAACATGGGGATTACATGGGTTCATGGGGGAAATAATCATAAAATCGTAGTATTTAATCAATTCATGCATAAGAGACCATAATTCAATCATATAAGTCAATAATCAAAAGAACCCATGACAATTGAAGAAAACCCTTACTTAATTGGGGAATTCTAACTTTTAAAATAAAGGAATATTAGAAATCCATGAATGAAAGGAATCAACGGGTGAAAACTATCATACCTTGAAGCCAAATGCTAATCTTGAATGGAGGAACTGAGATTTGACTTCAAACCCTAGGTTGAATCCTTCTTCTTCTTCTTCAATTTCTAGAGAGAGAAATATTTGAGAGAGTTCTTCTTTTTGGTGAATTAATAGAATGATTTATATTGGGAAATTTGGGGGTTAATATACTTATATAGGGCCCTTAGTAAAAGGTAAAACGACGTAGTATAGGATTTAATTAAATAGGAAAAGCCCCAACTAACCATAAACTTAACTGCCAGCTACCCACTAACGAACCACTGATGACGGGCCGTGGTGACGATGCCAGTCCTTACTACATGACTGTCTATCGTGTTTAGTAGCATGGTTTTGGGCTAGTGAACAACGGAACACAACCAATGAACGTCATCTGACCTACAGTCTGTTGCTTAGGCCGTCGTCTTGATCCATCACAACTCCTTTAGGTAGGGCCATCTACACACAAAACCTACGGTCAATGGTCCCATCTACGTGCCGTGGGTGGCCCTCGTGATGCCATCAACAATTTTTCTGAAGTCAACCACCTTTCCCGCCTTCTGATTCGAGGTATTATATCTGTTAAGAATTCTTTTAGTGCAGTTTAGTTTTGAACTACTTTTGTTGTAGTTGCAGCAACTTATTTTTCTTGCTTTGTTGGCTGCTCTAAAAAAGTGAAGATGTGAATGTTAACTGGAGCAATGATAGCCAACTTGGACACAATGATGATATCGGTAACTTGCACGATGTCAATGAAGATAAGTTGGGAAGTGCGGGTGCTATTTGATTGCCTCTAGTTGTAGTCAATGCGGTGTTTCATGTGACTAGCACTATGTTGCAGTTATTGCAAATGAACGGTCTATTTGGAGGTCTAACTACTGAGGATCCTCATGACCACATCTGAAATGTTATGGATGTGTGTGGGCCATTTTCTTTCAAGAACATCACTCAGGAGTCGGTCCAACTTCAATTGTTTCGATTCTCTCTAATGGGTGAGCAAAGAAGTGGTTGGCTTATTTTCCAAGGGAATAAATCCCTTCTTGGGAGGAGCTAACTGATGCGTTTTATTTATGGTTTTTCCCTCCCTTGAAGTTGGTGTAATTGAGGGACAATATTCAAAACTTTAGGCGAGTGGATGTTGAACCAATTCATGAGACATGGCTGAGGTTTCAGAAGTTGCGGCTCCAATATTCAACTCATGGACTCCGGAAAGATGTGTTGCTACAATATTTCTAGCGCATCCTTGACTAAGTTATGAAATATGTGGCAGACCAGCTTATTCGGGGAGGAATCATGCAATAATCGTTTGACACAACATCTACTTTTCTTGATTAGATAATAAAAATCAACCGTGTTTGGTACAGTAGAGAAGATCACGTATTTTGTTTGAACTTCTAGATAACAAAGGAATGAATTGAAAAGAACCAAGAGTGGGATGAAAACATGACCGTGATGACTACCCAAATGGACCTATTATCAAAACACATCATGGGAAGTGGTTCTAAGGGTGTGAATGCAGTCGGAGTTAGTGTAGTGAATCATGGTGAATCGCACTTTCAAGTAATGTACAATGAGGAAGTACATTTCCTAGCAAATCTGGGAGTAGGTTTCTGTGCAAACTATCCAAGGTCGAGCGGAAATTAAGGCTGGAACACGGATAGTCATTAGAGTGAGCGAGATATGGAATGGTGTGACCATGGTACGAATTGGAGAGAGTGTGACATTAACAAAGACCAATATGTACCTCCCCCCATGAGCGTCAAAAGCCAAAAGGGAAAAGGTTTGATCCTGAAAATTTCTGCATCGAAGATATGCTTGCACACATTCTCAACAAACTGCAAAGATCGGAGAAGGTGCTAAAGGAAATGAAAGATGACGTGTCGTCTCTAAGACAAACAGTTACCTTACATTTGGTAATGATTAAGCAGGTGGAAACAAAAATGGGTCAAATCTCGCCACATTTAAAGCCAAGACCAAAAAGAGGATTACCGAGTGATACCATGGTTAACCCAAAGAATGAAGATTGAAAGTGTGTCTTCGTCGCGCCACAACGTTAAATAAGGTGCTTCTTGAGAGGAAACCCATGTTTTTAGTTTTTAATTTTGATGTTTCAATGACAGTTGTTTGATGTGGAGGTTGAACAATAGAAATTTAGGGAAAGGAGGCATTTAGGCGAGCTTAGGTACGTTTCGGTGATACCGAACAGGTCGGTAAGCCGGATTTGGACTGGCTTTGTATACCAACTAAATTGTTTGAGTTGGTAAACTTCAGGGAGCAAAAGTACCATCCGATGCATCACTAAGTGGGTCTGTGACATAAGTGACATCGCCGACTGTGGCGCGAATGATTGAACGTTTCGAACACACCTCCTCCAATTGTAGGTGTAAACGATCGTTAATTAGTATAAAACCCAACGAAGAGTTGCGATCGAACCCATAGGGAGCAGTACGTGTGTAAAATTTAGTTATGAAGTTCAAACATTGTCTAATAAGTTATACGAACAAAAATTATCAGAAAGATACAACTAAATAAAAAAGGGGTGACAACGAATGTCAGATGGGGGTTTGGATTTTCAATGAACAGTTGAAACAACAACGAAAACAAGGCAAAATAACAATATTGAGAAGAATTCTCGGGATATGATCGATTATAGAAAACTTTCACTATATGTGTAATTGAGATTACTAATAAATTGCTAGATTTCAGTGATAGGCTAGGCTATGAGTGAAATAGTTTTCTCTCGAACAACTACTTCAATTCAAGTGATTTCTTCAGAAAATCAACAAGCTTAGAAACTAAGAACAACCCATACCTTAATTCATCTACTGTCTTGAGCTAGATAGGTAGAATTGAAATTAGGAATTACTCTTTCGAGCAAAACACATATCAACCCAATAACTACAATCATCAATTAAAAGCTTTGATTATAAAACCTCTTTATCAAGCAAGCCCAAAATTCTAAGTTCAAATTGTATTCACAACTACAATCCTTTGATTAAAACACAAATATCAATTAAACCCACTTCAAATATGCATTAAAATCAGTAAATAACAATACCCATAAGCTAATTCAGCCTATAATCACATGTTCACACCCCAAAATTGGAGTTTTAGCTAAACACCATTAAAAGGTACAAACAATTACCTACTCAAGTAGCCATCAGTTAGGTAATAGTCTCCTACCCTTTAGAATGCTCCTAAATAGTTGAGTTCAAATTCCAAAGTCAAAAATCCTCAAACTCTACAATAAGAACTGAAAACTTGGAGAAAACTCTAACTCTAGAATGGGAATTGTAATATCTGGGAGAGAACTCCTCAAAATTCTATATAAAATCCAATTTATACTTTCCAAAAATTTATCCTGAAAGTCAACTCGGCGGATTAAGTCGTGCCACACCGAGTGGATCAGTAATCCGCTGATTGTCTTCTTCCATCGCCACTTTGGATTACCCTTCAGTATCTTAGGTGCTATATCTTTGGGCAATCCAATTTATTGTCACGAAACCGATCGACGATCCGCCGACTGCCCATTTTTGTCGCCAACTTTGTTCTTCCCCAGGGCTAGCGTGCTGGAACATTGGGTGACCTAAAGTTCCACTCTGCAGTGCACCGAGTGTTCTTGGAAATCGCCATGATTGCTTTTTCTACACTTCTTCAGCTCTTTAGTTCCTTTTTGTCCGATCATGTCCTTGTCTTGCTCCTTAGCCTTCATAGCTGCAAATAAATACTTTAACATTAGTTTTGAGCATAAATAGACATTTGAGGAAACTATACTATTAAATTAAAGCCCTAAATGAGTCCAAATCTCGGATTCATCAACACCTCCAACTTAAACCTTTGCATGTCTTCAAGTAAAACTCAAGATCAGCATTTCAATAAGGATGTCCACAAATAGTGTTGCATAAGACACAACATGAATGCACACAAGAAGGTTAAAATTACTCATACGATGATCAATCGTGCATTCAAAGTTTCAAATTGTGACTTACCATAATCAAGAATACTCAAGCTCACAATGCTTGCCTCAATTGAAAGTTCAAGCTCAACAAAGGTATTTAAATGCCCTCATAACAAAGATTATTCGATATACACACAAAATTTCTCAACAATTTAAAGTCGCGGAATCACATACAACTCTCACACTCACAAAGATAAACACATGCATGATTTCACCCATAGGTTTACCCTTACTTCCAACCAACATTCGTTTTACCTCACTCAAGATCACAAAGGTCTTTTCCAGGCTTGTAACGGGGCTGAGTGTAAATGTATTGTCATTTAGGCTTATTGCCATTTTATCTAACATTTCAAACATACTCATAATCCACCCCATTATTCAACTTCATATGAACCACTGGATACCATATTTCTTTTTTCTCTTTTCTTCTTTTCTTTTTTAACATGAAAGGTTCTATCTTTTTCAAATCAATCTCTAAACAAAGGGGGATTTTTCTGACTTCTTGAATTTCCTTCTCTTTTTACTACACCCCCAACTTAGGCTTGTGGCCTAAGTTGGCTATTCAAACAAACCATACTTCATGAAAGTTATGGGTGAAGGGATTAAGAGAGGTCATAATTGCTCAAGTCTCTTCCAAGAAAAAGGGTAAGGCACAAAAGGGGCCAAGAAAGGTTCATACATCTCACAAGGTTGGCCACAAAAGAGATATATTGTTAAGTTGGTTCACTCTTCAAAATTGTTGCCTAAGATCATTTCAAGTGCTTGCATCCCTCAATCAACTGGACCAACTGCGCAAATTCTAGGTGTCATCATACACAATGTTCAAAGTAATATCATCACACAAGGAATTGGTACTAATATCAAACAAGACTCCACACTTTCTAGATAGCGTGCATTGTTCATCAGAAGAGACTCATTCGACAACTGGCTAGTCACAACGAGATGCTAAAAGTTCACATATTTCCTATGTAACTTTGTTTGCCTAATCGTAGCCGCACATTTATTTTGTTCAATTAGGAGCAGTATCCATGTCATCGGTATTGACCATAACCGACACTCAAATTTGCACAAGAACAACCACAATCACACAGAAAAGAGGTGACAAAATTTTCAAATTAGGTTCAAAACCATTTTAAATTAGGATAATGGGCCACAAACTTAAACATCTGCAATACCAAAACAAAGATATATATATATATATATATATATATATATATATATGGGGACCAAATAAGCCCAATATTCACAAAAACCATAATCAAAATAGAACAAAATGCACAAAATACTAACAAGAGGTAGGCATGAAAATACGTCACACCACCCAACAAAATAACCAATTGTCCTCAAATGCAACTAAAACAACAGAATAGTCAACAAAACAACAGAGAGGAAGAAAAAAGTCATCCTTCCAGGCTAACCCTGGGTGAAGTCTGCCTCTCAGTCACTCCATCTGTCTGGGAATCAATGCCCGGGTTCATATCATCTGGGCAACAGTGCCTGGGGTCTAAATAATCTTGGCTCCACTGGAACCCACCATGGATACGTCCCGCAAAGATGCCTGCCTAGCTATCTCAAACATAGCACCCTTTAAGTCTGTTAGGTCTTCATAAACAACCGCTTCATGCTCACTAAGCTGCTCCTTATTTGTCTCAGCCTTGGACTCAGCAACAGCCACATTAGCCCTAATCTCATCTTCAGTGGTAGTTGGAGACACCTCGAAATAGGCTGGAATATCTACACTCAGGTCATCTAGATCTCCACAGTCCCAAATAGCGATGTAAAGTTTGCCCAATTCAGATGGTCCAGATCTTTCCTCAGCTCAAAAACATCGGCATTCAAAGTCATCAAAGCATCAGTAGCACCCTGACCTCTCTCACAAACTTCTGCTCTAACTGTAAGGGCATCAATAGAAGAGTTGAGAGGTGTCAGTGCAACAGTAATAACTCTCTTAATCATCCGGAGACCTTCGCCTCTAGCCGGGAAGCACGCATATTAGTAGAATGGGCTAGGTATCCTATATTGAGATGCATGGCTTGGGTGATTAGAGCCCGGGAGGCAGAAGTACCAGCAGAGGATCTAGGGGGCGGGGAGCAGTAGAAGAACCTGAAGGCCCAGTTGCTAGAGTAAGCAGGACTGCCTTTATAGGTAGTGTATCAATAGCAACCTCCGGGGATGTGTCCATCGGAGCTGCTCTCCTCCTATCAACCTTGTCCCCTGTGTACTCGGCCTCTATATGGCGGATGTCGGTAGAGGAGATGGGTGTGATCTCAATATAACTCTTCTCATATTAAGGAACACCAGCCCGATAACATAATTTTGTGATGAATACCGGGATTGAAAGAGATGTCTTGTGTTGTTTGGCACTCATGGCCATCTCCTACTCGATGATCAACCCCATATTTAGTTGCTTCATAACTATGATAGATCCAATGCACGCCGCCTCTCGGTGGAGGACAATGGACACATTTTGCGAGGACATAATTGTGCTACTTATAAAGCCAAACAAGTGTCTAGCAGCTACATTTAATTCCTTCTTCTCTATAGGCGTTCCGGCCTAAATCCACATCTGGGTGGTGTCAGAAATCAGGAAGGCTAACCAACCCTTCAGGTCATCTAAAGTCTTTTTAGTAAATATACTTTGGTACTCGTGCATGAAATCTGTAGCCCTCTCAAACACAACATTGATATCATCGTTGTTGCATCCCACTTTCCTCCCTCGGACCATCACGAAGTCCAGTGGCTTGAAGGCACTAGCCTTCTTCTTCCCTTTAGGCACCATGTCACTATAGGAAGCATTGAACTCACAGACCCATTTAGAAATGTATGGGCCACGGGACCTGGCAAAGATCTCATATCTATGGAACCTGAGAGTGTCACGCACTGTTGTATGTCTGTCCACCACACCATCTGTGGACAGTCTCTTCTCCTCCAAGATGGTCCTCAATCCCTCGGCCTCTAACCTGTTGAGTGACCGGGGAAGCAGGCCCTGAACTACTGGTGTTGGAACCACCGTCTGTGCCGGAAGAGGCACTAGAGCTGCAGTTGGATGGATTGGCTTCAGAATCCTAGAAGGATAATGAAGAGCTTTAGAGCGTAACTCCTCTTACCGGGCCTAGAATAACTGATCGTCCTCAGGATCAGAGAATGAAACCTAAGAATCGTAGGACTCTCTCTCACTGTCAGAGTTGTACTCCGGTGTCTAGATTATGGGCTCCTTTCCCTTCCCATTTCCTCCCTTTAGAGGTGGTTTCCTTGCCTTTTGCTTCCTCATTTATGATGACTCCACGTGCCCGCTTTTGGGGCGGCATGCCACTATCAGTTAAATTGGTTCTTGTCATACCTGTAAAAAAGCGAAGAAACACTTAGAACAATTTAAAGAAAAATGCAGAGAATAGGTTGCAGAAAGACTCGTTGAACCATTCGGTAAGTCGCCGAGTTGCTTTGGCGAGGCAAATTGGGTTCGCCAAAAGTACCATCAATTTTGTTTCTCAAAATTCAAGACAGGTCGGCGATGTTCAGGGACATTCGGCGAAACGCCGACACAAATTTGTGAGCTAGAAGTATCTCGACAAAAAATACAGTGTATTTTGGGGGTTAGGGCATTAGAAGGGTGATCAAGATGTCCTTTAGACGAGTCGTCAAGTGAAATCAGCGAGCTCCGGCATCTCGCCAATAGTTATAGAACATAACTTAACAATTTCGTGAATTTAAAGGCAATCTGTGGGTGACTGGGCGAACCGCGTAACCATTCGGCGAGTTTGACGTAGCTCGCCAAACGGCCCAACGTGCCAGTTTTCAACGACAATCTCCAAAATCTAGCTCGCAGCCCCCAAATTCAAAATAAAACACCAACACTATTCAATTCAATTAAGACCCATACTACCCATGCCCTCGGGATAATAAGACTTACCCCGATTTGGCCAAAATTGGCCATTTGATATCTTTTGCCCTTAAGATTGATGTCAAACATTCCATCAATGGGAAAACTACGTCATTTAGCACAATCTGGGGTTACTTAGACTTAACCCAGCTAGACCCAATACAATTTAACCGGAACACAATGATTTAGACGTTATTTAATCTGGCCAAACACAAGAATCAATCAATAAAATGCAATTTGGCAATAATTCAACCAACTTAGGGGCAATCCAACAATTTAACACAATAAAATCAGTTACCCAACAAAAATCAACAACAATTTATCAATTGAATTCGATTTCAAAAGCACATTTAGAGTATAGGGTTCGAAACAAACCTTTAATGTCGAATTTGTGATTTGTAAAGCTAGGTGGCAAAGAACCACAGTCCAAACAAAGAATTTACACTATAAGGGAGTAAAAACAAGGAAATATCAAAGATCTAAAGTGGGGAGTGAGGGTACGGGGTTTAAAAATGGGAGAGGATGAAGGATTTTGAAAATTTATACCGTTTGGCCTTTAAAACCTTTCAGTTCACGCTTCATGTATGGATAACATCCCATACTACTATCCACACTAAGTACTCCTTTAGACTAATGTGAATGTTCACTAGTTGGGGACTAATCCCTCTATTCTATTTACCTTTTCAAGACTACCAAGGAATAAACCCACTAATAGGCTAGATCATGCTATCATCTTGCTAACCTAACTAGGTTATGCTAAGCTAACTACATTGGAAGACACACTACCATGCAAGTCAAAGCTACTCGAGAAAAGGTTCAAGTGTCCTATCCTAGCTTTCATGAATAGTCCTAAACCAACTAAGTCATGCTACCCTTACAAGAGTACTAGAATACAAATGCAAGCTATCCATAGGGAATTATGACTCTCAACTCTAAGCTATCCTTAGGAGAGTATGAGTCCTCAATCCCAAGCTACCATGACTAACCTAATTTAAGCTATCATTTAAATGCACCTTACAATGAAAGTCAAGCTACCCTTAAGAGAGTATTGATCCTCAATCCTAAGCTACCCTTGAGTATAAGTCCTCTATCCCAAAGCTACCATAAAATGGTCTTGGCCAAACCAAGTCAAGCTACCATGAAGGCATACTAGCAATGCTAGTTCAAGCTACCCATAGGAGAGTATAAATCCTGAATCCTAGACTACCATGACTACTACTAACTCATGCTACCATGAAATGTATTATACAATGCTAAGTCAAGCTATCCATTTGGAGAGTATAGATCATCCATCCCAAGATATCAACCTTGGTCTTATCCTACTAAGCCAAGTTATACATAAAGGGACCAAATGTCACAACTTCAAGCTATTCTAATCTAAAATGCTTTGATTCATTGTAGGTCATTAAGCAAACCTAGAATCCTTCTATGTGAGAGAACCCTTGGATTGCCTAGCAATTCATGCCTGAGTGTGTGAGAGAAAGAGAATACACAACAAGATCACATCATATTGACTTTACCCCCAAAGCCCTTACAATGATGGCTACAAGCCCTAATTTCAAGCTTAACATCATTCTATCATACTTCATGTGTAATTTCAAGATATTCAATCACATTCTCTACTACTAAGTGATTCTAGTCAAAATTGATTCATAAAGGTTCAATTATAACTTTACAAGTCAAGATCCCTCCTATTCAATCAAGTCTAGTTCAATTCATGATTAGATGATCCTTTCTATGATCAATTAGTATACAAGACATTAATTTAGGAAGATCACCTTTGAACCTTCAACTTTGCCTCTTGTCACGACCCAAGCCTAGGGCCTAGACGTGACCGGCGAATGGGGAACCCGAAAAAACCCCAAACAAGCCTCATAGCGTATCATTACACATCATTGGCTGCAGAAGCAATTAAAATGACCATAAGCGATAAGCATAATCAAGAGGGAAATCGGGACTAAGGGAGCAAGAGAAAAAAAAAGGAATGATACATAAATACCATAGATGAGTCAAGCTCAAGCATAATACACAACTTGTCCAACACCACCTCTAAACATGGGTACTTAGAGGGGGCCAAGACAAACTACCGGGCTCACCCTCATAGTCAAAACATAACCAAAAAGGAAAAGTCTTATACATAGCAAAAGATCATAAGCAACGTCCCCGGAATGGAGGACTTACCAATAACCTCGATAAAAAATCGTATTAGCCACGCGGAGGAGGTTGGTCAAGCGGTGCTCCGGTCCCTACATGGTGACATCATGTAGGCATAGAGTATGCATTAGTACGTTTGAATGTACTAAGTATATGGGATGCAATGCAATGCTACAATAGATGGACATCATAGGAAAAATGCATAATCATACCCGATAGATAGTGTATTAAAGAAATGATATGTATAATAATGCTTACATAAAAATCATATTTAGTGGGACGTAGTACATGTGTGGCGAGTGACCATAACTATAGTATTTCCAAGGCCTACCACCCCCTTGGAGAGGCGAAAAAGGTACAAACCCCTCAATGTGGTTACCCGGGCCTACCACCCCCCGAGCTAGGGACCAAGGTACAAATCCCTCGATGTGGTTATACGGGCCTACTACCCCCCGTACTAGGCAACCAAGGTACCAACCCCTCGATACGGTTACCCGGGCCTACAACCCCCCGAGCTAGGCTTGGTCGACTCACAACACTTATATAGAGAAAATGATATACATGTATCCATTGGACCTTCCGTTTCCTAAGAATTCTATAAATGGGCATTTTATCAAACACATGGTGGGCTATTGTTCATGTAAATAAAATCATGTATTTCAAGAGTACTAAGTTCAACCAATTTCAAAATCCATATAAATCAGCCCACCAACAACATACATATATATAAATCAACCTTCATAATTTGATCATGGAAGCATGAAAATCATAAACATCACATAATAATTCCATTTCATGATAATATGCAAAATAGACCATAATAGGGTGTGTAGTAGTAATTCCATGCTTCAAGAGTTTATAAATAACCATAAGGACCCATAAACTTGAAGTAAAAATAGAGGATAAATGGTTGGACTTGTGGAAAGGAAAGTTTCCACAATCAAACCCACATACGTCAACTTTGGACAATCCTTGATGAAGATTGGAATGGAGAATTGAAGCTTGAGATAGAGTCTTGAATCCTGAATTAAAGCTTGAGATGTTTGAATTTGGTTGAAGATCTTGGTGGAATTTTGGAGGGGGCTTAGAGAGTCTTTTTGAGTGTTTTGAAGTTAGAAAAAAAATATGACCAAGTATGGGACATATCCCCTTTTTATAAAAAAAACGCCCCAACACTTAGCCAAAAAAATGAGCCTTTAAAAAAAAAACAGCTTACTGGAAATTGCAAATATGCACAGACAGGTTTTAAGAAAATTGTCATAACTCCCTCATCCTAACTCGGAATGAGGTGAAACCAGGTGTGTTGGAAAGCTAACTCAAAGGGTTTTAATTTAATAGTTAGTGGCCCTTCCAGTTCCTTGTGTGCTAAGAGATATGCCTCTTTAACGTTGACCCTCCAAATCGCATTTTTTGCGATTTTTGAATTTTGATACGGTTGCTCTAAAATTCGGGTTAGACCCATTTCCCACTCAATTTGACCCCCTGAATAAGAATATGAAGTCAAATTTCCGAAATCATGCACGGATTTTGAGATATATGGAAATTACAATTCTAGGTGTTTCTGAAGCACATTTTCGAGCATTTTTGGGGTCGTTTCACCTCTAATGGCATAAACCTACAAAGATCACATTCATCAATTTATATTAGGGTTTATCATAGAAATCACATGAAATAATCATAATATAACTAAAAAAAGCTAAATAAATCATAATTGGTTGATATCCACTAGATTGGAATCACACCCAAGCCCTACCCACAATGCAAGCACAACCCGAGCTAGAATTGTGTTTTTGATTTCACAAGTGGGGAAACTATGGGGGCTCTATGGGTGGAAGAAGCCATAGATTATTAAACTTCAGATACCACTTTTCAAAGAACGAAACAAATCTTGAATCAATGGTGAATCACTACCCTCTTCTCTTCTCTTCTTCTTCTTCTTCTCCTCTTCTAAAGAAAGAATATTTGGAGAGTGATTGGTGGTTCTAAGATGAATGAGCTAATGACTTAGTTTAGGGGTGTAATATACTTATATATGAGGTAAAATAACTAACTGACCCACCTACCTTAACCCCTAATTAATTAACTAATTAATTCCCAAACACCTCATGAAACCACGAAATCTGCCAGTGACCCACGAAACCACCACCCATGGACCGTGGGTGGGTCGCGGAGCGTGCTGTTGCTTCGTGGCTTGCACCTGAGGCCAATATTATGCAAGCCAACCCCATCATTGACCCACAACCCCAACCCACAGGGCGTGGGTCAATCCACAACCAGTAGATTGCAATCGTGGGTGGCTGCAATTTGGCAGTTTTAGGGGCTGCTTTTGGGTCCTCCTCAAGGGCCCCTTTGGTTTGTCCTTGGGGGGTCGTACCTCAATGTTTAGCCCCTAAAACCCCCATTCTAAGTACGGGAGTTGTTTTGTGATTTTTAATCCTCATACCACACTCTAAAATTGTTACGAAAGGCTCTAAAACTCACTAGTTCAACATACTACACTACTGGAAATATAGCTTATGGCAACAGTTCTGTTTCTGTTGTTGTAGATAGGAATACCATTGCAATACACATATTGCAACGGTTATAGCACCCCTCCCAACAAATCTTGTCACAATAGATCTATGGCTAAGGTTTCTCGCAACAGTGCCTCTAACCGTCCCAATACGAACTTCTATTGCGACGGTACTTATTTTAATATATTGCAACCCTTTTGATTCTTTTTTGGAACGGTTTGCAAACCGTTTCTAAAAAGTCTTTGCGACACTTGTTCTCTTATTGTAACGGTTGTTACTTTAAGCTATGGCGATGGTTTGGAACCCCCTATTGGGACGTTCAGTGAAAAAAGTTATGGAGGACTCTTAAAATATAGGTATGATAAAGAAAAAACAGAACATCATTGTAGATATTATTCAAGAACATTTACTAATACAGAAATACGATGGGAAATAAATAGGAAAGAATTATATTTAGTATATAAATGTTTACTATCATTTGAACAATATATTGTATATAACAAATTTATTATAAGGACCGATAATACACAAGTAAAATGGTGGCTAAGAAGAAAAATCTCAACCATTTCTATAGTGTCTGAGCAACACTTATTTTATCCATCCAACAGTTCTTTCTTTGAGGTATTGCAACGAATCTAGCCTTTTTGGGGACGTTTGTGAACTGTTCATATAGGGTCTTTGGTAACACTTTTTTATATTTATTGCAACATTTTTCTCTAGTCTATTGCAATGGTTTAATAGGACTATTGTGATAGTTTTCTTCACTATTGTCAATTATATTTGATTACTAGCACAGTTATTCTAGGGCTACTACAACAAACAATACAAGCAATTTTAATAGATATTATAAGAAACAATATCACAAAAAACAATCTATATATATATATATATATATATATATATATCAAACACGAGAAGTAAGTATTCATAATCAAATACAATCCAAGATCCCAGGACAAGTAATAATATTCATTAAAGCAAACTATACAAAAAAAACTTGAACATTCATGAGGTCAGATGCAAGTTTTAATGTCCAAAAAACAAAAGATTTCTAGAACACTTGTTAAGTGTCAAAGATATCAACATAATTCTTGCTCCTAAGGCGTGCCTTCATTGTTTTCATCCCTTTGTTCACCGTCACTACCTGCAAGCATTCCCCGAAGGAAGTTATAATTAATTATAACAAATGCTTGATATTTATGTATCGACAGTTATAAAGATAAATTACAAAGAGGCAAGTTGAAAATACCCATATAGTCATAATTTTCCCACATAGAATATGCAAGCACATTTAAAAACTCTCTCTGAAGTGAAGACTACTTGTACAGTGTGGCCAAATTTCTATGAGAGGTCACCTATATAGCACCAAGAACTAAAACCAACAGATGGACAAGACAAAACCAAATTAATCCCAAGCCAGCATGTAAATATTTTCACAATCTTCACATTGCCAGTTGCCCATCAATTATTGTTAAAAGTTAATGGACATTTTAACAACTCATCACATATGAATATTATATACAGATAGAATAGTTAATGGAGATTTACTCTTAAGAAAATGTCCAAATCAATAAGCTCCTATTTTAGAGACCATAAAAAAGACCTAATTTATGAACAAGGTGATCAAGAGGTCCACGCCACCACTTAAAAGACGAACTAAAGAGATAAAGTACAACAAACACAAGGAAAGGGGAGACATTATTGCGATGTAATATAATCACAAACTCAAGTTGTTAAATAAATGATTAAAGAGTACCATAAAAAATCACTCAGTATCTATAGAAACTAAGACACTACTCAAAAACAGAACTAGTAACTTTCTTGTGTTTTCATGAAGACAATTAAACACAAATTATGTACAGAGCTAGAGACAAATACAATCAAAAATTAGGAATGCATCAATATTTGTAAAAAAAAAACATCATCAGGCATGGCACAATTATTCACGGAAATTATGGAAATGATTTATAGAAGTATAGAGGTGTTTAATGTACTTGTAGGAGTTTTTATCTATAATTCCGGCAAAGAGATATGGTTTGACAGAATGAGGAATGTTGCTTTTGGTTGTTTGCTGATTTCTTCTATTATGTAAAAGGAGAAAATGACATGTGACGGTTTAGTGAAAAAGAGACCGCAAGAGAAAAAAAATAAGAAAACAAATCAAGAGGAGAAGAAATACCATGTAATGTTGGTAATGGTATAGGGATATGTAGTCAAGATGTTGACATAGATTATATGAGAGCAAATCAGAACATGTCTTACATGAGAGCTTCTGATTTTCCCTTTAAAGGCAGATAGTTAGATTAAAAATACATCATTTGTTGTTTATGTCAACACATTAATAAAGAAAACTATAATTATCAAAAAAAAGAAAGCAAAAATAAGTGACCATATACTTCCAAAGAAATAAGCCACTCAAGAAAAAGTGACACTAACTTGTAGATGGCCGAGAGATTAGTTGATTAGCTCGTGGTCCATAATCAACTTCTCCAGGTAAATAAAAACACAGTGCTACTAGAACATCGACATTAATTAATCTTGCACGTTGAAGTTGTGAAATTATATTTGCAGTAACATCTTGTTGAATGGTTCTCCTTTGCTCCTCCATTTGTTCCTCCATTTTTTGTATCCTTTCCTGCATTTGTTGTACTGCATCATTTGTGGCAGTTGAAACTGTTTCAGAATTGCCTTCTTTCCTTTTCAAAGAACTCTTTGTAACCCCCCCTTCCATATAATCGCAAACGTCCTGGATGTTCAGGACCCATTACCGAAGAAAATGCATCAACATACTCACTACCATCTACACTTTGTTGTTTTTCAATTTCAGCCTACAATGCAAATTCAATAAACATAAATTACGATCAAATAAATTATCTAAAAAGAGAGTAAAAGTAGATACTATTCATACAATTTTACTAATAGTGTCTTCATTTGAGTTCCTGTACAAACGTTCCGGGTGTCTTGTTCCTCTAGCCGCAAATAGCTCCTTAATTGATATAGAAGATTCCTTTTTCTTCTCCTTTTCACATGAAAAACTGATATTAAAAATCTATTTAACATAACAATTTAAGATTTGATAAAGAAGCAGAAAACACACCAAATCATTGCGGACTAAAGCAAAACTTATTTTTCCAGCAGTATGTGGATTCTTCAAATTTTTCCGATTCTTAGTATTGGTTGCATCCATTTTTTGCAAATATGTAAATCAATATCACAACAAAAAGGAGAGATAAAATCACACTAGAGAAGATATCACAGTAGAAAAGAGAGAAAAAAATAAACTCCAACAACCATATCACAATAGAGAAAAGAAATTGAGATTCCAAAATTAGATTTACCTTATGTTTATCGGAATTCCAATATTTGAGAAGTTCCTTAAGTTGACATTCTGAAACATAAGGAAGTCGTTTTCCCATTAGAACTTCATGACTAGTACATGGTTTGTAACATAATTTCTTTAGATCAAATTTATGTCTTCTCCAAGCAGATCCAATTACTTCTAACGCCCATTCTATCGCATCATCAGTGATATCATATTCCTCCTACAATTTTGTTTCATTAATAAAACTTGTAAAATAATTTTAGTGATATAATTCACTTTGGTAACTTCAAACCTCTGTATATGTCCATAAATCATCTTTTGTGTTCATATACCTCCAATCTAATATCTCTAGAGGGCAAAGAGTCGCATTCCTTTCGAATGTGCCAAGAAAGCTACTTAACTCTACAACATCTTTGGTTGGACCAACTGGTTGATTGTTGTTGTTTAGTAGGATAATTTCTCCTATGTACACTTTACATTTGTGTTGTACCTTTAGTATTTTTTTGAGTGGAAGGGTCTGAAGCTATACATAATACAAGTAATTAGAAGTCATAAATGAGTTTAATATGTTTTTAAGTTATATGTACCTTGTTCTTCGGATTGTTCGTTTATTGGAAGAGTGCTTGTAGAATCCATTTGAACCTGCTCCTCTACAGTTGGTTGCTCCTCTACAGTTTGTTGCTCCTCTACACATTGTTGATTTGTTTTAGATTGTGGTGTAACTCGTTGTTGTTTTGCAATTGGCTATTCTTTGTCAATTAACTTTAGCAGGTTCTTTTTCTCTGACCGCACAGCCTGAAGAGTTTCTTTTGTTGTCAAATATGATCGTCTTTGTTGTACCAAGGATGATAATGATCCTTCTTTAGCATATGTCCTTTTTTTGGTTACTTTGGTTCTTCCTGAAGGTCCTTCTTGACTCATGACTATCAAAATATGTGCAAGTATAAGATTGGAGAAGTTAAAAATACTGAAGAAAATATAAATGACTAAATCTGAACAGAATCTTTTTAAATTCTCAAAGCTCCTTGAATTTCTCTTTTAGGGCAGACTTACTGAAGCTTTGGCCTACTATTAGCTAGTAGACAATCTAAAAACATGAGTGGCAGACGCACAAATATAGACATACATTTAATGGGACATCATACGGTGTATCAAGGGGCACAAAAATATCATTAATAATATAGATGTCTTTCACGCCAATAAAAAAAGTAGTTTTCAAAAATCAACACTTGAATAATTCACCATCTCATTATTCTTTTCAAAAGCTAAATATGATCTCATAAAAGCTCCCAAATATGCCTAACCTATTCCCCAGAATAAATATCAGGCCCAATTTTTAGCTAAGTCCATCACTTCAAAAATTAAGTTCATCCTTGCAACAGATTCACACACACAAATGAGGCGTCTACTCCCGGGAAGCATACAATCAAGTTAAGAATGAGGCTACAAAAGTGTGGAAAGTTGATAAGGCCATCAACAAAATTCTGATTTATTAGTTTTATGATGTGCAAAATTCACCATTTCACGCACAATGTAATAAATAAATTTAATCTCCAGAATGAAATTAATGGGTTATTCCAATGAATATGAGATAGGCACATTTGTGTTTGTAGTTGTGGAAAGTTGATAAGTCCATCAACAAAATATGTCAAGAGCTCGAGTTTATAGAATTGTCAACAAGGTTTTCCAATTCTAAAATTCTGAAACTACTTTCAAGAGATACTGTATAAAGTGAAGAACCCATGTAGAAAATAATAAGTTGCTTCTTTACAATGGTAATAGCATTACAAGATTAATAATCAAGATACACTAGATAACCCAAAAAGACAGATAAGCGGCAATGTTGACTGACCGAGCTTACTTAGATGTATAAAGTTGAAAGAATTCATACAAAACATTCATTTGAAAGAACAGAACTTGCGGAGTAAGAGTTTACCTACACAGAAAGTAAGACATTTACTTCTACCAACAACTTTTAAAATACATGACTATAGTAGACCTGCAACAGTAACAAGCATCAACATACATCAATAAGTCAATTATTATATAAAGTTAGGAGGCCAGAACAGTAAGCAAATTATAAATGTTGTGAACTTCTCACCACAAAGCACAACAGTAGGCCACAACATATCAAGAAAATATATAGTTCATTGAAAAATAATTGATAAAAAGAAAAACAAATTAAAGATATAGCATATGTCACATGTAAATCTACCACCTTTTCACAAGAAATAATTCAAAGACACGAAAATAAGAATAACCACAAGATAGAGTTTCAGACAAAAATATAGCAAATCTCACATGTAAATATACCACTTTTTCACATGTTAAGAAATAATTGAAAGACATATGAACATAAGGATAACTGTAAGATAGAATTTCAGACAAAAAATGTTGACACTTGGTTGATTATAGTTGCTCAGCTTATTATCTAATTCATTAAACATCCTCATGTGTCAACTTGTTATTCTGGCTTCTCGACATACCAGTACATATTGATTATTTAGTTATGTACTGATTTCCAATGGTTTGGAATGCTTCGTTTTCATGAATGCAGGTTCAAGTATACAAGTTAGCAAACTTTTGTAGTAGGCTCTTGTTGCGTACTAAGTAAAGTATCAGTGATATGTATATTTTCACCTGAAGATAATAGGTGTCTAGTATTATCAGGTGTACTTATATATATAGTTAGACTTTAAAAGATTCCATTAGATGCTTCATAGACATTGTAAAGCTATCGTCTACGATTATATTTCCATTCGTCCATCATGTCACATCCTGACCTGGGTGAAGAAGACCGTGCTCAGTAAGTATAGATGAGCTATATACATATATACTAAACCATCTCATCCAACTCTACAATAAGAAAAACATGTGAACGATCCAATTAGCTAGTTCCAATACATAATTGTAGATACACAAACAACTACTAATATAAGCGTGAATCATATGTATGACATAACCTAATGATATCTAAATAGTGAGAGACATATATGACTTAAATTCCCACACTAGTCTATGAAACCATTAGTCAAATTGTTAGTCCCCGAATGAACCTATCCGAGAGTGGAAGAGGGAAAATTCTATGTCCTAAGCTTGGGTTATATCTTGTCTTAAAAATAACTTTGAGGGTTGTATGTACCACCTAGTTTGGTGAGGGAGAAGAGTTCAAGTGTTGACTAACTTCAAAGAGTTAGATATCTTTGAAGATTGATTATAAGTATGGTCATTTTGAGTAGGGTGTTTAAATAATACATAGATATGATTTATTGGTAGACCCCACAAAAGGTGATGATATGGGTTGAAATGGTTTAGAATTGTCTTAGTCTGACCTTAGTAGAATTGAAAGATACATGAGGGTAGGTGTTTGGCAGGTAGAGAGGGTTGCTTTAGTTGTGGTGAGAATGGCCACAAGATAGGAGATTGTCCAAAGGCAAAGGCTATGAGAGTAGAGGATAAGCAAGTTCCTCCTAATGGTTCCGATATGTCTTTTAGTCTTTAGTAGATCCTGGTATTGCTTTTATTTTGTGACTTGGTATGATAGACTTTGATGTTGTCTTTAGTATGAATGGGCTTTATTGTTGTTTTATGATATTGATGGTAGAACCCTACCTGGTCATTTTGAGCTTTGGATATGATGATAGATGTGATAAATAGAGTGTTTAGAAATGCATAGATGTGGTGAGTAAACACACTCCTTGGTTTAGAATCATGTTGTGTGATGAATGTGAAAGTTTAGTGATAACTAGCTCCAACCTTACCTTAGAATTGAAAGAAATGAGGCTTAGATGTTTCCGTATAGGCTTACTCCCAAGGGAGAGATGATGTGCTTAGATAGCAAGGTCGTTTATTGTTCTCGATGTCCATGATTTGGGTGGGCTTGAAATTCTCACCTTGAGAGGTGTAGTAAATTTTGGGAAGTTTAGTCCTGGTTTTGTAGACTCATATGAGGTCTTTAGTAATGTTGGTAAGGTTTCTTGTAAGCTAGAGTTGCTTAATGAGAACCTCTCTAATTTAGAAGTACCGGTTGGGATCTTAGACCGGCAAGTTAAGAAAGAGAAGAACGGGGAAGTAGCTTCCATTAATATATTGATGAGTGATCTTATAGTAAGGGTTTAGTTGAGTGTGCTACTTGGGAGGCCAAGGGCCAATAAGAAGTCCCGCTATCCTCATCCTTGATGAGTTCCTCATTATTTGCTCTTTGTGTGGAGTCATGTGTGTATTAGATGTGGCCATCATTTCCTTATATTATGCATGTTCATGAAAGCTTCGGATTTAAAAGAAAATGAGTTTGCATGATTAAATTTTCCGTATGTTGTTGTGCATTTAGTATGAGTTGCATATTTGGCTTCATGAGATGAACAGACGGGCATGACTTAGTTCGGAGTTGAGAGATTTCTCGTTGAATAAATGCTTTTTTAGAGTAACTTGCGTATGAGCTCCATGAGAGTGTGTTGATCATGTTTTAGATTAGAGGTGGTAGTTCATCCTTGAATATGGAGAATTTCATGCATTTCGGGATGTTAGAGGCAGTTCCTACTCCCTTATGTTGCATTGAGTATGTTTAGTTTGGAATAGACATTTTCCTACTTTGTTCATGTGGATTTAGATTTGTTGTACGCATGTTTGGTTTCTAGTCTAAAGTTGTGACCTTAAGAACTGCCTAGATTGTCATTCAAGGATGAATGTTCCCAAAGGGGAGATATTGTAATACCCCGGAAACTAGTTGGCTAAACTAGAGCTTTTCGTGAGAGTTCTAGAGTTTGATGTGAGGATTAGAGTCGTAGATTCGACTTCCTTACTTAGAATGAAGGTTTTACGGTTAGGACGTCAAGGTACGACCCTCCAAGGACCAACCAAGGGTCCTTGAGGGGGACCCAACAAAGCCCCTAGAAACTGCCTAAAAATGGGCCACCTAAAGATGGGACTCACACCCAGTAGGTGGACCCATGCCCCGTGGGAAGGGATAGTGGGTCAAGAACCCGAATTGTTTAGCTGCAGGCCACCACCCACGGAGGACCAGCATGCTCCGTGGACCCACCCATGGTCCGTGGGCATTTTCTCATGGGTGAGGCACCCTTGGTCCCTTAAGTTGTTAAGTTGGACTTTAAGGGAAGGGTCTAGAATGAATTAGTAATTAAGTGGGGTCGTTTTATTAGTTATTAGACAACCTATATAAAGCTATTATACCCCTAATTATGTAATCCTAAAATCATTATTTCAATTCACCAAAGAACTCAATTCCCTCCAAGAAATTCTCTCTCTAGAAAGTAAAGAAGAAGAAGAGAACGAATATAGGATTGATGAAATGTATAGTAATTGATCATGAATCGAAGTATGTAAACATGAATTGAATTTGATTAAAGATTATATGATGGATCTTGACTAGTAATGAATGAGATTGAGCCTTTATGATGAATTAAGACTAGAGTTGCTTAAAAGGCCCAACACAACCAGACCATTTAAAAAAAAAAGAAAAAAAGAAAAGAAAAAAGGGTGAAAACGAAAAAGAATGAAAAAGAAGTGTTCTGAAATAAAGTGTATGAAAAGAGTAAAAGAAATAGGGTATCCAGTAAGTCATGGTTAGTTGAATAATGGGGTGAAAGAAGGAGAAAACATGATTTTCAGGCCATACTTCATAAAGGTAGAAGCCACTAAGACTAAATGACCATACCTTTATACTCGTCCCCACACATTAAGAATGATTCCATGCTAACACAAAGCTCATCAAAATTACAGAATTCAGGAATCAAAAGCAACTATCACACTCTCCAAGATAAACACAAGCATGATTCTACCCATAGGCATTCCCGTATTTTTCAATCAACATGATATTAAGCTCAATCAAGATCACAAAGGTGTTTCAAGGCTTGTAACGGTGCTGAGCGTAAATAAATGATCATTTTGGCTTAGTGACTTTTACCTTAACAAAGCATGGCCTGCATTTCCCTTTTTCTCCTTTTCTTTCACTCTTTTCGATTTTTAAGCATGATTCATTTGATACCCCATTTCTTCTATCCATTGAAGAAACTTTATTCCAACTTTTCCTTCTTCTAGTTTCCTTCTTTCTCACATTTTATATAGAGGGGTTCTTTTTCAGCACAATCCATCAACGGAAAATTTTCACAAACTTCTTCACTTTCCTCCTTTTTGACTACACCCCCAACTCGGGCTTTTGGCCTAAGTTGGCTATTCAAACAAACCAATGCTTCATAAAGGTTTTAGGTGATGCAAAGAAGAGGTCAAATGTGCTCATGTTTCATAAAAAAAAAAAAGGTTAGGCTCAAATACTGTCAAGTTATGTTCACACTCTCACAAGGTGGTCACAAAGAGTTATACTTGCAATTTGGTTCACTCTCCAATTTTTTTTACCTAAGATCATCTCTATCATTCTCCTACATTAGGGGATTCAACTATTTTTGCTCGCGCGTAACGGTCAACAAAAGATTTATTTCAACAACCGGCCAGTCACAATGAGATGATAAGAGTAAACACATGACTTATGCAACTCAAATTTGCCTTATTGGAATTGCACAAAAATATCATTCAAACAAGAGCAATATTCAAGTCATCGGTAGTGATCACAATCGATACTCAACTATGCAAGAGAAAAGCCCAATTCACAAACCTCAAGAGGTGATATTTTAAACTTGGATAAAAAACCAATCAACAGTCACATTTAAAACAAAAAAAAAGCCATAGTCACAAAATTTAAGCATAACTAGCTGTTCACCAAATCAACCATTCACAAAAATAACCCAAGAGAGGTAGGTATGGAGATACCTCACCCTACATACAAAACTAACAATTGTCCTCAATGTAAATGAAATGAATAATCGCAAAATAAAACTAAATGGAGTCAAGATCCCCTTCTGCACATCTGAAACTCTGTTAATCTGGGCAGTTATGGAGTTATGGGGGAGTTATGGAGTGATTTTAGGGAAGTTGAAGTGTTTGAAACGGTTGGAGAGTGAATGGAGGGAAGTGGAAATGATTTCAAATTAGGGGGGTCCGGGTCGGGTCAGATAGAATTAGGGTTTGGATCCACGAGACGCCGTCTACGGTCCATAGATTGGGACCGTAAGTGGCATTCTAACTTGGAAAATATCATAACTTACCTGGGATCTACGGACACCATTTAAGGTCTGTGGATTGAACCACAGACCGTCGATGGGGTCCGTAGACCTCTACACCAGACCTCTTTCTACAGATTTTATTATTTCACCCTTGCACATGTAAGTACCATTAGGCCATTCTTTTTGTATTTTCTGGACACTATTTCGACACAGACCTTATGCTAGTTTTAGCCAACACTAGTACATAACTAAAACACCTATCTAAATTGATACAGAGACGCAATTGAACAAAGAAAACTACTAGATGAAAACAAAAACCTATCGTTGGATAGATTGTACATCTTGCGTTGCCTCCCAAGCAGAGCTTCATTTAACGTTGCGGCATGACGCATGCGTTTGATTACTCATACTTCATCAAGATGATAGGCCTCAACAACTTCTTTCACTCTTTTTGGGCTTCCCAAATAGATCTTGATCCTTTGCCTGTTAATCATGAATCTTGTTCCTTCACTGTTCTCAAGCTCAACCGCTCCATAGGGAAGTACTTTTGTGAGCAAAAATGGCCCGGTCCATTTGGATTTGAGTTTGCCTGTAAACAAGCGCAACCTAGAGTTGAATCGAAGTACAAGATGACCCACCACAAATTCTTGATTTTCAATTCTTTGATCATGATATCTCTTCATCTTCTCTTTGTACAAGGCTGAACTTTCATAAGCTTTTAAGCGAAACTCATCAAGATTATTCAAGTCATTCATTCTTTGATTAAATGTGGCGCCCCAATGCAAATTTAGCTTCTTCAAAGCCCACAAAGCCTTATGCTTTAGCTCTACTGGTAAATGGCAGGACTTCCCATATACAAGTTTGTAATGAGACATACCTATGAGAGTCTTGTATACAGTGCGATAGGCCCATAGAGCATCATCGAGCTTCCTTGACCAATCCTATCTATTAGCATTCATAGTCATTGTCGAAATCTGTTTGATCTCTCTGTTGGACACTTCGACCTGCACACTAGTCTGCGGATGGTAAGGAGTGGCTACATTGTGGCGGACACCATATTTGTCATGTAATGCCTTGAACAACTTATTACAAAAGTGGGAACCTCCATCACTGATAATCACCCTAGGTGTACCAAATATGGAGAAAATGTTCGCTTTCAAAAATGCGGTGACACTTTTACCTTCATTGTTGGGGAGCGCAACTGCTTCCACCCATTTCAATACATAATCAACCGCAATAACAATATACTTCATCCCATGTGAACTCACGAATGGACCCATAAAATCAATGCCCCATACATCAAACAACTCTATCACTAATATAGGATTCATAGGAAGCTCTTGCCTCATTGAAATCCCTCCTTCTCTTCGGCAACGATCACAAGACTTTGCGAAATCATGAGGATCTTGGTGGATGGTAGGCCAGTAGTACCCACATTGCAAAATCTTATGCATAGTCTGAATACCACTATGTGTCCACCAATAGGTGATGATTAGCATGCTTCAAGTACACTAAACATCTCAACCTCGGAAACACAATGACGAATAATCCTATCAGCAGAACTAACATACAAGTAAGGTGACCCAAAATAATTTCTTCACATCATGCATTAACTTTTTCCTTTGGTGAAAAGACAAGTTTGGGGGCACCAAATTGCTTTCCAAATAATTAGCAAAGTCTGTGAACCAAGGAATCAGATCATGAGAAGCAGCCAATACATGTTCATCTGGGAAAGTATCATTAATTTCATCCCTATCACCAAGCTTAAGCATAGCCTCTTCCTCTAATTTGGATAAGTGATCGGCAACTTGTTTTTCGGTCCCCTTTCTATCGTTTACCACAAAATCAAATTCTTGCAGCAACAATACCCATCTAATCAACCTTTGTTTTGCATCTTTATTTGCCATCAAATACCTTAACGCAGAATGGTCAGTATGCACTATGACCTTAGTACCAAGCAGGTAGGATAAAAAAATTTCGAATGCGAAAATCACCGCAAGAAGCTCTTGTTCAGTCATAGTATAATTCTTCTGGGCCACATTTAGAGCTTTGTTAGTATAGTAAATAGGATGGAGAATTTTCTCAAGCCTCTATCCCAATACTACACCAAGCGCCACTCCACTGTCATCGCACATTACTTCAAATGGTTGTCCACAATCCGGTGTAAAAATGATAGGTGCAGTAACCAGCTTCTCCTTCAACACTCCAAATGCTCTTAGACAAGCATCATCAAGATCAAATTTATACTCCTTTTCGAGTAGTTTGCACAAAGGATGTGCAATTTTAGAGAAATCTTTGATGAACCTCCAATAAAAACCAGCATGCCCAAGAAAACTTATAACACCTTTTACAGAGATAGGTGGAGGAAGTTTTTCCATCACCTCAACTTTCGCTTTATCTACCTCAATGCCATTCTCAAAAATCTGATTCCCCAGAACTATCCCTTCTTTCACCATAAAGTGGCACTTCTACCAATTTAGCACCAGATTGCAGTCTTCACACCTTTTAAGCACCTCAGCCAGATGATCCAGACATCGATCAAAAGAGTCACCTACCACAGAGAAATCATCCATGAACACTTCAATAGTGTTCTCCAGCATATCAGAAAATATCAACATCATACAACGTTGGAAGGTCGCTAGAGCATTGCACAACCCAAAGGGCATCCGTTTGAAGTCGAAAGTCCCATAAGGGCAAGTGAAGATGGCCTTCTCTTAGTCTTCCGGAGCTATAGAAATCTGGTTTTAGCCCGAATAACCTTCAAGAAAACAATACCAACCCTTACCAGCAAGTCTATCAATATCTGATCCATGAATGGCATAGGGAAAAAGTCCTTTTCTATCCAAGCATTTAGCTTCCGGTTGTCCATGAAGACTCTCCATCCAGTCACGGGCCGCATCAGAACAAGCTCATTTCTCTCGTTAGGAACTATAGTAATCCCGCCTTTCTTGGGCACGCATTGAACAAGACATACCCAAATACTATCTGCAATGGGATAGATAACTCCAACATCCAATCGCTTGATGATCTCCTTTTTAACTACCTATTGCATAGACAGATTTAATCTTCTTTGGTGCTCAATACTAGGTTTGTGATCTGGCATGAGTTGGATTTTGTAGGAACAAATAGCGGTAGGACTCCCAATAATAACCGCAATGGTCCACCCAATTGTTTGCTTGAACCTCTTTAACACAGTCACCAAACACTTTACTTGTCTCGCATTCAAATCTGCTGCAATGATCATCGGCAAAGTATAATCTCTACCCAAGAATACATATCTCAAATGCGGTGGTAGAGCCTTAAGCTAAAATTTTGGTGCCTCTACAACAGATGGTCTCGCGGGTGGAGACTCGCAATTCTTCATGTCTAACTCATACATCTTTGGCCTTGACTTATATTTGCACCTATCGAGTGCCACTACCAACTCATCGTACTCTTCAATTCCATCACTATCAAAGTTCATCATAACTGCTGCTAGTGCCTCAAAACCGAGTCTCTCTTCAATTTGCTCTTTTGTTCCACTTTCAACTCTGTAAGTTATAGCAGATACCGTTTGCAGCCCACTACTTTGCTTCATGGACATACAAATATTAAAAGTTGCTTCTTCATTGTTTAGTCTGAACTTTATCGGCCCCTTCTCCATATCAACTAATGCACGCCCTGTGGCAAGGAATAGTCTCCTAAGGATGATGGGAACCTCAAAATTAACCTCATAGTCAAGAATCACAAAATCCGCTGGAAAGATGACCGACTCCACTTTCACGAGCACATCATGGAGTACACCAACAGGCCTTTTCATGGTTCAATCAGCCATCAGTAACCGCATCGTAGTAGGTTTTGGATCCCCTAGACCCAACTTCTTATGAATAGATAATGTCAAGAGGTTGATGTTGGCACCAAGGTCATACAATGCCTTAGCAAAATGTAACTACCCTATAGTACATGGAATCATGAAAGCACCAGGATCTTTCTTCTTCTGCACAAGAGACCTTGTAGCAATACCGCTACAATGCTGCAATCTATCATCATTTTCAAAACTCACAGACCTCTTCTTTGTCACCATATCTTTCATAAACTTCGCATACCCGGGCATTTGCTCCAAAGCTTCAATCAATGGGACGTTAATGGAAAGCTTTTTCAACATAATAATAAACCGGCGATATTACCATATTCAGTGTTCTTCACTAACATCTGCGGAAAAGGCGGTGGAGGTCTAGGTATGGGGACCACTTTCTGAGAAATATCTGCTTCTTTTTCTGTCGCATTCTCAGACTCTTCTATAACCTCTACCACATCAACTTCTTTTCTAATATCAACTTTCACCACAGACGGCATAGGTGGATCAATGGTTTCCTTGCCCCCTCGAGTAGTAACTGTCATACAATGACCATCATTCTTTGGATTTTGGATGGTGTTGCTAGAAAGAGTGCCAGGTTGACGTGGGTTCACTGTAGTAGACAACTGAGTAATCTACTACTCTAGATGTTTTACTGACACTGCATGGGCATTAACTTTTTAACTAATACCAGACAAGTGTTTTCTCATCTCCTTCACATTATCATTAGTTACATCAAACCTTCTTATCAACTTCTGCATCATATCTTCAATACGCGCCATATTGCTCCAGCTTCCCTAGTACTAGATTCCCAGTTTTGAGAGGATACATAAGGTCCAACCCGATCATTTCTGTTGCCATAGATGTTCCGGTTGTAGTTGTTGTCTCGATGTAAGTTCCCATCCCGGAAATATTGACCCTCTCGGTTGTAATTGCCATAGTTCTGACCTTGGTGCCAATTATCCATGTTTTATCTTTGGGAATTTGGTCGGAAACCCGGCTGATCATTCACCGCATAACCATCCGCTTAATAGTAACACTCTTCAACTGGTGGTGGAGTTCTAGTCAAGTAATTCACAACATATACCTTCTTCCCCATTTCCGCTCACATGCTTCAATACCAACCCTAACTCGGTCCTCATCTGAGCCATCTTCTCATGAATCTCATCTGTAGACTGGTTGTCTGTAGTATGAATGGCAAATGTGTTTATTCCAATATCCGACCTCCTAGTGCTCCATGCTTTATTGTTGCGAGAGATCTTCTCCAGTGTTACTGCAATCTAAGTGTATGTGCACTCACCATATGATCCTTCAGCTGTAGTATCAAGCACTACTTTATTGTTGTCATCTTGTCCTCGATAGAAATATTCCTTCAACGACTCATCATCAATAGTGTGATTCGGAACACATCTTACAAATGCAGTATATTTGTCCCAAAAGCTACTCACAAATTCTCTGGGTAATGCCACAAAATTGTTGACCTTATCTTTGTGATTGAGCTTTTTGGACACTGGATAATATCTTGCTAAGAACACATCCTTCAGTGTTCCCATGTATAGATTGAGTTATAAAGGAGCTTAGTGAACCATACAACAACATCGCCTGTCAGTGATATAGGGAATACTCATAATCCGATAACATCCATATCTAAGTCTGGTTGACCTACACAACTTTTGATCCTTAGCTTGGCTATGTGGGCATGTGGGTCCTCCGATGGTGACCCCGAGAACAAGCCCCTCGCTGTAAGGGGGTAGGACAACAGGTCCATCTGAGTCAGCAATGTTTACATTCCCCTTAAAGTTTTCATGCAATCGTGGGCCTGGGGGGCCATGCACCCTTACTGCATCTCGCAATTGATTTTCAGCTAAAACCTGGTTGTCTCCACCAACTACCCTCGGAAGTTGCAACTCAACTTCATCACCTAGGTTACCTCCAATAGGATTAACTTGAACTCATTGATTGTTCATTCTTTGCAAAGTTCGGTTCAACTCTGAATCATAAGGAGTACATGGTTCACCTTGGCTCTGTGTACTTGTCATACACTGGAGTCAGAACCTTAGAGAGACAAAAACAAAAAGAAAAGGTTAAATTAGGATATAATTGACCAAAGTTCAATAATGTAGTCAAAATTAATCTAAAAGAAAATTTCCTCAGCAACGACACCAAAATTTGATACACTCAAATTACACTTCCCTAGAGAAGCGTAAACGATCATTATCAAGTAAAGAACCCAACTTGCAAGTTGGGGTCGATCCCATGATGAAAATGGTCTAGACTTAACTTTAACCAACAATTATATTCGTTTAGTCAAATTACTTCCAGAAACAAGTAATTAAATGAGGGAATTTTGTGAAACAAATTGTAAGATTTCAATAATTAATCAGTAAACAGAAGTCAATTTTGGTTGTTATCAAGATGAGAGAATCAACTAGGATACATATGTTACCCACAAGCTCATAATGCAGTAATCCTAGTAAGAGGAATCATGTCCTAGTGTACTACATGCAAAGTGATAAGATAGTTATATTTATATCATTGGTCCGGCATCTAGAGAATTTCACCCCGCACCTTTGTCCGGCTATGTCTGTATAACTTACTAACCCTTACCTTTACCTCATATTAGACATCACATCGATGTTTGGCTTAGTTATTACTTCACACCAATCGACACTAGCCTATTAGATAGTATCGCACTAAATCTATGTTGATAATTCTTTTCTTGTTGATTACCTCCTTGGTCTGGCAAGTAGTAACAAGGGGAGTTCTAACACATGCACTCGTTAAAAAGACCTCTAAACGAAAGAATTATCAATGCATACAACAACACTATTCAAGAATAGCTTATTTACTATTCATACTCTGTTAATCTTTCATGGTTCCCACAACCCTAGTTGTGGAGTTTAATTATCCATAATCATATAAACACAATTCATTATTTTAGATGAAAGAATTATGAACTTACTAAGAAGAAGAATAAACCCAAAAATTCAATTTGAATTGCAACACCAAAATCTTCAAAACGAACTTAGGAAATCAAGAATTACAAAAGTTGCATGTTAATCTCCCAAGTCAAGAACTAGTATAAAAGTAATAAAGTCTAACCCTAAAAAACGAGGGTTACTACCTTATTTAAAGAAAACAAGTCCTAAATTAAAAGGGAAACAAAACAAGGAAAGTTTGTTCAGGTACGCATCTTCATTCCACGAGACTGACTCACGGACTGTCAATGGATCCACAGTCCGTGAGTCCCTACCGTCAGCCAAGACATAGAAAATATTTCAGCTTCCCAATAACTAGTTTCTCTGAAGCAAACGACGAAACTCCAGTACGGACCGTAGATCGATCTACGGACCGTAGATCGATCTACGGTCCGTCAATACCTATCCGTAACTCCTCACTTAGAATCCTCAAACATCAGGTACCGGAACCCTCACAGTACCGTTCTACGGATCAACAGTAGGGTCTGTAGATCAATCTACGAACCGGCAATGGCCACCGTGGTTGCACACTTGGTCAGATTTCCATGCCTTACCTGTTGATCTACGGTCACCATCTACGAAGAGTCAATGGACCTACGGTCCGTAGATCACCTCCGTAGATGCCTTGTTCTGCATTTCTTTCAGCTGTTTCTTTACTTCCGCGCCTAAACATCTTTCTTGCAAAACATGATAAAAACAAATAAAAATCAATACAAATAGGCCCTAGACACACACAAAATTCAAGTGAAATGTGTTACAAATACCGTAAACTCACGGTATATCAATTAGACACTAAAGATGGAGCATACTTAGACAAGAGAGTGAATTTCAAGGAGTACTCTTCCACACTCAAGCTTCCTTGCTTAAGATTGATAAACTCATCAACCTTACACTCCCTCTTCTCACGGGGAAAGTACCTACCGAGGAATGCTCCCTTATAGTCCTCCCATTCTATAGGACCCGCTTCTAATGGTCTATTGCTTTTCCATTGAGTGAACCACACTTGGGAAACCTCTTTTAATTGATAGGAAGCCAAGTCTGCTTTCTCCCTAGAAGTTACCCCCATAGCATAGACTATCTTTTATACTTCGTCAAAGAATTCATGGGGATCCTCTACCACTCTGGAACCAATATCAGAGGATTCATCCTGATAAAGTATCTCATCCTTGAGGCCACGGTACTCACATTAGAATTCACCCTTGGCCCCATATCTCAGTTAGCTTGAGCCGTCATGGTTTGAGCTAAGGATAGAAAAGCCGACCTAATCTCCTCATTGATGATGGACGAGGGATCCACGGAAAATTGATTCTCTTGAGGCACTTGATTACCTTGAAGACCTTGTGGAGGAACTCCGTCATTCACTATCTCCTCTTCCATCCTTCTTGGGTTAACCCTTGTATTCATATACTACAAACACAAGAGAAGGGTTAGGAAAAGGACATCCATAAAGCTAAACTCTAAGGCACGACTTCAAGAACATGAAAGAAGTGTAACTTTCTAACGTCCAATAGCCTCTCGCACATAGACATATCGCTACTCACACCGATGAATAAGACTCTAGTAGATGTGGCTTGTGAGACATCAACCCTATAAATCATTTCCTAAATCTTGTGCTCTAATACAATGTTAGTCACGACCCAAGGCAAACCCCTATATGCGACACGGCGTACTCGACCCCGAAGGGGTCATATACAAGCCACATAGCTTATTCATTGCATAGACAATAGAAATAGTACGGAATTAAAACTTTTTATTTAAAACCATAAGATCAAAGCATTCAAAATGCTTATTAAATGTTTTCAAAAGGCACAACACAAGTCTAAGTCACACATAGGCATCTTACACACAATCTCAATACATAAGTAGGGGTACGACCCTTTATAATAAAAAAACTACTAAATGTCTATTACATCAAAAAAGGAAAGAAAATTAAAATGACACTTTACCTCGGTCTATGAGGACATACCACTCTAGCCTTGGAGGTATAGCAATCCAAGCACTTCAATCTAGCTAGAAGCAATCACTTGCCGGATCTTACACTGGTAGTAAAAATAAGAGGAATATGGGTTAGCATACTAGAATGTACTAAGAGTGATGACCATGCAAAAATATTCTTTAAAAGGGACAATTTGTTGGAAACCATGCAATATGCCACTTATTAGAAATTTCATGTACAATAGGATATGTTACATACAATACAACTATAATCATCATGCAAGTCATAATACCACATTTAGGCAATATCATCATGCAAACAATTAATTACCTTCACCTTAGACATTCACCTCAAGTAACCCTCATGCTATACCATGTGCAATGCATGGATAGCATCACATACCACCATCCACACCAAGGCACCACATTAAGGTCACCAAAAGTGAATTTACCATTCCTTCGTTTTCACCTTTACACAATATCCATACATAAGAAACATAATATTTCATAAGGCATGACTAGGGAAAATAAGTCATAATCTAACCCAAGTATAGCATGCATACCACATTAAGCATTTAATAGTCAACATTATTCAATTACATCATTTAGAGGACTTTCATACCTTAGTCACTAGGATTTACAGAACTCACTATGACCCTATGAAAGCCTACTCATGCAATGTATAGATATAATCCCATACTACCACCTACTCGTCATAGAACTTCTCAAGAAACCAAAATGCACATCTCACATGATGGGAATAAGGGTTTAACCGACATAGACCAGCAAGCTAGACATGGAATCTGGTGTCATATTGCCCCACACCGTAAAGAGGTGTTCCACTTGCCTAAGGTAGAACGGTAACATTAGCTCGGATGGAATCCACTAGCTAATATCCTATGTGGGAAAATAGTTTTGGGATAGGAAGATGTTGCATGGAACTCTAGCCTAACATTGGGAGAGTTTCCATCTAACCATATCTACTCGATGCTTAACCTACATTCCCATAGATTATTTCATTCACATTACATTAGTGTACTAGGGAGAAATGCCATAGGCCTATCGACCCATGATACACCCTTTCCCAAGGAAGGAATTCTATAAGCCTATCTATCCATGGTAAATTTACAAATAGCTCTAGATTCCTCATGCAAATAATTCCATAAGCCTATTTATTCATGGTCCCTCATTAGATTCTTATATTCATGAAATGAATGACTATAAGCTTATCGAATCATGGTACATTGACTCTTTAAGAAATGAATGCCACTAGCCTATCGCTTGTAGAGTCTTCTTTACCTTAGGTCATTTATGAAAAGAATGCCTTAAGCCTATCAATTCATATCCATCAAGTCAAGACACATTCATTATGCATGAAAGGATACCTAAGCCTACCACTTCAAGTTAGAACTTTATATCATAGAAATCCTTCACATTCTACCATCATCATTCATGAGTGTCAAATTGACAAGCCTTTCAATCATAACGCAAATACCTTCAAGACATGATTACCCTACATTCATTGAATTCATATTGATATACTTAGTAAGTAAACACCTCCACCTTTGAAGCAGATTAAAAGTTGAAGCATAATTCTATTCAACATGACCATTTAGTCATAACTTGCCTTCAAGGCCATAAATCTCAAATTATCAATACAGCAACAATTTACAATTATTAAGGCATAGATAATGATAAGATTCAATAACCCAAAGCAATTTAGACATATTCCAATCATAAGCTTTCAGAATCAACAAAACCATTTCTTAAAGGTACAATTTAGGAATTGAGAGAAATCATGGGTCCATGGAGTATTTTCATCTTAAATAATCAATTAAACATCAATAAAATCATTATATGACATTAGAAACCATTTGAAATCGTTTTAAGAAGTAACCCATGAGATTGAGTAAAACCCTACGTTTTTTGTGAAGTTGAAAACTTCTTTGAAATTGACTCTACGGTGAAAGCTAGCCGTAGATGAAGGATCACAATAACTTTACTAAGATTCCCAAATAGATTTGATGAAGAAAGCCTTCAATCCAAATCATAGCTCTCACTTCTTCTTCTTCCTTGAGTTAGACAGAGAAATATTGAGAGGAAGAACATTGGGATTTTGATTTGGGTGATTTGAATAATGTAGTAAAATAGGTGTAGAAAGACTTAAAGCTATATATATATGTGTGTGTGTGTGTGTGTGTGATATAAACCATTTAAAATCAATCCTACTTAATAAACACTTAAAACGTAATTACCTAAAAACCCCTAACTTGGGCAACCCTGTTAGGGACCAAGTCCACTTCTACGGTCCGTGAAAGGGGACCACCACTCGTGGTGGTGCCCGTGGACATCTTTGGCAGTGTCTTTTTTTCTTTGCCAAACCCCAAGATTCTAAGGCGTCTTCACGGCCACTTTTACACACCGTGGTCTAGACCACTAGCCGTCGAGTTGTCCGTGATGTTTGGACAGCTTTGTCAAAGTGCCTTGCCTTTCATGCCACCAAGTGACCTTCACGGCCACTTCTACGGACCATGGTCAAGACCACTGGCCGTGAAGTGGCCCGTGGACTTGAGGCAGTGCTCGGCCAAGGTTGGGCAGCCTTGGCCTTTGGCTTAGCCTTGCCCCCAAGGCTTGGCACTTTCCCATGCAACCTTCTACCCACTTCAAAAGGTCCTTCAACTATGGAGTCTATCAGGTATCTTGACATTGACCCTCACGAGTAGGCTCTAGTAGATCCTATAATTTTCTGGGTTGTTAAATTATCCCCCACTTAGCGACATTCGTCCTTGAATGACACTTTAAACGGTTTAAGGGATAACAACTCAAGACTAGCAGACCAAGAATCATGACACATTAATATAAATGCACAATCATAGGAGGAAACGTCAACTCCACATCAACATGCTCAATGCATATACAACTAAGTAGCAACTACTTCTACAAACTCATTACACACAAAAACATAAACAATTCTCATTTCTTTAGAGGAACTTCCTTCTCCAACTTACATCATGCTCATTACAACATCATAAGGAAATTTATGCAACTCTTTTCAAGATCACATTAGAGCATGCTCAACAAGTCAAATCATGAAGCATTCAAGCAAGTCATAATAGACGCACGTCATTATGAGGAACAAAATGCATGAAAACTCATTTTCTCATATAAACATAAATTTCATCAAATATGCATAACATGAGGAGACCATGGAAACTCAAAACTACTAATGACTCCAAAACATGAAACAAGCTATAAGGAACTCTTGGTCTCAAGCTTAAATAGGAATAGAAGAAAGTGACAACGATATCAAAACTCACCACAACCTACTATTCAACATACCATCCCCCACTTAGGAGAAAACCCAACTAAGGCTAACATGAACGACAACATAGGAACTTCAACAAGACATTCCTAATTATAAGGAACTATCACTTACCGGTGCCTTCATCCGGATTAGCTCATTTTCCCTCATTGGCTTGAACTGCATAGAAACGGTTCTTCTTTGGAGAATTAGGATCTGGGCCAACATAAGAAGTTTGTTTGGCCTCCCTTCCCCAATCCGTAAGAGTAGGACAATTCCTCACTTGGTGATCATTATTTCCACAACCATAGCACCCACTTGCAACGGCTAGGCACTTCCCATGATGCTTCTTCCCACAAGTGGTGCAAAGAGGTTTATAAAATAGAGGTCCACCACCTCTCTCCTCATTAACCTTAGGAGCACTAGAAGAATCTTGGTTAAGATCTCTCTTCTTGAACCTAGGTTGCCCTTGCTCATTGGATCGACCCATTTTCAACTCCCTACCATTCCTCTTAAGTTTGGACTCCACAATAGATTGAGCATACACCATGAGTCTAGAAATATCCATATCATTATGGAGAATCGCTGTACGACACTCTTCTTCAACTAGGTCAGATATACCCATCACATACCTACTCATCTCATCCCTTGGGTTGGACACCAAGGATGTAGCTTACCTAGACAAGAGGGTAAATTTCAAGGAGTACTCTTCCACACTCTTGCTTCCTTGCTTAAGATTGATAAACTCCTCAACCCTACACTCTCTATTCTCCAGGGGGAAAGTAATTACCAAGGAATGCTCCCTTAAACTCCTCCCATTCTCTAGGACCCATTTCTATAGGCCTATTGATTTTCCATTGACTGTGCCATACTTGGGCAACCTCCTTCAATTGATAGGAAGCCAACTCCACTTTCTCCGTTGAAGTTATTCCCATAGCATTGACTATCTTATATAGTTCATCCTAGAATTCTTGGGGATCCTCTCCCCCTCTAGAACCAAGAAATATCGGAGGATTAATCCTTACAAAGTCTCTCAACCTTGAGGCCATGGTACTCTCATTAGAATTCATCCTAAGCCCCACATCTTGGTTAGCTTGAGTTGTCATGGCTTCAGATAAAGTTAGAAAAGCCATTTATAACGACCCGAGAGCACCCCCTAGCCGTTACATGCATTTTCGACCTCTCGGAGGTCTTATACAAGCCTTAGCATTCATTCATTGCATAGATCATAAAAATCACTACGAATTTAAAACTTTTATTCAATAAAATCATAAGACTTCAAAAGTAATAAACATTTGAAAACATCTATACGCAAGCGGAACTACTAAGTCTCTTTAGCCAATCTTAGACAAGAAATTAAAACGTACTAAGGGACACGGCCCTTTACAAATGAAATGAAACTTAAGTGTCTATTACAATGACTAAGAAACTTCAAAACATAGTCCTCGAATCTTGAGGACATACCAAAGACTTGGAAGAGTGAAGCAATCCAAGCAACTCCAAAGCACAATCTCTTCCTAGTTACCACAACCTACACTTGTAGTAAAATAGAAGAAAGGGGTTAGTACAACACACGTACTAAGTATGAGGATATGCAAAACACACTAAAAAAGAAATTTGTTCGGAAGTTATGATTTTATGCCATTTTGATAAAACCTCATAAACATCAGCATAATAGGCACCTTACAAGTCACAACCAACAATACAAAGTCATATGCTTCATAATACCTCAAAAACATACAAAGCCCATTTACCTTTACCTTCTCGCCTTGGACCTCCACCTTAAGTAACCCTTAAGCAATACCTTTGTGCAATGTATGGGAAACGTCCCATACAATCACCCACACTAAGGCACCACCTTAAGGTCATACAAAGTGCACTTACCATGCATACCTCAACCTTCATTAATTAACCACCTAAGACATATAAGCACATAAGCCAACAAGTCACTTCATAAAGCTAGAACACCCATCAAATGTCATCATAAGACTCACCTAAGTAAGACTTGGTCAAGCGACCCATACTACCTCTCCATACCACACCCAAGTGATCCTTAAGGCTACATAAGACAAGCTTCATTCACATCTCAACATAAATCGTTGATTCAACTTAATACATTTAGACAACTTCATTCACTAATGACATATGATCATCACATACATTCAATTCAACATAAGCACTTACATTCAATTCATTATGACTCACTTTCACATTAGCATGCTCAAAGACCAATGCTTTTATTAATTAGCCCAAAGAGACTCATTCATTCATTATCATTACTAAGACACACCAAGATCTCCCTTAAATGTCTACTTGTGCAATGTCTAGATGATGTCCCATTCCACTACCTATCCTAAGTAGTACACCCTTAAGAGACCCTAGTTCATTCATTCATTAGTGTGGGGGAAAAGCCTTAACCGACATAGACTATGGAGCTTGACATGGAATCCCGATAATACCCTTACCAGATGAGGCATCCTTACTTGCCTAAGGTAGGGTCATTATTTTAGCCTTTTCGTGGTAAAGACCACTAGCTAGTCCTTTGTGGGCACATAGTTAAGGGATAGAAGAATTGCTTCGATGTACTCTCGTCTGAACATACGAAGGAGCGCCCATCTTAAGGGTTGCTACTAAATACTCATATCTCAACTAACGAAGGAGTATCCACCCATCTTCATAGCCTCTCAGTGCTACACATTACTCCCCCACGGAGTTTGGACATTCATTTCATTTAGGGATAAGGATTGCTACTAAGTACTCTCATCTCAACTCACGAAGGAGCACCCATCCTAGCCCAACATTCATAAAGGAAGCTCTTGGATTCAAAGATGAGAAAACCTTTCATCTAGGAACCCTGTTCATTTAAAAGCAGTACTTTATGAGACTATCCTTACAATAGACCCAACTTTCATTCATTAGCATTAACTCCCATTATTTTCATTCATTCACACATTATTTCATTCTTTTCATTCATTCTTCACTAGGTGTGAGAAGAGGTAAGCATAGTCTACATTAACCTCAACTTCATTATAAGTCATTCAAAGAAGACAACAACCAAGCATAACACATAAAGTCTCTACACAAGGTCACCTTTCATACTATTAGACCATACACAAATTCACATCATATCACATTACCTTCACATAATTAATATTTCTCAAAACAACAATCGTCCAACTTTGCCTACAAGACCATGATCACAACATGCTTATAAAGTAAACACCTGCCCACTTTCAAAGGCTTCAAACCTCACAATTCTAACATCTACTACATATATATATAATACTAGAATCAAATAATCTATTCACAACATCATTATCATCATAAACCTTAGGTCACAATTGCCTATTCAAGGCCAACATCCAATATAACACAATTAACCACCAATTCCTCATAATTCAATATAGAACAATACAAAAATCTATTATAACAATCTACACATTAATAACACATTATTAGCTCATGATCAACAGACCCACTTTAGACCCAAAATTAGGGTTTCAAGATATGCAAGGGTTCATGGAGTTTTTGACCTTAAAACTATCAATATTTACATAAAACATCATTCGAAATACTTTGATGCAAGAACCCAAGCTTAGAATTGAAATCGGTCATGGTCGGGGGATCCACCGGAACTTGATTCTCTTGAGGCACTTGGTCAACTTGAGGACCTTGGAAAGGAACTCCCTCATTCACTATGTCCTCTTCCATCCTTCTTGGGTTAGGCCTTGTATTCATATCTTATGAACACAAGAAAGGGTTAGGAAAAAAGACATCTATAAACATAAACTCTACGGCACGACTTCAATAATCTGAAAGAAGTTTAACTTTCTAACATCCTATAGCCTCTCGCTCATAGATGTGTCGCGACTCACACAGATAAACAAGACTCTACTAGGCGTGTCTTTTGAGACATAAACCCTAAAAACCATTTCCAAAAACTTGTGCTCTGATACCATGTTTATCATGACCCAAGGCTAGCCTATAGATGTGACACATTGTACTCAACCTTGAAGGGGTCTTATACAAGCTTCAAAGCTCATTCATTGCATGGACAATAGAAATGGTACGAAATTAAAACCTTTTTATTTAAAACCATACGATTCAAAGCATCCAAAATACTAATTAAAAGCTTTCAAAAGACATAGTGGGAGTCTAAGTCTCACATGGCCATCTTAGACACAATCTCAATACATCAGTAGGGACACGACCCTTTACAATAAAAAAAACAACTAAATGTCTATCACATGAAAAAGGAAAGAAAATTCAAAACAACAATTGTCCTCGGTCTATGAAGACGTACCACTCTAGCCTTGGAGGAATAGCATTCCAAGCACTTCAATCTACCTAGAAGCAATCACATGCCCGAACCTAGACTTGTAGTAAAAATAAGAGGAATATGGGTTAGCACACAAAAATGTACTAAGTATGATGACCATGCAAAAATATGTTTTAAAAGGGACATTTGGTTGGAAACCATGCATTATGCCACGTATTAGAAATATCATGTACAATACCATAAGAGACATACAATACAAGTATAATCATCATGAAAGTCATAATACCACATTTAGAAAATTTCATCAGGCAAACCATTACCTTCAACTTAGACCTTCACAACAAGTAACCCTCATGCTATACCTTGTGCAATGCATGGATAGCGTCCCAAACCACCATCAACAACAAGGCACCACATTAGGTCACCAAAAGTGAACTTACCATTCGTTCCTTTTCACCTTTATACAATATCCATACATAAGAGACATAACATTTCATAAGGCATGACAATGTCAAATAACTCAAAATATAACCCAAGTATAGCATCCATACCACATTAAGCATTTAAGAGTCAACATTCTTCAATTACTTCATTTAGAAGACTTTCATACCTTAGTCGCTAGGACTTAGAGAACTCACTACGACCCTATCAAAGCCTACTCGTGCAATGTATAGATGGTATCCCTTACTACCACATACACTTCAAAGAGCCTCTCAGGAAACCATAATGCACATCTCACATGATGGAAATAAGCATTTAACTGACATAGACGATGCAAGCTAGACATGTAATCCGTTGTCATATAGACCCACACTGTAAAGAGGTGTTCCACTTGCCTAAGGTAGAACGGTAATATTAGCTAGGATGGAATCCGCTAGCTAATATCCTATGTGGGCACATAGTTATGGGATAGGAAAATGTTCCTTGGAACTCTAACCTAACATTGGGAGAGTTTCCATCTAAGCATATCCACTCGGTGCTTTGCCTACATTCGTATAGATTATTTCATTCACATTACATTAGTGTACTAGGGAGGAATGGCATAGGTCTATCGACCCATGATACACCATTACCCATGGAAGGAATGATATAAGCCTATCGATCCATGGTGCATTCAAGAATAGCTCTAGAGTCCTCATGAAAAGAATTCCATAAACCTATCAATTCATGGTCCCTCATTAAATTCTTATACTCCTAAAAGGAATGCGATAAGCCTATCAATTCATGGTACATTAACTCATTAAGAAAGGAATGCCTCTAGCCCATCGCTTCTATAGTCTTCTTTACCTTAAATCATTTATGAAAAGAATGCCTTAAGCCTATAAATTCATATCTATCAAGTCAAGACACATTCCATATGCAAGAAAGGATGCCTAAGCCTTCCACTTCAAGTTAGAACATTACATCATAGAAATGCTTCACATTCTAGCATCATCATTCATAATTGTCAAATTGAGAATTAGCCTTTCAATCATAACACAAATACCTACAAGACATGATCACCCTATATTCACTGAATTCACATTCACATACTTGGTAAGTAAACACCTCCACCTATCAAGTGGATCAATAGGTAAAGCACAATTCTACTTGAACATGAACATTTAGTCATAACTTGCCTTCAAGGTCATAAATATCAAATCATTAATACAAAAACAATTTACTATAATTGAGGCATATATAATGATACAATTTAATAACCCAAAGCAATTTAGACATATTCCAATCATAAGCTTTCATAATCAACAAACCCACTTCATAAATGCACAATTTAGGAATTGAGAGAAATCATGGGTCAATGGAGTATTTTCATAATAAATCATCAATTAAACATAAATACAATCAGTATATGACATTAGAAACCATTTGAAATTGTTTGAAGAACGAACCCATGAGATTGAGTAAAACCCTAGATTTTTCATGAACTTGAAAACTTCTTCGAAATTAACTCTAGGGCGAAAGCCAATCCTAGATGAAGGATCACCATACAATTACTAAGATTCCCCAAGAAATTTTATGAAGAAAGCCTTGAATCCAAACCTTAGCTCTCACTTCTTCTTCTTCCTTGAGTTAGAGAGAGAAATATTGAGTGGAAAAAGTTTGGGATTTTGATTTGGTTGGTTTGAATAATGGAGTAAAATAGGTGTTAAAATACATAAAGATATATATATATATATATATATATATATATATATATAAATATATATGATATAAACCATTTAAAATCAACCTTACTTAATAAACACTTCAAACGAAATTACCTAATAACCCCTAACTTGAGCAACCCCGTTAGGGACCAACTCCACTTCTACGGTCCGTGAAAGGGGACCACGGCCTGTGGTAGTGCCATGGTCCTCTTAGGCAGTGTCTTTTTTGCCTTGCCAATCGCCAAGATTCTAAGGCATCTTCACGGCTACTTCTATGGGGCATGGTCAAGACCACGGTCCGTGGAGTGGTCCGTGATGTTTGGGTAGTAGCTTGGCCAAAGTACCTTGACTTTCACGCCACCAAGTGACCTTCATGGCCACTTCTATGGACAGTGGTCATGACCACTGACCGTGAAGTGGTCCGTTAACTTGAGACAGTGCTTGGCCAAGGTTGGTCAGCCTTGGCCTTTGGCTTAGGGCTTGCCCCCTTGGCTTGGCACTTGTCGATGCAACCTTCAACTAACTTCAAAAGGTCCTTCAACTATGGAGCCTATCACGTATCTTGATGTTGACCCTCACGATTAAGCTCTAGTTCATCCTATCATTTTTGGGTCGTTATAATGAGTGTCATTTACCATCCTGACAAAGCTTATGGTGTAGCGGATGAACTTAGTAGATTGTCCATGGATAGTGTGGCTCAAGTAGATGATGAAAAGAAAGAATTGGTTCGTGAGGTACATAGATTGGCCCTACTAGGTGTCCAACTAGTGGATTCCACCAAGGGTGGTGTCATTGTCCATAATGGCTCTGATACGTCCTTTGTGATGAATGGGAAGTCTAAACAAGACCTTGATCATGTATTAGTTGAGTTGAAGGAGTCGGTATACAAAAAGTTTGTAGAAGCATTCTCCCAAGGGGGAGATGGGGTGCTTAGGTACCAAGGTCGGTTATGTGTTCCAGATGTTAATGGTTTGAGGGAAAAAATTCTAGAGGAAGCTCATAGTTTTTGATATTATATTCAACTGGGAGCCACCAAGATGTACTGTGATATACGAGAAGTCTATTGTGGAATAGAATGAAGAAAAATATTGCGGGATTTCTAGCCAAATGCCTTAATTGTCAACAAGTTAAGGTTGAGCATCAAAGGTCGCGAGGCTTGTCCAAAATACAAGTATTCCCACTTGCAAGTGGAAAGATGTAAATATGGACTATATTGTGGGATTGACTCGCACCCGAAGGTAACATGATTCTATTTGGATCATTATAGATCGGATGACAAAATCAACCCACTTCATTCTCGTCAAGGTTTCTCATTCGGCTGAAGACTATGCCAAGTTTTATATAAGTGAGATAGTGAAGTTGAATGGGATCCCTTGATCTATTATTTCGAATCGAGGTACTCAGTTTACTTGACACATTTGGAAGTCATTCCAAAAAGGGCTTGGTACTAAGGTTAGGCTTAGCACAACTTTTCATCCCCAAACTAATGGGCAAGCGGAGCGTACAATAAAAACATTTGAAGATGTATTGAGGGCATCAGTAATAGATTTCAAGGGTAATTGGGATGACCACTTCCAATTAATAGTGTTTATCTACGGTAATAGTTATTACTCAAGTATCGGTATGGCTCCCTTTGAAGCCTTGTTTGTAATAGGTAGGTTAAATTTCTCTTATTGGTCTCTAGTCGTTTTATGAAGCTACTGAGAAAGTTCTCCTTATTAGAGAGAGGTTGAGAATGGCTCAAAGTAGACAAAAGTCTTATGCCAATGTGAGAAGAAGGGATCTAGAATTTGAAGTTAATGATTGGGTCTATTTGAAAATCTACCTATGAAGGATGTGAAGAGATTTGGCAAGAACTGGAAACTTAGTCCCGGTATATAGGTCCATATTAAATTTTTCAATGTATTGGGAAGGTTGCCTATGAGTTGGCCCTGGTTTATCCGGTATGTCCTTTTTCTATGCATAAGAAGTGTATTGGAGATCCGACATCCATTATTCCCCTATAAGGATTGGGAGTTGATGAAAGTCTTTCATATGAAGAGGTTTTGGTAGAGATCCTAGATCAGAAAGTCAAGAGATTAAGAAACAAGAAAATAGCTTTTGTAAAGGTTCTATGGAGAAATCATTTAGTTAAGGGTGCTACTTGGGAGGCCGAGGCTGATATGAAGTCCCGATCTATTTCATTCTACTCCGATTCAAGCTTGAGGTAAATAGTTCCTCTTGAGTTTTAGTGTTTTGGGAGTCATGTGTGTTATATGTTTTTCTGCATGATTTCCTTAAGTTATGCATGTTCTTGAGAAATTCATGTTTATTAAGAAAAATTAGTTTTCATGATTCATGTTCCTCATGTTGTTGTGCATTTAGTATGAGTTACCCATTTGACTTAATGGGATTAGTTGATGAACATGCTTTAGTGTGCTTTGAGAGTAGTTGCATATTGGCGCCATGATATTGTGTTGAGCTTGCTTTTAGTTGGAGAAGGTAGTTCCTCCTATGAATATGAGAAAAATTGAGTTTCATGCATAATGGGATGTTAGATGTAGTTCCTACTTCTTTGTGTTGCATTGATTATGTTTGAGAGGGAGTTGAAGTTTCTTCCTTTGAATTGTGCAAGCTGCTAGTTTTGAGTATTTAATTCCATAAACTGTCTAGATCTTCATTCTAGGATGAATGTTCCCAAGGGGGAGATAATGTAACACTCCAAAAACTTGTAACGAATAGGTGAAGCTATAGCCTAATGTGTGAGTTGTTGAAGGGTTTCATGTTGTAGAATGTTGTCCCGATCTATGGTTGAGGGGTTAAGGGGCTAAACATCAAGGTACGAGTCCCAAAGGACCACCTTAGGGGTCCTTGAGGAGGACCCTAAATCCTAAACCTAAGGCTACCCTAAAAGAGAAAAGTTGCCAAAATAAGGGTGACCTACGGAAAGGGTCAACGCCCCGTAGGTCCATCCATGCCCGGTGGATGTCCTCCGTACGTCAAGGACTCCAAAAGCAAGCCACAACCACGAACCACAGAGTGCCAGTATGGTCCGTGGTCCCACCCACGGTCTGTGGGTAGGTTTCTTGAGTCACTACATGTGTTACTGATTTGGTTCGGCTAATGTAGGGGTAACATGGTAAATTCATTTTAATTTTAGTTAAGTTGGGGGACGGTTATTTTTGGTTAATTAAAGTATTTTAAGATCTTTTAAAGTATTAAACGCTATTTTAGATTTCATTATTTCAAATCAGCCCAAAGTTAGAAACCTCTCCTCTAGAACTGTAGAAACCTCCATTGGAGGTGAAGGATTCAAGCTTCCAAGGTCAACACTTCAAGTTTTTCAAGGGATTTTCATGGAGTTCTTCCATAAAAGGTATGGTAGTCTTAATCCTTGACATAGTTTCTTTCAAGGAGCCAATTTCAAAAGTGATTTCAAGTCTCCAATGTTTACCCAAAAACCCTAGTTTTCAATCAATGCATGGGTTCGATTCCAAACAATTTTTAAAGGCTTTATTGCATTGAATTATGAATGAATTGTGGATTTAAAGATGAGTTAAGATGACTTCTTCCTAGAAACAATGTTTTCCCCCAAATTCCTAAATTGTGATTTATGATTGGGATTTATTGATTATGAACGATGTGAATTTTGTATGTGTATATGGATATAGAATGTTGAAATTATGTTATTACTCTTGCCTAATTGTATTGATCTAAGGTGTGTGTGGGTGAATGTGATCCATGGCCTTGAAAGGCAAGGTCTGAAGGTTAAGTTATGATTATGATGTGAAGGATATGTGTGTGAATTCAATGATAGTATGATGAGCATGTATAAAATGTAATTGTGTTATTGTTGATAGCATATTATCAATTAAAACTTATGAATGATAATGATAGAATATGAAGGATTTTCTCGTATGTAATGTATATCTTGAATTGGTAGGCTTATGCATCCTTTTCTTGTATAAATGAAAGTAATGTGATGCTGTATCTTTGAATTGGTAGGCTTAGGCATCCTCTTTTTGAATGAATGAAAGTATAGTTGACTGTTTAATATTGATTTGGTGGGCTTAGGCATCCTCTCTTATGTAATGAATGGATATTGACTTAATGAATATGAATCGGTAGACCTAATGTTGGTGGCCCTTTCATGTGTAATGTATAATGGAATCGGTAGACCTAATGTTGGTAGCCCTTTCTTAAATGACTAATGAATGTAATAATGACCTAGAATCGATAGAACTAATATTGGTAGCCCTTTCCTAAATGAATGATGAAGTATTCTAGGCTATGACATGAACCGGTAGACCTAATGTTGGTAACCCTTCATAGTGAGTCTAGAAACTAATGTGATGTTAAAGCTTGAAGCGGTAGACCTAATGGTGGTGGCCCTTTCATGTGTAATGTATCTTGGGTCGATAGGTCTAATGTTGATGGTCATCTCAAGTACGACAATGTATTGTAAATGAAACTACTCTATGGGAATGGAGGCTAGTGTGAGTAGAAGTATGGGATGCTACTCATACATTGCACAAGTATGACTTAGGGTTGCCTTAGATGATGTTCCTTATGTGGTGATATGACTTATTAAATGTTTATGTCTCTTATGTATGAGTATTGTGAAAAGATAGAAAGGTTGAATGGTAGGTTCACCTAATGACCCCATCTCTCCTTTACTTTCATGCTATATGTGTTGTTGGTTTCTATAACTTTTGGCGAGAAGCCTTAGTTAGCCAAAAGTCATCTTGTTCGCCCTTTGTCTGCACCCTTGAACCTTTGTTGCACTATGACTTTCCGTGGGTAAACCCTTGCTCGCCTAAAGTAGTCGGTGATTCTCAGAAAGGGTCTTCCCGTGATTGACTTGCTAAAATTCTCTAGCCAATCCCTTCGGCAAGCCCGATCTAGTTCGCCAAAAAGGATCGGCAATTTTTTTGTGCTCTGAATTGAAGCATTTCCAAATTCTTTCTGATGTTTTGCAGATATGGTACGCACTAATCTAACTAGGAAGCCCCAGAAAAAAGCACAGGGTGTTAACATAAAAGAAGGGGTATCAAATCTCCCAAAGAAGAGAAGACAAGAACTCCCTCTGGGAGACAAAGACAAACAAAAAAAGCACACATCTGAGAGAGTAGCTGTTGACACCTGGACTGAGTTGTCTGAACCTGAAGACGAGCAGCCTTTTATTTCCCGAAGGGATGAGATCCGGTCTAGATCTTAAACTACATCCACCAGAGTTCATTCAGATGCCATTCCTCCGGCAACAGACTCAGTGCCAGCTCAGGCATTTCCTGTGACCCCCATGCCTCTTGTCGTTCCTCCTCCTAGGCTCCTAAAGAGATTAAAAGGTGATGCATTATGAATCATACTCGAGGAGAAGTCACTTTCAACAGAATGCTTAGACGGGAAGTATTTAGAAGTGAGGGAGACCCTCTGCTACCATGAGTTTGAGCAGTACACCAGACCCCATGGCCCTTACATTCCTACCTAGGTTCAGGAATTCTATACATCCTATGGGTAGTTGGTGCCCAAGAGACAGAAGAAGGGGAGCGAGTTCAGACCGGTGAAGTCGTCATGGTCAAAGGCAGGGAAGTTGGGTGCAACAGTGAACATATTAACTCTAAATATGATAGACCGATGCATTCTTCACTTCCTTACAAGGGATTGCCCATTGGTCAGTCCCTAGATAATTTTAAGGGTTGGTTGACCCCTCTAATTTCTGACACCACCACAAGGTGGATCGAGGCGGGGGCCCTTATTGAGAACAGGGACTTGAGTATTGCTGGTAGGTTCTAGTTTGGCTTTATCGGCAGCACCATAATTCCATCACAGAATGAGTCCATTTTGCGTCATCCTAAAGCAGCTTGCGTTGGTTCTATCATGTCTAGGAGGCACATCGACCTAGGACTACTAATTTCACAGGAGATGGCCATGAGAGCCAAGCAGAGACAGCCTATTCTGCCATTTCTAGTCCTGATCACTGAGCTGTGTCTGTATTCTGGAGTACCCCAAGATACTGCGAGGGATATTGAGGTTATCCCTTCATCTCCCATTGTTATCCGGCGTATTGAGGCCGAGTACACATTGGAGGAAGTGGACAGAAGGAGAGCTACTCCGGTAGATATTTCTCTAGAGGTTGATGTTGACTCGTTACCTGCAGAGGCATCTTCGCCTACTCAAATCTCTGGGTATTCAGGTACATCCGCTCCTTCCTCTTCTTCACAGGCCCCATATGTCTCTTCCACCTTCCAGACCATCAGGATTACTCAGCCCATGATCTTGAAGATGGGGGATTTGGTCCAATCAACTGACATGCGGGCAACTCGACTCGAGATATGCATCCTAAGGATGATTGAGAGAGCCATAGTTGCTACACTCACCCTCCTCCAGACTTATGTTGATGCGTTGACTATGAGAGTCAAAGCTTGTGTGAGCAGACAAAAGGAAGCCTCCGAGGTAACAACTTTGAAAGCCGAAGGAGAAGATCTGAGTAAGGACGTAGACTATCTAAAGTTTACCGGCTTTAACACATTAATAGAGGTTGCTGATGAAAAAGATGCCCCAGAGATATCAGTGATTCCTCCGGCTACCACCGAAGAAGTATAGAGGGATGTCACAACAGTTGAGGAGTCGGATATAGAGACAAACGTGGAGCAGATGGAGGGGCACAATGATAACATGATAGAGAGCTGAGAGGAGAGCATATGTAGAGATTTGCCAGATCTGGTGGAGACCATTGTGCAGCCGGTGATCCATATATCGCTGACTGAAACGTCCACAACAGCTTTCTTCTGAGGTGATTCCGGGCACTGATGCCCAAGTCCAGACAGTTTCACCAGACACTAAGACCTAGCAGATGGAGAAACTGCATAGACATGATCCTTTCTTTATCTCCCTCTCTATCTTACTTTCTTTCACTTTTGGATACTTTACTTCATTTGCCTTTGAGGACCAATGGTTTTTATTTATGGTGGGGTGAGGCCCACCTTTTGTGTGAATATTGATGTTCGTGTTTTGTTTATATAGTTTGGCCGTTGTGCTTAAAATTGTGTTTTATACTATTTTTAGCGGATGCTTGGGCTTCTGGCTCATTTTGTCTTAAAATTGTAAATGATTTTGACCATTCCGAAAAGAATTCAATTTTTCTCCACCTCTTGTACGTGTGGAATGTGGCTATTCTTTAGCAAATTTGAGTCTTGGTTTTGATCAATATCGATGACTTAAATAGTGCTCATAATCGAACGAACATGAATGTACAACTACGAAGAGACCAAGTGTTGTTACATAGTCAATATGTGAACTCTTTGCATCTCGTTGTGACTAGCCAATTTTCAAATTGATTCTCTTGTGATGAACGTTGCACATTAGTGAATGTGTGGAGTCTTGTTTGACTTTGATATCGATGCCTTGTGTGTTGAGCTTACTGTGAACCATGCATGATAACACCTAGAATTTACCCCGTTGGTCTGGTCAACTACGTAAGGCTATCTCTTGATATCATCTTAGGAAACTTTGAAGAGTGTGAGCCAATTTAACATATACCTCTTTTGTAGCCTACCTTGTGAGTGTGTGAACCTCTTTTGAACGCCCCTTGAGCAATACCTTTATTTGGAAGAAACTTGATGAAAACATGACCTTTCTCAATCCGCTACCTATAATCCTCTTGATTTGTGGTTGATCAAATAGCCAACTTAGGCCAAAAGCCTAAGTTGGGAGTGTGTTCAAAAGAGAAGGCAATTCAAGAAGTGCAATAAAAGTCCCCTTTAACCTATGGTGTGGAATTTTTTAAAAATAAAATGGAACCCCTCCATACAAAAAAAAAAGAAAAAGAAAAAGTTAAAGTTATGAAAATGCAGAAAGGAATGGGGGTTCCGAACAATCCATGGAAGTGAATAATGAGATGACTTATGAACACTAAAGTAAATGATGAAAGAAGAGAAAATGGAGTGTTGAAATCACCACATTTCACGAGGATGAAAGTTATTGAGCTTAAATGACCATACCTTTGTACTCTGCCCCATTTCAAACCATGAAAAGACCTTTTTTCATTTTGAGTGAGCTGAAACAATTGTTAATTGGAAAATACGGGCAACCCTATGGGTGAGAGCATGCATTGTGTTATTCTTTGTGAGAGGGAGTGTTGTATTTCATTCCCAAAATTTAACTCATTAAACCATTGAGTGTGAATGTGGAATCATTCTTTGTGTGTGGGAATTCGAATACCTTTGTTGAGCTCGAACTTGCATTTGAAGCAAGTATATTGAGCTTGAGAATCTTTGATAATGGTGTGTCATAAATTGAATCTTTGAGTATACAATTCATCTGTGCATGAGTAGGTTGAGTCTTGTTGTGCACATTCATGATTGAGTCTCGTGTAGCACTGTTGGAGACATCTTTTTTGAGCTGCTGAACTTCAGTTTTACTTGAGGACAAGCAAAAATTTAAGTTGGGTTTGCTGATGAGTCCACAAATTGGACTCATTTAGGGTTATATTTTGATAGAATTAGTGTGTCCTCAAATGCATATTTTGTTTTAATATTTGATGTAAACCCTTAAGTTTTAGGTATTTGGAGTTTGAGGCAAAGCATGGACACTACTTCGCAACAAGGAACAAGGCGGCCGAAAAAAATAAAGAAATGAAGGACTGAAGATCGCCGAATGCAAGTGGCGAGTCGCCAATCGGCCTGGAGATCGCCATTTGTTCCAGTGTGCTTAGCCCCGAATGGAAACATGAAGTTGGCGATGAAATAGAATAGTCGGAGTGTCGTCGAGCAGTTCCACGAAGCAGTTCCATATCGCCCAACGACCTAAAACGTGAAGAGGCTGAAGGATAAAGCAAGAAGGCGATGAAATCAACCAAAAGGCGGATCGCTGAGTGTATCAGCGATCCAGAGTAACTGCGTCGAATGGTCCTCCGCAACACAAATTTTCAAACACTATAAATACTTAGTTTAAATTTCTAGCTTAGTAACACTTCTATTATTAGAACTTTTTACAGTTTTGGGAGAGTTTAAGTTTTAGGGGGTTTGGAGACTTTGTTCTAAGACCTTTAAAATTTAAAGGGTTACACCTCCAAGAAATTGGACGTGGGTCTCGAGGATTCTTCACTCTTGACGTGTTTTAAGACTTAATTCTTCATACCCAGTTGATGGAAATTGATATTGGTATAAATTTTTATCTCTTTTACATGTCTATCTACAACCCCAATTCTTGGGGTGTGATTTTGTGAATATGGGCTAAATTATTTGTTGGGTCTTGCTTGTTGATGGTTCATTTGTTGTTTAAATGTAATTTCGTTTAGTAGTTGTGTATGAACTTAATGCGATTGTAGTTGCAAATATTATTTCATCTTAGAGTTTTTTGCCTGCTCGAGAGAGAGGTCATAAAACTAAGACTATTAAATTGATAGCCGGTGGTATTGGGTCGACATGGGTTCAGCTCGAGAGAGTGAATCCTAGTCCTTCTCCCACACATTCAGCTCGAGATAGTAAATGGGCTAAGGTGGAGGTTGTGCTTAATGCGGCAACTCACTGTTCTAGAGAAACCGAGTTGATTGAGGGTAAGTTGCTCGAGAGAGAATTTACCCCCACTATAGTCTAGCCTAGTCACAAATGCTCAACAATTTACTATCAAAAGCATGTACCTGATAGTCTAGTTTAACCCGTATTCCTATCACATCCCAAGAATCCCGTCTCCATGTCTCGTTTCCTTGTATTTTTGCTATTTTTAGTTGTTAGTTAATACAAACCCCCATTGATAATTGACGCTTGCGTCACTTCTTAGATTTTGCATGTTTTTATTCATTAATATTTATAGCTATGACTAATTAGAACTTGATTTTATTTTTCTATTAATTCTCAAAACCACTTCCGGTGGGAACGATCTGAACCCTTGGTTAGGTTATATCACTACACGTGATCAATTGGCACTTGAACCGAAATACTGTCAGTTGATTACGTCGAACATCAAAAACCTTTCAACCTAAAATCTTCATTATGTGATAAAACCTTTCACATAATGTTCATTATGTGTTCATGAGAATAGCCTTCCAAATAACATAACCATAATATCATAATCATTGACACTTCAGTCTCAAAGTGTTCTTAAAGCATTTATATAGATTTCACAAAACATTCATAATTTCATAAAATTTTACCTTTTAATGTTCAAATGCTATTTTCAATCACCACATCTAGAATTCAAACATTAAACATAGATTTCATCATAATTCATGTGATTATTATCACTTCACGCATAAATTCATAAAATTCCTCTTTCATCAACAAAGACCCACATCATAAGATCACAATTGAGAAATATGGGAATTTCATGTGTTCTAGGGGATACATCATAAAAATCATGGAAACCATCAATTCATGTTTAATATAACATAATTCAACCATTAGAATCAAGTTTGAAAGGTACCCATGACATTTGAATCAAACCCTAAAAATTGGGGATTTCTATCTCTATTTAAATTGAGATTTTGAAGGAACTCCATGGATGGAAAATGTCCATGGATGAAATCTATCATACATCAACAACAAACCCCAAAGAAATTTATGTGTAAAAGAATGCTCTTGTAACCCTAGCTTGAATCTCCTTCTTGTTCTTCTTCATCTTGTTATTCTTGTTTTTCTTCTTCAAGACTTCTAAAGAGAGAAATATTTTTAGAGGATGAACTTTTGGGTTTTCTTTTAGATTCTAGGGAGAATGACTTAATTGGGGAAAATTTGAGAGTAGAATGCTTCAATACTTTATTAGGTGAAGGGTGAAAGGACGTAGTATCGAATTAGGAAAACTAAGAAATGACATGAGAGACCCTAACTTATTTTTAAGAGAAATGAACATTGAGACTCGCCCAAGGCACTTGGAGACTTGCCAAGTGGACCCTAGGATCACCTAAAGTTCCAGTAGCTCACTCAAAGAAACAAGTCACTTGGGCAATGGAGAGGAGCTCTTGGCGATGCGCCAACATAAATGACGAGCCCAGACTTGGCTCGCCCAATTTTCCAACATTTTGGGCCTTCAAGGCAATCCACTAGGCGACGCTGGTTCCACTTGGATAATCGCCAAGTCACTATGGGGATGGTACTTCACTTTGCCAAGTGGATCAAGGAGTAAAATGTTTTCCTTCAACCATTTCCAAGGTATTTTTTTCCCTTGCCCTTTTCTCAAGGCTAGTTACCCCCACACACTTAGCCCTAGCTTAGCCTACTACATTCTGAGATGTTACACGGCTCTCTTAACCACCATGGTGCGGGGCCAACCGATTGACATTTCTGAGACCACCATCTGCTATTTTATTTACGCCCCGACATATACTTTGCCTGTCAATACGGTGGAGTATGCTGCGGGATGTGTCTTTGATGTATATGCACCACAGGTTTGCTTCACCCGATGTTTTATTTTTCTTTTTTTGTGCATTGAGGGAAGCTGCACCATTTTTTCGTGGGGGTAGGGTAAATGGGTTCTAAGTGATAGGGTGAAGTCTGAGTAACCCAACTCATAACCTTCCCTTGGGGTTTTCTAAGCTATGTTCTTTTTTCTCAAGGGACTGTTTTAATCTCCTGTTTAACTGGCATGTGTAGGATTGTATGTGTAGAAGTAGATAGAAAGATTGAAACCTAGATGGAATGAGAGAATGAAAATTGATACATGTCCGAAATTTATAAATGTGCTAGATCTATATGTATAATGAGTTGAATGCATTGGATCTTCATGTGACATGATAAGGAAGCTGTCGCTCCCCGAGCCTACACCCTGGACATGGCCGCCACTCAAAAACCATTGCTGGCCTCAAGCGAACCCTTGGCCTGGCTTTCTTAACTCAGCGGAAGACTTAAACATAAGAAAATATAACTCATGCATAACTTGAGAAATAATAGTTTAGCCAAAATGGCAACTTAGTCTTTAAACAACATCTAAATGATAATGAAAAGACAATTGAATTACTAACTATCTATGAAGCCTCTAAACAACTGATATGGATGTTGGGACAAACCCCACAAAATCCTAATGAACTAAACTAGAAAGCGAAAAAAAGAGTTCTCCGGAATGCAAGGAGGCTCACCACTGACACTGAGTTGAATGTACGAATATGCGAGTTGGAATGCTAAATAACAACTTAAGCTTGAAAAGAGTAAGAAGGAACACTTACCTTGGCTCTGTACAACTCATGAATAACTGAACTCAATATAAAGCAATAAGACACATGTAATATGTATACAAAACTTGTAAAATAGTATAAACAACTTAGTTCATTAAAGTTAAAGTAATAACAAACTCAACTTTACCTATATATAAAAGTAATATACTTTTGTCGGAGATTCTTGAACTGACAACCACCACTATGAGCCTAAGTGGTGATACAACATCTTTCCCACGTTGCCAGAACTCTCCTATACTTTGCCGTCATATAGAACACTTAACTTAGTTGATCCACTAGTTTATGCTAAAAGCATCTTAAGGAGTCATCTAAAAAGTATGATCCTTTACTACCTCATGATGGCTACATGGTTTATGGAGATTTGAGTTAATATTAACTCACATCCCCACATCGGTGCTCAATACTACTCCCAAAATATTCTTAGCTCGTATGTTTGTAAAAACAAAACTATTTCTTTGAATTGAGATAAATACTCAAAACTTAGCTCAGAAGCTCTCTTGGAATCGATGTTCCCTTTTTTGCTAAAAGGTGAAAAAATTTATAAACTGTTTGGTAATATTAAGTTCCCTTATAGCTTTTTCAGAAATGGACTCAACTCTTTACTCTTTGCTAAACTTGAGACTTGAGCTTTAAAACGATGTTAAAACGTTTGTTAAAGGCTCTTGAAAACTTTAAGAAACTTTGCTTTGACTTGCTTCTTAACTTATAAACTTGACTCTTACCTTCTTTGACTATGATCTTAACTTTCCTTGAATTGGATTATGGATTCAAGGTTCATGATCTCATGCTTATGGATGATTTCACGATGTTTGGATGTACCTTGGAGTGTTAGAATCAACTAGGAAACATAGCTACATCACTTAGGAACTAGTATGAAAAGGTGGGGGGAAAATGGGGAGAACTGGCGTCACTGGTGCTCTGAGAGGCGCGGGGCGCCAGCCCTCAAACTTTAGAGGACATTCTGGGGCCCTCTGGCTGGCATGTCGCCCCAGGGGGCGAACTTCAAAACCCCTTTTGGGCCGCGCTGGCTGGCGCGACGCCCTACCCCCTTCCCAAGGTTTTTCATGATTTTTCTTCTCCGTTTTCCATCTCTGAACCCTCCTAACTTCCATAGTTCTTTCCCCAAACACTTAGGATGATAAGTACTCTCAACTTACAACAGATTTAACTCGAAAATCCATCGGGAAAAACGAATCAAATCAACAAGAAACTTCAACAACACAACCAATCAAGAACTTAACGATATCCTTCAAGAACTTCACTTTTTACATGTAAACAACCCAAAATCGCTGAATTGAAACAAGTTGGTGTGTGGTTAAACTAACCCATCACTAAAAGATCTCACATATCTTATTAGGGATCACCCCCGATGAATTCCACTCCAAACGCTTGACGTTCTTGGCGAAATCTTGGTTTTTCTCCCTTTGTTTCTTCTTTTCACTTTTCTCCAAGCCCCAAGTGTATTCTAATTTTCCAAAACTGAATTAAGTTCTGTTTTTACCCAAATAAACCCCTAAAAATGAATTAGGAAATAAATTAGAGAAAAGACTACTTTGCCCTTCCTTAATACCGGATTGGGACTTTCCTCAATCCAGTAGCCCAACTTGCGAAAGGCATATCTCACTCATATGATGTTGAAATCGTGCAAACATGGCGGCGTTGGAAAAATCTCTCCAAGGGATTCCCAACCATATCAATATCTGCTCCTAACTCATCTTGAGCAAGGATTTATGGCCGTTTGAAAATGGATAAAACTCACTTTCTTAACTTGGACAAAAACTTCAAGATTTCCTAATTAACTTTCCAAAAATCAATATTTTCATATTTTTAACTCTTTATAGTCGTTTCTAGGTGTGAGAATTTACAATATCTCCCCCGTACAATTTCAAAGAGATGTGGATATCTCTTCTTCATATCTTCTTCAGATTCCTAATTAGCTTGCTCAACAATTTGGTTCCTCCGAAGAACTTTGATTGAAATTACTTCTTTGGTCCTTAACTTGTGAACTTAACGATCTAAAATCAGAACCGGGATCTCCTCATAAGATAAGTTATCCTTAATCCCAACATTTTCAGTTGGTATAATCAATGAAGGATCTCCCATGCACTTCTTCAACATCTTCTTCAACATGGAGATATGAAACACCGGATGGACTGCTACTAATTCTTGAGGTAGCTCCAACTCATAAGCTACATTACCAACCCTCTTGACTATGCGATAAGGTCCAATATACCGGGGACTAAGTTTCCCCTTCTTACCAAACCTCATGACACCCTTCATGGATGAAACCTTCAAATAAACCAATCATCTACTTCAAACTCTAATGTCCTTCTCCTAACATATGTATAGGATTTTTGATGATTCTGCGCCTTTTTCAACATCTCCTGAATCACCTTCACCTTCTCCATGGCTTGGTGGACTAAATCTGGTCCTATCAACCCTTCTTCACCAACTTTAAACTATCCAATAGGAGATATGCATCTTCTCCCATAAAGAGCTTCATAAGGAGCCATTTGGATGCTAGAGTGGTAACTATGATTGTAAGCAAACTCGATGAGAGGTAGGTGATCATCTCAATTCCCTTTGAAATCAATCACGCAAGCCCTCAACATATCTTCTAAAGTCTAAATGATGTGCTCTGCTTGCCCCTCTGTTTGAGGATGAAAAGCAGTACTCAAGTTCACCTTTGAACCCAAACCTTTCTGAAAAGATTTTAATAACTGTGCAGTAAATTGTGCACCACTATCTGAAATAATGGAGACTGGGACCCCATGAAGTCTTACCACCTCCTGAATGTATAACCTGGCATAATCCTCTGCTGAATGGGTAGTTTTTACCGGTAGAAAATGGGCTTATTTAGTCATTCTGTCTACAATCACCCAAATGGAATCATATTGTCTGTGAGACCTTGGCAAACCTGTGATGAAGTCCATATTAATCATCTCCCACTTCCATTCTGGAAGTTTTATATTCTGCACCAAACCACCAGGCCTTTGGTGTTCAACTTTCACTTGTTGGCAATTCGGACATTTGGCAACAAATTCTGCAATATCCTTCTTCATACCATTCCACCAATATATCTCTCTCAAATCACAGTACATTTTGGGGAACCCGAATGGATGGAATATCTGGAGCTATGAGCTTCCTCCATGATCCTCTCTTGGAGTTCATCCACCGTTGGTACACACAATCTACCTTGGTATTTGAACACACCATCTCCCCCTTGTTCGAAAGCTAATACTCTCTGCTTTTGAACATTTTCCTTCAAGTCAAGCAAAATAGGGTGTTGGTCCTACTTTTCCTTCACCTCTGACACTAGTGATGATTCAGCCCCGTTCATCACCACTATTCCTCCTTCTGTGGAATCCATAAGTCTGACTCCTAGGCATGCATGTCTGTGCACATCTTTGGCTAACTCCCTTTTCTCTTTCTCAACGTGGGTGGTACTACCCAAAGATAACCTGCTTAAAGCATCAGCAACCACATTAGCCTTACCTGGATGGTAGAGAATACTCATGTCATAATCTTTGAGCAACTCTAACCACCACCTTTGTCTGAGATTGAGTTCTTTCTGAGTGAACACATATTGCAAGCTCTTATGACCAGTGAATACATCCACATGAACACCATACAAATAATGGCACCATATCTTCAAAGAGAAAACTACATCAGCCAAATCTAGATCGTGGGTTGGATAATTCTTCTCATGAACTTTCATCTGTTTGGAAGAATAAGCTATAACTTTGTCATTCTGCATTAAGACACAAGCCATATCAACTCTAGATGCATCAAAATACACCATAAAACCCTGAGTACCTTCTGGTAATGTCAAAACTGGGGCAGTAGTAAACCGTTTTTTCAATTCCTGGAAGCCTTTCTCACAAGCTTCAAACCATTGAAATTTCACTATCTTCTGAGTCAACTTGGTCAAAGGAGATGAAATAGACGAGAACCCCTCTACAAACCTTCTATAATAGCCAGCTAAACCCAAGAAACTTCTAATATCAGTTGGGGATATGGGTTTAGACCAATTCTGCACAGCCTCAATTTTTTGAGTATCCACTCTAATTCCATCACCGAAAACTATATGGCCCAAGAACGCCATAAACTCAAGCCAAAACTCACACTTAGAGAACTTGGCATACAACTCCTTAGCTTTCAAAGTCTGAGGAACTATTCTGAGATGGCTAACATGATCTTCTTCATTCCTTGAATAGATTAGTATGTCATCAATGAAGACGATAACAAACATATCTAAATAAGGTTTGAAGATTATATTTATAAGATCCATGAACGGTGCTGGTGCATTAGTTAAATCAGACGACATCACCAGAAACTCATAATGACCATAACGGGTCCTGAATGCCATCTTTGGAATGTCAGATTCCCTTACTTTCAGCTGATGATAACCTTATCTGAGGTCTATCTTAGAAATACAAGAAGCACCCTGAAGTTGATCGAAAAGATCATCAATTCTTGGAAGAGGATACATGTTCTTGATGGTAACCTTGTTCAATTGGCGGTAGTATATACACATCCTCAGGGAACCATCTTTCTTTCTCACAAATAAGACTGGAGCGCTCCAAGGTGAGACACTTGGTCGAATAAAACCTTTATCTAAAAGATCTTTCAACTGTTCTTTCAACTCTTTCAAATTTGCTGGTGCCATTCTATATGGCGGAATAGAGATAGGACGATTATCTAGAATGATGTCTATGCTGAAGTTAATTTCTCTCTCAGGAGGGACTCCGGGGAGATCATCAGGGAAGACTTTTGGAAACTCTCTTACTATAGGAACTAACTGAATGGAAGGTACCTCAACACTAGAGTCATTAACTCTAACTAAGTGATAGATACAACCCTTTTAAACTAACTTTCTCGTCTCAAGGTATGAAATGATATTACACTTAGGGACTGCTGAACTACTACTCCACTTTATGACTGGCTCATTAGGAATCTGAAACTTGACAATTCGAGTTCTACAACCTATTGATGCATAACAGGCATGAAGCCAATCCACACCTAGAATGACATTGAAATCTACCATATCTAATTCAACTATATCAACCATGGTGTCTATGTGATTGATGGAAATGACACAATCACGATAAACTCACTCAGCTAGAATAGACTCCCCAAAAGGTGTAGAAACACAGAAAGGTTCACAAAGTTTCTCAGGAGGAACATCAAACTTATTTGCAACATAGGAGGTCACAAATGATAAAATTGCTCCGGGGTCTAGCAAAGCATAAACATCAAAACAAACGACTTTGATCATACTAGTAACAACATCTGGAGAGTTCTCTTGCTCTTGACGACTAGTGATTGCATAGAGACGGTTTCTTCCTCCGCCCGTACCTGAAGTATCTCCTCTAGGTGTAGCTCTGTCTGGGGAAGCAACTGATGAAGATTGGGCCCTATTGCCCTGATTTCCACTACCTTGCCTGTTCTTTCGGCACTCTTTCAAGATATGCTCCTCTTGTCCACACTTGAACAAACCTGCCTAGCCCTCACGACATCTAGCTAGGTGGGTTCTACCACACTACCTTGAGACTGTGCATGTCTAGTAGTGAAGTTGCGAATTGTGGCCATTATACTCACCTGTGTTTCTGGGTGCAGGTGAACTAGCAGATGATGGAGTAGGCCCCATTTGCCTTTATTGAAAGGGCGAACGATTAACATTACCTTTCTGCTGCCCAGACTCATTTCTTGTGTTAGCTTTCTTGTTTCTGAACTCTTCCCTATCCCTTAGCTTCTCTTCCTCCACCTGCTGCACATAAACCATCAACCTTGATATGTCCATGTCCCCGATAAGCATTCCAGCTCTTCCTTCCTTACTCGACAGACAAGAAAACCCAGCAACAACCAAGCTCATTCTACTCCTCATGTCCGCAACCATTTCTGGAGCTTAACGGGAAAGTTGGGTGAACTTCGACCCATATTCATGAACACTTAGAGAATCCTGCTTAAGTGTGAGGAACTCACGTACCTTGGCCTCTTTCAATTCACGAGGAAATAAATGCCCCAAGAAAGCTTCCTCAAAACAGGCCCAACTCGCAGGTGGTGCATCCTCAGCTCTACCCCATTTCCATTCATCCAACCAAATCCTAGCTACATTATTCAGTTGATATGCAACTAGCTCAACTCTCACATTATCAGTAACATACATTATATCGAATAACTTCTTCAGTTCCTCAATGAAGTTCTCTAGATCCTCCGCAGTGCTCTAACCTGTGAAACTTAGAGGGTTCATCCTTAAGAACTCACGAATCCTTGAAGTGTCAGCATCTTCTTGTCGAGCTTCTCTTTGCTGCCCACCCTGGTTAGTGACATCTTGGCTCAACATCCGAATAGCCTCACGGAACTGAGCATTAGTGATTCTCCTAACGGTTGCAATTCAGATGCATTGGGTAACTCTTGTTCATCAACATTGCGTCTAGCAGGAAGACCTGTGACTACTCTATGTGGATGCATGATTATCTGAAACACGTGCAAGCACGATTTAGAAGTAAACTTTTATAGAGATTAAGTCTATCGCACGAAATGAATGTTAAAAAAGTGAGATAGTTCCTAAATGTTATAGCCTCCTAATTATAGATGTGGCGCGCTTCACACCGATAACCATGACTCTACAAACACGGCTTCATAGACTCCCTAGGACTCTTGAACTGTGTTCTCTAATACAAATTTTGTCACGCCCCGAGCCTACACCGTGGACGTGGCCGACACTCGAAGACCATTGCTAGCCTTAAGGGAACCCTTGGCCAAGCTTTATTAACTCAGCGGAAGACTTAAACATAAGAAAATATAACTCATGCATAACTTGAGAAATAATAGTTTAGCCAAAATGGCAACTCATTCTTTAAACAACATCTGAATGATAATGTAAAGACAATTGAATTACTAACTGTCTATGAAGCCTCTAAACAACTGAGATGGACGTTAGGACAAATCCTACAACATCCTAATGAACTAAACTAGAAAGCGAATAAAAGGGTCCTCCGGAATGCGGGGAGGCTCACCACTGACTCTTAGTGTTCAACTGGATCAATGAAGCGCTGGATGCTGATCTTGGTTACTTGCATCTGCATCATAAGACGATGCAGGCCAACTTGCATCAGTACATTGAATGTACGAATATGTGAGTTGGAATGCTAAACAACAACTTAAGCTTGAAAAAAGTAAGACGACACTTACCTTGGCTCTGTACAACTCATGAATAACTGAACTCAATATAAAGCAACAAGACACATGCAATATGTATATAAAGCTAGTAAAATAGTATAAACAACTTAGTTCATTAAAGATAAAGCAATAACAAACTCAAATTTACTTATATATAAAAGTAATATATTTTTATGGGAGATTCTCTAACCGAAAACCACCATTATGAGCCTAAGTGGTGATACAACGTCCTGCCCACACTGCCAGAACTGTCCTACACTTTGCCGTCATATAGAACGCTTAAATTAATGGATCAACTAGTCTATGCTAAAAGCTGCTTAAGGAGTCATCTAAAAAGTATGATCCTTTACTACCTCAAGATGGCGACATGGTTTATGGAGGCTTGAGTTAATATGAACTCCCATCCCCATATCGGTGCTCAATACTACACCCAAAACATATGTTTGTAAAAACAAAAGTCTTTCTTTGAATTGAGAAAATTACTCAAAACTTAGCTTAAAAGCTCTCTTGGAGTCGATGTTCCCTTTTCTTGCTTAAATGTGAAAACATTTACAAACTGTTTGGGAATACTTAGTTCCCTTATAGCTTTTTGAGAAATGAACTCAACTATTTACTCTTTGCTTAACTTGATACTTGAGCTTTAAAACGAAGTTAAAATATTTGTTAAAGACTCTTCAAAACTTTAAGAAACTTTTCTTCGACTTGCTTCTTAACTTCTAAACTGGACTCTTAACTTCTTTGACTTTGATCTTAACTTTCCTTGAATTGGATTATCGATTCAAGGTTCAGGATCTCATGTTTCTGGATTATTTCAGGATGTTTAGATGTACCTTAGAGTGTTAGAATCAACGAGGAAACATAGTTACATCACTTAGGAACTAGTACGAAAAGGTGGGGGGAAAATGGGGAGAACTGGTATCCATGACGCTCTGAGAGGCGCGGGGCGCCAGCCCTCAAACATTAGAGGAATTGTTGGGGCACGCTGGATGGCGCATCGCTCTAGGGGGTGTACTTTAGAGCACCTTTAGGGGTGCGCTGGCTGGCGCGACGCCCGATATTTCTTATCGGTTTTTCGTCTCTAAACCCTCTTAACTTCCATAGTTCTTTCCCCAAACACTTACGATCATTAGTACTCTCAACTTACAACAAAACTAACTCGAAAATCCACCCGGAAACATGAATAAAATCAACAAGAAACTTCAACAACACACCAATTATGAACTTAACGATATCCTTCATGAACTTCACTTTTGACATGTAAACAATCGAAAATCGCTGAATTGAAACAAGTTGGTGTGTGGGTAAAATAACCCATCAATAAACGATCTCACATATGTTAATAGGGATCACCCCCGAGGAATTCCACTCCAAATGCTTGACGTTCTTAGCGAAATCTTTGGTTTTCTCCCTTTCTTTCTACTTTTCTCTTTTCTCCAAGCCCTAAGCATATTCTAATTTTTCAAAACTGAATTAAGTTCTATTTTTACCCCAATAAACCCCTAAAACCGAATTAGAAAATAAATTAGAGAAAAGACTACGTTGCCCTTCCTTAATTCCGGATTGGGACTTTCTTCAATCCAAAAGCCCAACTTCTGAAAGGCATATCTCACTCATATGATGTTGAAAATGCACAAAGTTGGTGGCATTGGAAAGATCTCTCCTAGGTCTTCCCAACCATATCAAGATATGCTACTAACTCATCCGGCGCTAGGAGTTATGGCCGTTTGAAATGGACAAAACTCACTTTCTTAACTTAGACAAAAACTTCAAGATTTCCTTATTCTTTCCAAAAATCAATATTTTCATATTTTAAACTCTTTATAGTGATTTCTTGGTGTGAGATGTTACATAACCGGTATGATAGCATGACTTAAGCTACAACCTGAACTGGGTGCTTAAATAATCCGATAATGAAACAATGTGCCAAGTGTGTGAATAGATTTTGTGTGTTCATGCAGTATGTACCAATTTAGAACTTACCTGTTGGTCCTAATAAGATAATTTAGGCTAGGAATTTGGAAATGATCATATGCGCTTGTTCAAATGAGTCCACTTAAGCCTAACAAGATCCAACCAAAAGAAATATATTTTCCTTTGATCCAAATTTTTGAGCCTAACGAATACCACTTCTTTAAATACACCTAAGTCACCTTCCCTAATAGATTTTTTTGACCCCGGTCCCTCCTTGGACATGTGAACCTGAACTTAGGCGAAAATCCTAAGTTAAGGGTGGCTAATTTGAAAGTTACCTTAATCTTGGCCCTGGTCCGACTTCGGATATTATGCACCTCAACTCATGCGAAATAATTATGTTGAGGGTGGCAATGAAAGAGGAAACTGAAAAAAAGGGTACGAAAGGAGTTATGTGTAGAAGAAGGAAAATGATAGAATAAGATGTGTCTAAATTCAAAAGAAACAAAAAAGAATGATAATGATGCTGAAAACAAAGAAAGAAGAAGTAAAAGAAAGTAAAAAAGGTGAAAAAAGAAAGTGCAAAAGTCAAAGTCACATCTGTGCTTAAGAAAGTCAAGGAAAAGAGCACAAAATAAAAATATGTCAGAATTGGTTAAGAAAAGAGGTAAATAGCCAATGTATTTTCAAGAAGGGAAGAAAAGTCACTAAAAGTACCCAAATTTACCCTACCTGTCCATGAGCCTACGTTACAAGCTAATAAAATCCTATTGTGATCCTAATGACTAGTTTGGAGAGTCTATGCAATTAAAATAAGGGCAAGCCTATGGTATTGAGCATTAACTTTATTTGAATTCACTTATGAGTGTGAGTGTTGACTGAATCCTTAAACTTGATAATTAGATTTGTTTGTGAAAATGACTTCTTTGAAGTGAGGGCTTTAGTTCATTGTCGGATAGTTGGTACCTTGATGACTGTTGAAAAGTGTATGTTGTGATGTTTATTGGTCTGTTTATGTCATGTTTTGCTACACATGAGTTAGCTTGTTAAGTCTAAAGCAATAGATTTTCAATAAGTGATGGAATTGATAAAGAAAACCATGTGATTGCTTGAGTTTATATATTTTCTTCTACATAAGTGTCGTTTAGAGTTTTAGTGTATCACTTGAGGACAAACAACAAGTTTAAGTTAAGGGTGTTGATATACCGTAAGTATGCGGTATTTTTGATGCATTTCACTTAGAGTTTGTGTGTGTCTTGTGCTACTTTGTTGTTAGATATAATGTTTTTATGTATTCTTTTGTAGGAAATTGGTTTGAAAGGGGTTGAGATGAAAAAGAACTGAAGTGGCAGAAGAAGCAGTTGACGGAGCAAAACCATGGACCGTAGGTTCAGTGACGGTCCGAAGGTGATGGTTCGTCACTGTGAGTTCAAGGAAGTCTGACCAATTGTGGAACCACATACCATTCAATCAAGAGCACTATTCAAGTCATCGGTATTGATCGCAAACGATACTCAATTTTGCAAGTGAACATCCAGATTCACAAACATCAAGAGGTGACAAATTTTTAATTTGGGTCAAAACCAACATTCATGTTAAAAACCTATGGATCAAAAACAAATAGTCACAAACAAAATCAATGTGAGACCTTGTGGTTTTTTCGTATAGTATCTGTATCATTGCATGAGTGTATGAGGTTTATATGACTTCTTGTATAATGTTAGAATCATAAGTTTTCATAGGGGTGGTTAAAAATGAATGAATTAACTAACATTAAGGGTCAAGGATGCCCTTACACAAGTTCCAGTTAAAGAATGTCTCTTCTAACACCCCGCCCGTTCTGAAGGTTTAAGTTAACCAGTACCTGTAGGGTAAGACAAAGAGTGTCTTATATGCTAATAAGAATGTTTTATAAAGTTATATAGTATCCCAATGATCATAAGTTAAGTTTTGAAGTCAAGCAAGATGGGAAATAAAAGTTGACAAAGGTTAGATTAAGTTTCTTTAATAAACCTCCTGAAATTTGGGTTAAATATCTCGGAGGTTTTCTCCCAATATATAAAGCCTTAGAAGAATCCCAATATATTAAATTGAAGGTCTACGAGTCTACTTTCTACTCATTAAACCAATTGTCCATACAACTTTAGAATTGAGAGATATTCAGATTTTAGTGAGATTGCACAAGCAGGCACGTGAAGGTGGGTCCCTCGCCTCTATGTCGGTTTAGCTCTATAAGAATTGGTCTCCCTTCGTCTAACTCATTTTTTTCAACCAAAATAAAAAGAAAACAGTCATAAACCCTCTCTTAAAGGTTCCCCTATCATACAAGGAAAGATTTACAAGATTTCAACGTGGTTTCAACATCGGAACGTTCATAGAGATTGGGTTACTTCTTTCCTCCTTGTTGGTCATGATTCGAAGGATTCTTCGTGGTGAAAGAGTCTTGTTTCTAAGTGGTGTTGTTGTTGTTTAGAGGTAATAATTATCACACTTCATTTTATTGAGTGATTCCAAGTTATAGCTATGCTATATAATCAACAACCAGACTAGATGGCTGGAAAAACGTATTTTGATAGTTATGTGATGTTGGGCTGTTTTTGAATTATTTTCTGATGTTGTTGTTGCTGGAATTTTCAGAAATGATTTGTTTGTGTGTGGTTGTTGTTGATCTAAGTTTGGAAGAGAAGAAGAAGTATAGATGGGTAATTAATTATAAGCCAAATAAGTGAAACGTTGGTTCTATTATTGCATTGCAATTTTCAAATGACTTCTTCTTGGTTCAATGTCTTGTGTTTGAGGAGACTCTTTGTAATTGAGGAGACATGACAAAATACTATAAGCTCCATCAATTTAAAGTTAAGGTACTACCCTTTTATTTTCGTATTGTTTATGAAGAAAAAGACGTGATTCCAAACGTAATTATTGGACAAACTCACAGGATGGTGATTGGAATCCCTAAGTTCGAGTTATTATGGCTATATTGAACAATTATAGAACTGTATTACATATATTTTTTGGCTTTAATGGTTTGAAGAGTCATGGTTTGTATTTGGTTGTGCTTATTTTATGGTTGGAGAGGAGGGGTGTGACGATACGCCGAGTTTTTATTATTGTGCAGGCATACTCTATTTGGTTGTTCTTGACTATTATGTAGGCCTCCATTTGTTAATAGTTGCTGCAAAAATGTACGTACGTCATTAATTTTGGGTTGTAATTTGGAGAAGAAAAGGTAATGAAGCATACGTTTAAAAAGGGTCTGGCGAGCCAATTACTCTGCTAGTAAGAGTTAAATTGCTACATTGACCCTCTCGTGTTAATATTCTGCTTGTAATGGTTTTTGTGGCATGATTTTCTGTGGATTTCATACTATGACATGATTTTCTGTAGATTACATACTATAAGGTACGGGTACAATCCATATTGATACAACAAGACTCATAATTGAGGTATGATAAGGCTAACACTGTACTTTCTTTGAGCACGATTTTTGGAATCGTAAATCATCAAATATTGTTTTACTACTCTATTACTAGAAAGACCTTTTGTGAAAGGCATTGATATTGTACCTAGTGTATTTTTGTGACTTCATTATGTTGATATTCCACTCGTTCGGTTAGTTAGGGTATTTGGCGTATTTATGTCATTTTGTTGATTCCCTTGACTATAGGTCCATGTGTACGAATTCTTATTCTAGTTTAGGTGTAGTAACTTAAAAAGATTAGGGATGAACAATATGAATTTGAAATCAATCCTACTTCCTCGCTAATTTATATTTTTGTAACTTTAAAATAAAACGTTGATCTCCAAAACTCTTAAATGTAAATCGTAGGTTTAAACTACTAAAGTACGGGTTTTTCTGAAATACATTCTTTTACAAACTACTAAGGAAACATATATAGATATTAAGTGAAGAACTTTAAGCTCTTTATGAACATCCTCAAGTTTAAGTTGCCTTTCTAAATCAAAATTAAGTGTTCCAGTTTAATCTACAAGTATATATGTTTCACTAGATATTTACATGTGATAGGAAAGTGATTACGAGATTATGAGGACAAGATTACAGATGAGCCAAGATTGGCAACATGATTCAGGTAACAAATGCATTACGAATCCATGACATTACATGCTATGCATGCTACTTTTGATCTATAATCAGATGGTATGGGGCCTATTGTCTATATTTATACGTATGAGACACAGATGGCCACAAGTTGGTGAATATGATCCCGGTTTGCTACCGGAAGGCACCACCATTGCTAGCACTTCGTTGGGTATGGCATACATTTGCATCTATATATATATATATATATTCACAACATACCATTATGCAAGCATACCATGTATATTTAATTTATATAAGGTTTGATATCAGCCATGGTGTCTACAAAAGATTCTGTTTCAGGTGGTATCTTTATTCCCCTTTTTACAGTAACTGTTTATTATTCTATTTTCTGCCTTACATACAAGTACATTTTTATTCGTCCTGACATCTCATTTCCTAGGGACCCATTTCTGTTTGGTGCGTATGGGTCCAGGTAGGGATTCTGATTGACCTCTCTGCTAGGATTCAGGGTTTAGCTATGAGTTGGTAAGCTTCATTCTTCCTGGAGCTCTCATAGGATGTTACTTTTCTTGTACAATTTGGATATAATCGGGGCCTTGTCCTGACCATTGCTTCTGTCACTTATAGAGGCTATTGTGGACACAGTATGCTGGGTTTCTTTCTCCAGCTTCCAGTTTCCAGCCACATAGGCTTGGCATGTATAGATATGTACGTATGTGTGTATATCTTCATTGTAACTTTGTCGGCTAGCTAGTACCTTATTATCTTTGACTTGTCTACCTTCATCTATATGACTTACCAATATTCAGGTTATGTCCTTAAGGGTCCAGTCATAGTATTTTAGATGTTATGCTACCCGACCTTCTGGGCCCTCAGTTAAGTCAATTGGTATGTTTATGTGGCCAACTTGATTGCATAAGGTGTCAAGTTCCAGTCATGCCTTCTCTAGTTTGGGGCGTTACAAACTTAGTATCAGAGCAGGTCGTGTCCGAGGAACTCCACAAGCCGTGTCTTGTAGATTCTTGTTTATGGGTGTGTTGTGCACCACACTTATAATCAAGAGGCTATAGGGAATTTAAGATTGGTTACATTTCTTTCAATTTATAGATCGTGCTATAGAGCTGAGTTATAGGAACGTATGAAATCTGAATCGTTCTTTTTGTTTCACATACGCTCAACAGGATTTATGGAGGTTCTACGGTAGAGATTATTTGTGATAAGAAATTTGTAGACATGATAGGGCTAGATATGCTTGACTTTGTTATTGATATGGGCATGGATTGGTGGAAAGGTTATTATGTCGATGTCGACTACCAAGAGAAGACTGTTAGATTTCAGTTCCCAGAGGAAGTAGTACAAGAATGGAAGGCTAATGGCGCAATGCCAAAAGGCAAGTTTATTTGCAATCTTTCGGCAAGGAAGTGTTTGCCAATGGTTGTACTTATCATATTTTCCGAGCGAGTTTAAGATATTGATGTTGAGACCTCGAATCTTCAGTTATTATAGTGGGCAATGAGTTTCTAGGTGTATTTCCAGTTAAGCTTCTTGCTATTTCCCGAGAAAAAGAGACAATTTTTTCTACTGAAGGATATATTAGATAAGAGCTTCAACAGGACTAGTGCATCACCAAGCGGTGCACCAATGTTATTTGTTCGGAAGAAAGATGAATCATTGTAGAAGTGTATAGACTACAAAAAAACTGAATAAGTTTACTATAAAGAAGAAATATCCACTACAAAGGATTGATGGATTTTTTTGACGAACTATATGATGTCGGATGCTTCCCAAAGATTGATTTACATTTAGGGTACCACTAGGTACTTGTTCGAGAGAGTAATGTTTCAAAGACAACTTTCAGGATTAGATATGGCTATTTTGAGTTTCTTGTAATGTCTATCAAATTGGCGAATGACCCAACAATATGTATGAACCTGATGAATAGTATATCCATGTCATTCTATACTTGTTCGTAATTGTATTAGCTAATGATATTCTGTTACATTCTCATTCAAAGGAAAATCATAGGGATCATCACTCAGTAGTGCTTCAGTTACCCCAAGGGGCCATATTGATTAGATGCTGGTATTCAGGTATACTTACAGAAGACTGAGGTCGTGAATACTTGGCCTAGACCTATGAACCTGGTGGAAGTTCGAATCTTTTTGAGGGTTAGTGGAGTATTCCATAAGTTTTGTGAAAGGATTTTTTTCCACTTTCAATACCCATAACAAAGTTGACTTTAAAAGAAATTAAGTTTCAGTGGACAATAGCCTACGAGGGGAGATTCCAAGAGCTGAGATATAAAATGACTTCAATACCAGTTCTGACCTGACATGACGGTCAAGTGGGCAATGTAATGTATTATTATGCTTCAATAATTAGGCTGGTTTATGTTCTGAAACATTAAAGAAAGATAATTGCTTATGCTTCATGATAGTTAATGAAGAATGAAAAGAACTACTCGACCTACGATTTAGAGTTGACTGCAATTTTTCATTCCTTAAGGATTTTGAGGCAATACTTGAATTTCTTTAATGTTGATATTTATACAGATCCTAAGAGCCCCCAGTATATTTTTAGACTAAAGAGGTAATTCTACAATAATGCAGATGGAATGAATTGCTGAAAGTTATTGATGTGCATATCGTATATCATCCAAGAAAAGTAAAATATAGTACCGGATGCCCTCAGTCGTAATTCTATGGGTAGTTTATCACCATTGGGAACGGAGAACCAGGAGATGGCCTAAGAGCTCCATCAGCTGATTTGGGGTTAGATTATAAAATACCAATGATACTAGAGTCACAGTTTAGGACTAGGTAATATCATCTCTATTAGTGGAGGTGAAGGCTTGACAAAGTTAAGGTCCTAGCTTAGATAAGCTTAGAGGCAAGGCTTAGCAGCAAAAAAAATAAACCTTTGATAGAGTAGGAGAGACAGTCTTCAGATTCAGAGATCAGTTATATCTTCTGAATGCCACATGGCTTCTATTGAAAATTATGGGACATGCAAACCTTTCTCGCTTCTCTGTTCATATGGGAACCATGAAAATGTGTCATGGTATTAAGGAGATATATGGTTAATAGGGAGAGGTAGAGCATCAGAAGCTTAGTTGGCTAACTCAGGAGATAGTTATTCCATTATGGAAGTGGAAGGAGATAAATGTGAATTTTGTCACATGTTTTCCACATTCGCGAGGGAAGATCAAATTCCATTTGTGTGATTATTCACAGGTTGATGAAATCAGCCCATTTCTATCTAGTCAGGGCTACCTTCTGGTGGAATATATTGGGATGTACATGAGAGAGTTATTTATATTCAATTATGTCTCAGTATAGATTACTACAATAGATGGACACATTTTATGGCACAACACAAAGATCCTCGTTGAAGGGTTTGGGGACTCAAGTTAATCTTAGTACGGATTTTCATCTTCAGATTGATGGCCATGCCGAACGTAAAATCTAAATGCTCAAGGACAAGTTAAAGGTATGTGTGCTAGATTTTCATGGAAACTGGTATGATCACGTGTTACTGGTTGAGTTTTCTTATAATAACAACTTTCGAGCAATTATTCAAATAGCTCCTTATGAAGCACTATATGGACGAAGTATGGTCACCAATCTATTGGTTCAAGATCAGGGAAATAGAGTTGTTAGGTCAAGATCTAATCTAACAAGTTATGGAAAAGGTAAAGCTTAGTAGAGATCGGTTGTAGATATCATAGAGTAATTAGTAGTCTTATGCAGATGTTTGACTACAAGACTTAGAGTTTGATGTAGAAGATTGGTTTTTCTTCAAAGTATGACCTATGAAGGGTTTCATGCTATTAGTCATGAAAGGAAAGCTTAGTCCAAGGAATATAGGGCCATATATTATTATTCGGAGGATTGGTAGGGTGGCTTACGAGGTTGATGTCCCTTCAGAATTTAAAGTAGTTCATCCGGTGTTCCATGTATCTAGTTTATAGAAGTGCATCAAAAATGATTTGAAATATGCCCGTTGAGGATATTCTTGTCTCTACAGACTTGTATTATGCTAATGTGTTAGTGGCTATTTTGGTTTAACAGGTAAGAAAAATTTGGACTGAAGAAGTGGTTGTTTCTATGAAAGTGTTATGGTGGAATAACAACATTAAGGAAATAACTTGAGAAGCCGAGGAGGAAATAAGGAAGAATTACCCCCATCTATTGACAACTTAAGCTGAGTAGTTTTTCAATAATTGACAATTATTCATGTACACAAACTTAATTAAATTTAAGATACAAAAAAATGCAGTTTATATAGCTTGTCACGAGCTAGATATACGAAGCTTAATAAGTAAATTTTCAGAATTGGATTCAAGATTTGCGGACGTAACAAATATAGCCTTACATTCAACACATAATCAACAAGGAATACAACCAAGAGATTGTTCAAATCCATTAGCGGACCAATGTTCCGAAAGAGGGAAGAATGTGAGACCTTGTGGTTCTTTCGCATAGTATGCGTATAATTGCATGAGTGTATGAGGTTTATATAACTTGGTGTATCATGTTAGAAGAATAAGTTTGCATATGGGTGGTTAAAAATGAAAGAATTAACTAACGTTATGGGTCAAGGATCCCCTTAAACAAGTTCGAGTTAAAGAATGTCTTTTCTAACACCCCGCTTGTTCAGAAGTTTTAAGCTAACCAGTACCTTTAGGGTAAGACAAAGAGTGTCTTATATGCTAATAAGGATGTTTTATAAGGTGATATAGTCGCCCAATGATCGTAAGTTAAGTTTTGAATTCAAGCAAGTTGGGAAATAAAAATTGACAAAGGTTAGAATAAGTTTCTTTAATAAACCTTCTGAAATTTGGGTTAAATGTCCCGGAGCTTTTCTCCCAATATATAAAGCTATAGAAGAACCCCAATATATAAAGCTATAGAAGAACCCCAATATATAAAATCGAAGGTCTACGAGTCTACTTTCCAACGCATTAAACCATTTGACCATAGGACTTAAGAATTGAGAGATATTCATTTTGTAGTGAGACTGCACAAGCAGGCACGTGAAGGTGGGTCACTCGCCCCTATGTCAGTTTAGCTCTATAAGATTTGGTTTCCCTTCGTTCTAACTCATTTTTTTCGACCAAAATAAGAATAACACGGTCCTAAATCCTATCTAAAGGTTCCCCTATCATCCAAGCAAATATTTACAAGATTTCAACGTGGTTTCACCATCGGAACGTTCATAGAGATTGTGTTACTTCTTTCCTCCTCATTGGTTGTGAATTGAAGGATTCTTCGTGTTCATGGAGTCTCATTTTTAGGTGGTGTTGTTTTTGTTTGGAGGTAATAATTCTCACCCTTCATTTTATTGAGTGATTACAAGTTATAGCTATGCTATATAAGCAAGAACACGAATAGACTGCTAGAAAAATCGTATTTTGATACTTATGTGATGTTGGGCTGTTTTTGAAGTATTTTCTGATATTGTTGTTGCTGGAATTTTTGGAAATGATTTGGTTATGTGTGGTTGTTGTTGATATGAGTTTGGAAGAGAATAAGAAGTATAGATGGGTAATTAATTATAAGATAAATAAGTGTAACGTAGGTTCTATTATTGCATTACAATTTTCAAATGACTTCTTCTTGGTTCAACGTCTTGTGTTTGAGGAGACTCTTTGTAATTGAGGAAACATGCTAAAATAATATAAGATCCATCAATTTTAAGTTAAGGTTCTGCCCTTTCATTCTCGTATTGCTTATGAAGATAAAGACGTGATTCCAAACATAATTATTGGTCGAACTCACAGGATGGTGATTGGAAGCCGTAAGTTCGAGTTATTATGGTTATATTGAACAATTATAGGACTGTATTACATATATTCTTCTGTCTTTAATGTTTTCAGGACTCGTGGTTTGGATTTGGTTGTGGTTATTTTGTGGTTGGAGAAGAGAGGTGTGGGGATACTCCGAGTTTTTATTATTGTGCATGCATACTCTATTTGGTTGTTATTGACTATTGTGTAGGCCTCCACTTGTTAATAGCTGCTGCAAAAATGAATGTTACGTCATTAATATGGGGTTGTAATTTTTAGTAGAAAAGGTAATGAAGCATACATTTAAAAAGGGTCTGGCAAGCTAATTACTCTGCTAGTAAGATCTAAATTGCTACTTTGACCCTGCCGTGTTAATATTTTGCCTGTAATGGTTGTGTGGCATGATTTTCTATAGATTAGATACTGTAAGGAAGGGGTACAACCCATATTGATACAACAAGACTCAGAATTGTGGTATGTTACGGCTAAGCACTATAATTCCTTTGAGCACGAATTTTGGAATCCTAAATAGTCAAATATTGTTTTACAACTCTATTACTAGAAAGACCTTTTGTGAAAGGCATTGATATTGTAACTGGTGTATTTTTTTTGACTCCATTATGTTGCTATTCCACTCGTTCGGTTATATAGGGTATTCGGCGTCTTTATGTCATTTTGTTGATTCTCTTGAATATAGGTCCATGTGTACGAATTCTTATTCTTCTTTAGGTGTAGTAACTTAAAATGATTAGGGAGGAACAATATGAATTTGAAATCAGTCCTCCTACCTCGCTAATTTATATATTTGAAGACTTTAAAATAAAACGTCAATCTCTAAAACTCTTAAATTTAAATCGTAGGTTTAAACTACTAAAGTACGGGTTTTTCTGAAATACTTTCTTTTACAAACAACTAAGGAAACATATATAGATACTAAGTGAAGAACTTTAAGATCTTTATGAACATCCTCAAATTTAAGTTACCTTTCTAAATCCAAGTTAAGTGTTCCAGTTTAATCTACAACTATACAAGTTTCACGAGATATTTACATGTGATACGAAAGTGATTACGAGATTATGAGGACAACAGTACCAATGAGCCAAGATTAGCAACATGATTCAGGTAACAAATGCATTACGAATCCATGACATTACATGTTATGCATTCACTTTCGAGCTATAATCAAAAGGTATGAGGTCTATTTCCTTTATATATACGTATGAGACACAGATGGCCATAATTTGGCGAATATGATCCCGGTTCGTTACCGGAAGGCACCACCATTGCTTAGCACTTGGTTGGGTATGACATGTATTTGCATCTATATATATATGTATTCATGACATACGATTATAGGAGCATACCATGACTATTTAATTTATATATGGTTTGATGTCAGCCATTGTGGCTACCAGAATTTATTTTTCAGGTGGTATATTTATAATCCCTTTTTACAGTAACTATTTATTATTCTATTTTCTGCCTTACATACCAGTAAATTATTATTCGTACTGACGTCCCATTTCCTGGGGTCGCATTTATGTTTCCTGTGTGTAGGTCCAGGTAGAGATTCTGATTGACCCATCTGCTAGGATTCGGGGTTCAGCTGTGAATTGGTAAGCTCTACTTCTTCCTGGAGCTCTCATAGGATGGTTATTTTCTTGTATAATTTGGATATAATCGGGGCGTTGTCCCGACTAGTGCTTACATCACTCATAGAGGCTATTGTGTACACAGTATTCTGGGTTTCTTTCAGCAACTTCTAGCTACCAGCCACATAGGCATGGCATGTATATATATATATATATATATGTATGTTGGAATGTCTTCGTTGTAGCTTTGTCGGCTAGCTAGTATCTTATTATATTTGGCTGTCTACCTTCGTTTATATCACTTACCGATATTAAGGTTATGACCTTAAAGGTCCAGTCATAGTATTTTAGATGTTATGCTGCCCGACCTTCTAGGTACTCAGTTGAGTCAGTTGGTATGTTTATGTGGCTAACTCGATTGAATAAGGTGTCGATTGCCAGTCACGCCTTCCCTAGTTTAGGGTGTACAATCAAGCATTCCCAACAAACAATCACAACAAGAAAATAATTCCATATATCAACCCAAAAGAGGTAGGAATGAATATACCACAAC